>NW_020447266.1:163244-163649 GCF_003343035.1 Apteryx rowi | reverse complement strand
GAGCCGTTGGGAGTGCCGCGCCGGCGCTCGCGCTCGCGCTGCTGGCGCTCCCTTCCCGCCTTTCCCGCCAGCCCCAGCAGAAAATGGCGGGCTCCCCGGCCGGGCTCTTTAACCATGATGCACCGGGGCGGAGGGGAGGGGAGAGGGGGGGGTCAGCTGAGGTGAGGCGGCCTCGGCGGTAGGCGCCATCTTGTGACCTGTGAGGGCGGCTCGGCCCGGCGGCAGCGCGGCGCCTGCCCGGGCGAGCCGCGACGAGCCGCAGCCGCCATGCCGGGTCCTGAGGAGCTCCCCGGCCGCCGGGCATCGCTGCGGCCGCGGCGCGAAGCCCGGCCGGCCTGTGGTGAACGTAAAGCACCGCAAGAGATGGTCCCCGATGCACCCGCCTCCCTGTCACCCAAAACCTCG
>NW_020447266.1:161730-162182 GCF_003343035.1 Apteryx rowi | reverse complement strand
AAAATCTCGTGATCGTCCCCAATCCACCCGCTTCCCTGTTACCCAAAACCTGGAGATGGTCCCCAATGCACCCACCTCCCTGTCACCCAAAACCTTGGGATTGTTCCCAATCCACCCGCCTCCCTGTTGCCCCAAAACCTTGTGATCGTCCCCAATCCACCCGCCTCCCTGTTGCCCCAAAACCTCGGGATTGTCCCCAATCCACCTGCCTCCCTGTCACCCAAAACCTTGTGATCGTCCCCAATCCACCCGCTTCCCTGTTGCCCCAAAACCTCGGGATCGTCCCCAATCCACCCACCTCCCTGTCACCCAAAACCTCAGGATTGTCCCCAATCCACCCGCCTCCCTGTCACCCCAAAACCTTGGGATTGTCCCCAATCCACCTGCCTCCCTGTCACCCAAAACCTTGGGATTGTCCCCAATCCACCTGCCTCCCTGTCACCCAAAACCTC
>NW_020447266.1:157241-161452 GCF_003343035.1 Apteryx rowi | reverse complement strand
CCTCCCTGTCACCCCAAAACCTCGGGATTGTCCCCAACGCACCCACCTCCCTGTCACCCAAAACCTCAGGATCGTCCCCAATCCACCCGCCTCCCTGCCCCATGCAGCCCCCCCAACCTTTCCTCATCGCGATGCACCGCGCTCCGAGCGGACTGCGACCATTTATCCCCCCCGGCCTCCTGGCCCCAGCCACCCCGTTCGCCCCCCCCCCCGGCCTCCCTTGCGTCTCCCTTGCGCCAGATGCGCGTGCGTCCCCCGTAGCTGCTGTGCCGAAGCCGGTTCCTTTCGTGCGATATCCTGCTTAACGCGACAATCCCGTCTTCACGCAGCGAGTTGGACCGAGCCCTTCCACGAGCTGTGGTGGGGGGGAAGCACGGCTGYGACACCGCTCGTTTGCAAGGTAAAACCACCGGCTTCGACGCTCGTCTTGCACTAACRTCTCTTCCCACCTCCCAGGGGCTGTTCCTGCAGCAGCCGCGATCCTCCGGGGAYGCCCCTGACGCCGGCTGCGCTGGCTCCACGGGCGGACGTCGCTCCGGCGTCTGCGTCGAATCCCACAGCCGCCCGCCGCGGTGCCGAGCGCGCCCTCGGCRCGGAGAGCGGGGCACCGCTGCCGGGCCCGGGAGCTGCCGTCGAAAACCCCGTCGGCGCACCCGGAGGCGACGCTTCGCCTTTTAATTCGTGCGGTTTTAGCTTTTTGAACGGAGGCCGGCAAGCGCTCGGCTCCCCCCCGCCGCCCGTTAGACTCGGGCGGGAATTCTGGCCCTCGGCGGAGCGACTTCGAGGACGGACGCGGCGCCTTCCCGCCGCCAGCATCCGCACGCACGCGGCGGGGTTTGCCGGGTCCGGAGGCGACGGGAGCCCGCGCGCCGGAGGGAAGGGGACGCTTGAATCTCCCGCCGCTGTCACCAGAGGGCACGCGTCCTCCGCCGCGGACGAGCCCGGAGGCATCCCTCGCCCCCCGGGGACTCCCAACGCTTTGGAGGCCGGATAAGGAGGGGGAAGCACCCGGGGGTTCGCCGCCACGGAGCCGCTCGGGAGAACGCGGCGCCGGCACGTTTAGCCGCCCAAAAAGCGCAGGAGAACGACAGCGAGCTTGTTCCGCCGGGCGAGACGTACGAAAACGCCGCCGTAGCGCTGCCGGGGGAGAGCAGGAACGCGAAAGCCGCAAAGCGTCGAGGCTTCACAAGAGCTTCGCCGCAGGCACGGCGAACCCCCAGCGTGCCGAGCGGGAGACGGGGGATTTGCTCCGTTACCGGTTATTTACCAATAAAAAATATTGGTTGTTTACCAAACGGGAACGTTTCATACCAATTACAGCCCTAAAYGGGCCTGAGCCGATTAGCTCCCCGCCCTGCACGTATAAACTCGGGATAAAGCGTCGGCACGGCGTGCCGGTGCTCGGAGCCGGGAGGGCTTCCCTGGGGAGGGGGAATCGCCTCCGCTCCTCAGCAACCGAAACTCGAAGGGAAGCGGAGCAGGGAAAGGCAGCTTTCCCCACGGGAATTCGGCAGCGTTCCCGCCTCGCTCCGCCGCTATTTTCTTGCCGCTCATTGTTCCGCAGCTCCGGAGCAGAACGGGGCTGGAATGAGTTAAAAAAAAAAAATCTCGGCAAAATACCACGCCCCGGCGCTGCTTGGCATGGCCGAGGCTGACGGGAAGCAGATCCAGCAGGAGTGTTTACCGAAGGCAGCCGGCACAGCCCCGGCTCCACGCCCCAGCTGGGATTTATTGCACTCAGCTGCCGAGCCGAGGGGGAAAACAAAACCCGGGTGATCGGAGGAAGAGCGCGAAGCAGGGACGAGCTTCCTTGGGAGATGAGCCGTGAGCTCCGTGCACACGGGGGGATCGGGCTGCTGCCGCTTCCCTCCCTAAAGGAGCCGACGCGCAGGAGTCGGGCCCTGGTTGCAGATTTATTACCATTTTTTAGGTTTAGGAACGTTTTCAGGGTTGGAATACGCTGAGGATTTTTGTCCCGACCGTTGTTAGAAAGCCCCGAAAAGGATATAAACGGATGTAGAGAGCCGTTAGAAAGCAACGCCGCCTCGAAACTCGAGGAATCGGGAGTTCGCAGCAAAATCCTCCCACCCGCCAGCGCACACCCCCGCTGCGAAACAGCGCTGCCGCTGTAAACACGGCAGGCACGGGGGACGCCGCTCGCACGACGCGGAGGCGGCGGCCGTTACGCCGCCCTGCTCAAAACGCTTCTGCCAGCTACTTCTCAGGAAAAACAGGAGCAACAACCACAAAACCGATTAAGAGCTTTCAGCATTTTATTCGAGAAACTTYGTTAGCGACAAGGAACTCTCGAGGATGGGCGAAAGAAGACACTCAGCGGTGGAAGGAATCAAGCGGTGGCTTATTTACGCAAGGCCCAAGAACACGTCGCGCTGATGCTGCTCTCCGTTCCGGCACTGCCCCGCTACGAGTCGCTGCCGGCTGCTCTCTTCGCGCTGCCGATTTCTGCATCGAACTAGAGGCAAAGCGTCGCCYGCCGAAGCGGCTTCTCTATTTTGAGCCCCTTTCCCTACCTTCGAACCCAGCAGGCCCCAGCGAAAGCTTCCGTCGTGGCGGATCCGCGCRCGTCCCGCGGGAGGGGGACGCTCAAGGCACCGCGCGCCGAAATAARGAGCACATCGGAGCAACCCCTGCGACGCTAAACACCAGCGGAAAGAAAAGCGGGCTGGGGAGCAAAGCTCAACCGCCGTCCGCCTCGGCCAAAGCGGCGCGCCGCGCGGGGGGCTCCGGGAAAAGCCACGTGTCCCGAGACGTTTCGGCAGTTCCCGTCATGGAGCGCTCGGCCGACTTGAACGAGGCGGCTGCTCGTTAAGCTGCGGGGAGGAAAGCGGAGCGGGAGGTTAGAGCCGCCTTACGCTCGCTTCCCTGTTAAACGCTGCYGACTCGGAGCACCTTGCGGATACCCCTGGATGACGGCAGCCACTCGGCCTCGTGCCGCTGCGCGCTTCGCGCCTTTGCTGGCTGGGATTCACAGCTGCTCGACGCAGGACAGGCCGGGCCGGCGCCCGAAGCCGCCCCCTCCTCGGCTTTACCTTTGCTGCGCGACGATCCATCAGGACATTTCCCTGCTCCTAGGCCAAGGCCGCTTTGATGGCTGCCACGATCTTCTGGAGCTTGGCGTCGGTATCGACAAACCCATCTCCGTTCTGGCAGGGAAGAGCGAGTTAAGAGGGCGCTTCCCGCCCTGCCCCGCTCCCCCCCCGGCTCGGAGGAGCCGGTGTCCGGACCGGAGGGACCACGAGCGGCTCGAGGAGGAGGAGGAGGAAGAGCAGTTGCTGCGAGGCTTGGCAAGCCCGGAAGCTCGCTCCTCCTGAGCAACTCACATCCCGAAAACCGGATTCGCCCTCGGCAACTCCGGGGAGTTGTGCAAATGGGGGAAGGAGGGGAGCGACTTCACGGCCCCGTCGCGTCCAACCGCGTCCTCGGCGGGAGGAGCCGTCGGAACCGCGACGACGACCGCGCTCACCTTCTTCGAGTGCACCAGCCTGCCGCCCACCGTCACCTCGAACCAGCCCGTCACCTCGCGGGTCCCTTCACCGCTCTGAGCAGAGAGAGGGGACAAAAGTCACCTTGTGAATCCGCCCCCCCTGTTCCAAGCCCCCGCCGAGCTCTCCCTGTCGTCTCCGCTCRTTTCCGACGACGCTTAATTAGGCCGGGAGCGGCTTGTCGTCTCCGGCCTCCGTGAGTGACCCGGACAGGGGCCGGCAAGAAGGAAATGGGGCGACGTACGGCCAGAGAGAAACCCACGAGGCTTCGCACAGCCCCTCGCTCCGGCGGACGGCGCCGGCCACCGGGATTTTAATGGCAGCTTCTCTCCGCCCAGATAACTGTGATAAACCCGGAACAAGCGGCGGGGAAGCTGGTCCCCCGCGGCCTCGCGCGAGCTCTCCCGGGAAAAGCCTGGAGCCGCCATATACTCACCATCTCCAGCTGGCCCGGGAACCGCTTCTCCAGTTCCTTCCGGAGCCGCTGGTACTGGAAGCGGAGGGAGAGGCCGCCGCTGAGCTCCCGGCCGGGCCTGGCGGTTCGCCCCCCCCCCCCGGCTCCCTCCAGGTCTCTGCGGCTGCGGCACCGGCCGCCTCGCCGGGGGCTCAGCAGGGATTTGGGGTTAGAAGGGGCGTTTTGGGGCCCGGCCGGCTGCCCGCCCGCATGGGGCTGCTGCTTGGGGCACGGTCATGGGGCAACACCAGGGC
>NW_020447266.1:154240-156787 GCF_003343035.1 Apteryx rowi | reverse complement strand
CCCGGCCTCACCAGTAGAGCACGGCGACGCGCAGCGTCATGGCGGCGGCCGCGGTACGGCGACGCCACCGGAGCCTCGAGCTCGGAACGCCGCGACGCGGCCGCGCAGCCCTCCGGAGCGACCAGAGCGACGCCGCAGCAACCAGAGCGACGCCGTAGCGCCGGCGCCGCCAATCGCAGCGCCGCTGCGCGCGGGCGAGGCCAATCGGAGCGCTGCGGAGCGCGAGCGCGGCCAATCGGAGCGCAGCGAGGAGGCGGGACCGCCACAAGGTCGGGACGAACGAGTGCTGCCTGCAAAGCGCAGGGCCTCGGGGGCCGCGGGTTCGAGCCCGGCGCCCGGCTCTTCCCAGGGTGACGCGTGTTCGAGCCCCGCGCCCGGCGCTTCCCCGGGGCGGCGGTGGGAGCCGGGCCCGGGCTTGGGGTGGGGTGGAAAAAATCCCGCGAGATTGATCCCGCGAGGCCTTAAAAAATTTTAAACTCTCCCCCCCCACACCCAGGGAAACGTGCTTGAACTTTTATCCCATCGCCCTATTTATAGCCCGGCCTCCRCCTCCCGGCAAGGCCCCGCGCGAGCTGCCAGGAACCGATCCCCGTTTTTCCCTGCCAAAACCTCCGCGACGCTCGTTTTTTTCCTGCTTTAGCAGTGTACAAATGTGGTAAAGAGCATCTCCCCGCCGCTAAAAAAATCTCTGCCCTTTTATGGCTGCTTCCTACGGAAAGCTCAGATTTGGAGGTTTCAGGCCAAAAAAAGCGCTTTGCGAGCTCTCGCGGCTCGCGGGAAACGGCGCCAAACCCGAAAGGCTCCGCGTCTCGGGGCGCCCGGATCTTCGGGAGCCGCCAGGATGGGCGATTTGGGGGCRAAAAAGGGGCTTTTGGGGCAACTCCGCATCTCGGGGTGTGCAGCGCTTCAGGGCGATTTGGGGGGGGAAAAGGGGCTTTTGGGGCAGCTCTGCCTCCCCGTCCAAGCCAGGCTCCTCTCCGCCGCGTTTCCCATCACATCTCCCAAATTTCAGCTCAACCTCCCATACTAACAACAACAACAAAAAAAAAAACACCCGAATAATAAGAAAATCCCGTTTTTTCACCCAAGTCGAGCGACCGGTGTTAGACACGGAGCGATGTTTTTTTTTCCCCCCGAGCCGCATCCTCGGTCATTTGACCTGCGGCCGATTGATTTTTGGGAACAGCAGCAGGATTTCCAAGGCCACGGTGCTTAAAAAAGCAGCTGCAGTATAAGCTCAGCACTATATATATATATATATATATACACACACACATATATATATATATATTTAAAGACATGCACTTTGGCTCCTCGTCCTTATTAACCCTGGGCACCGTTCCCGCAGCGTAAGGTTGATTTTCCCACTGCCGGTTATAATTTAGCCGCTGCTCTAAAAAAAGCCAACGCGGGAGCCGCTTCCCAGGCAAACGGCGCAGGCTTTCTGGAGCCGGGCGGGATGCGCTGCCCCGCCAGTGCATTGCTGATCCTGCCCAGGCAGGTGCTGCCAGGGCCAAAAATCCCTCCCGCCCTGATAAAACCTGCTGGCGTCTCTGCATCAAAAGTTGTTATTCGGGATCTGCTGAAACACAGCGTTAATAGCAGCATGAACCGCATTTGCACCACCAAGAGCCACATTTACACCGCCATGAGCCACATTTGCACTGACACGAGCTGCATTTGCACTGCCACGAGCTGCATTTGCACCACCAGGAGCCACATTTGCACTGCCATGAGCGGCACGCTGCACCAGAGCAGCTGGAGCATTGCACCAGAGCAGCCCGTGTGCTGCATGTTGCACTGGAGCAACCCGTGTGCCGTGCCGGAAGACCCCGGACATTGCACCGGGGCAGCCTGTGAGCCGTGTGCTGCACTGGAGCAGCCTGGGCATTGCACTGGAGCAGGCTGTGAGCTGCACATTGCACCGGAGCAGCCTGGACATCGCACTGCAGCAACCCGGGCATTGCACTGGGGCAGTCTGTGCGCCGTGCATTATACCAGAGCAGCACATACACCGCACCGGAGCAGTCTGTGAGCCACACGCTGCACCAGAGCAGCCCGGACATCGCACTGGAGCAGCCCCTGAGCTGCACGCTGCACCGGAGCAGCCTGGGCATCGCACTGCAGCAGCCCAGACATTGCACCAGAGCAGCCTGTGCGCTGTGCATTATACCAGAGCAGCACACACATTGCACCGGCGCAGTCTGTGAGCTGCATGCTGCACCGGAGCAGCCCGGACATTGCACCAGAGCAGCCCCTGAGCTGCACGCTGCACCGGAGCAGCCTGGGCATCGCACTGCAGCAGCCCAGACATTGCACCAGAGCAGCCTGTGCGCCGTGCATTATACCAGAGCAGCACACACATTGCACCGGCGCAGTCTGTGAGCTGCACACTGCACCGGAGCAGCCCGGGCATCGCACCGGAGCAGCCCCTGAGCTGCACGCTGCACCGGAGCAGCCTGTGCCCGGTCCCCCCGCACCCCCCCGCACGCTCCCGGCGCTCCCACGCGCTCCCGCTGCCCACGCGCTCCCGCTGCCGGCGCTGCC
>NW_020447266.1:147885-152064 GCF_003343035.1 Apteryx rowi | reverse complement strand
GCGCCGCGGCCGCCCGCTTCCCGCTTCCCCGGACTTCACCCGCGCTCGCGGCACCTTGGATGGGGACGATGACGACCCGCCACTCGCGTCCCGGCGGCGACTGCACGGGGCCGGGGGGGGAACCTCGGGTGGGGAAAATCCTCCCCGCTCCGGGCCCGGGGCCTCGGGATGTCAATAAACGCTGGGATTTAAGGCCGAGCTTTGACTCGGGGGTGGCGGTGGCCGATGGAACCTCGGGTGGGGAAAATCCTCCCTGCTCCGGGCCCGGGGCCTCGGGATGTCAATAAACGCTGGGATTTAAGGCCGAGCTTTGACTCGGGGGTGGCGGTGGCCGATGCCCCCCCGGCTGCTCCTCTGCCTCCCGCGTGGGGCAGAGCCGGGTTGGGGCGGCCGTGCCGGAGCCGGGATCAGAGCCGGGCGGCTCCCTCCCACTGCGGATTTGCAGCCTCTAATCTGCTAATAGCTCTAAAGCGGGGAGAGGGGTTGAGCCAAGCACCATCTGCCGGGGCCCCCCCCAACCGGAGACGAGCCGGCATCCGGGCCCCGGCTCCCACCGCCGTTATCCCGGCTCCATGCTCCCGCCAGTGAAGGTGACGAGGGAGGGGGGGGCGCGAGGCAGGGAGACCCCYGGGCTCTGCGGGAAAGGGGGAATCGACGGCGCCGGAGGCGGCCGCAAAGAGCCGCGCGGGGACAGCGGAGCGGCGACGGCGCGTTCGGCGCAGCGGGGAGAGCGYGCTGGTGCCAAAGGTTTTATTAGGAGAGAGGCGCGGGAAGCGGCCGAGCCGGCGGGATCCGTGGCTACAACCTGCAAGACACAGAGAGAGAGCGCGGGGGGTCAGCAGGGGACGTCGGGGGACGTTGGGGGGACATCGGGGGACGCCCTGCCCAGCCTCACTCACGTCACTTCCCGGAAGGCTCTTTTCTCCACGTATTTCAGCCGGTATTTCCGCTTGAACCTGGCGAGGGACGAGGAGAAAGGGATCAAGAATCCGCCCGCCTTTTTCCCACCCCCCCAGCCCGGCTCCGCGGCGGGAATCGCTCCGGGCAGGAGCAGGGGGGATCCCCCCTCCCCACTCCGGCCCCCGGCTCACTTGGCTCTCTCGCGCGGCTCGATCAGGTTCCTCCTCTGCAGGCTTTTGAAGCGGTCGCGCAGGACGCTGCCCTCGGGCTGCGGCGGGAGCGGAGCCGGTCACGGATGCTGCTCCGGGGGCGGATAAGCTCCCCCCCCCTTCCCCAGCCCCCCAGCTAAAGCCCTCGCGTGGGAACGGCTCCCGATTTCCTTCCCGGGGGGGGGGAAGGAAGCGGCGGCGGCAGCAGCGCGCGGTGCCCTCAGCTCCCAGGTCCTCGTCCACGCGGCAAGGCCCCGGGAGCCCCGGGAAAACTTCACATTCCCAGCCAGCCGGGCTGCGAATCCTCGTAGCGCAAGGATGGGGATCATCACGGGGCACCGCGGCCTGGCGGCGCTCCGCAGGGAAGGGAAAAGCGGGAAGACGGAAGGCGCGAACCCACCTTGAGCGCGCGCAGCGACTCGGGCAGCTCGTCGCTCAGCTGCACCTCCAGGCTGGGGGCTTCGTACCTGCGGCGAGGGGGCGGGAATGGGGCGGCAGCTCCCCTCCGAACCCGGAGCCGCCTCCCGGCGACCCCCCCCYCCAAACGGGAATCCCCCCCCCCCGGCGCCGCCGCGCTCCCCCCGCTCACCTGAGCCGCCCCAGGCGCCGCGGGAGAGCGTCCCGCTCCCGGCGCTTGGCCTGGCGCAGCTGCCGCCGCCGCAGGAGCTCCGCTTCCCACCGCGTCACCTGCAGCCGGAGCGAGCGGAGCCGGAAGAGCTCCTGGCGTCGGCACCGCGCCGCCTTCTCCCGGAGCCGCCGGGCCGCCTGCGGGGACACGGCCGTGAGATGCCGGCCGGGCGGGCGGAACATCCGCATCCGCGTCCTCCGGCCGGCTCCTGGATCCCAGATCCTGGCGGAGCCACCAGCACCCCCAAACTCTGCCCCCGGCGCACCAGGGCTCGGGCTTCCTTCTCTCTCCGGCGCTGCTGCTCCGTCTTCTTCTCCTTCCGGGGGGCGGCGGCGGCAGCGCCGGCACGCAAGGGCTCTCCCGGCTCCTCCGGYGACGGCCCCTCGCCTTCCTCGTCCGACTCCTCCAGCAGCCCCTCGCACTCCTCCCGGAACAGCGTCTCCTACGGGCGGGACACGCTCGGCACKCGGCTCCGGGTTTCCCAGAACGGGAGAAGCCAGAGCCGAGCGGGATTATCACAGAGCCTCGAAGGCCACTGCGTCCCCTTAGAGCGATCGGCAGCTCCGGCGCGGAGCCCGAYGAGAGGCCTCCGGGCGCCCTGTCCCAGGGGAAGGCGGGACCCGGAATGAGGGCGCCCGGAGCAGGGGGAGGCTCCCAGGGAGCGGAGCTCCGGGTCTCACCGCAGTGGGAGCCTCAGCAGCCGTAGGGAAGCCCAGCTGCCTCTCCACCTTCTCCTCGGCCTTCTGCTTCCTCAGCTCGACCTCGTGGGCCYGGAGCAGCAGCGCCTGCGGGGAGCCGGCGGCACGAGTCACTCCGGAGCCCGGAAGTGCCGGCGGGAATAGCGGCGGCGGGAGCGGGCCGGACCCCTAGGAGCGGCCGAGCCGCCCCCCTCCCRACCTGGTGGTCCTCGAAGGTGGGGTTGTAGGAGCCGCCGGCGGAGATGACTTCCACGGCGGGCGCTTCCGAGGGTTTCTTCCRCAGCCTGGCGGGGCGCTGCCGGAGGRGGRGGGGGAAAAGGGCRGGACGGCGTGAGAGGCAGCAGCCRGCCGGAATTCCAATCCCCTCCGCGCTCCCCCCCGGCTCCGGGCTCACCTTGACCCTCTGCTTCTTGGTCTGCTCCAGGAACCAGCCGTCCTGGCCGGCCAGCGCCCGCTCCAGCGGGTCTGCGGGRAGACGGGACGTCAGCCCCCCCCCACCGCCAAAGCCGGGCGGGAAGCGGGAGACGCTGGCCCCGATCCGCCCCCCCTTCCCGTCGGGAGCGGCCCCCAGGCTGCGCTCCGTGGGTTTCCYGCGGCTCCGTCCCTTTCCCGGTCCCCCCCCTCCCCAACGCGGGCAGCGTTCCCGGTTTCGCTCCTCCTCCTCGGCCGCTCCCGCGTGTGCCCCCGTCCTCCCCGGAGTGACCAGGGCATGGCTCAGGGTTAATCCCGGCTCCGTGGCCGCCGGAACGCGACCGTCCGCCCATGCTGTTGGCTCCACGGCCGGGAACAAAGAGCCGTGGAAACGAAGAGAGAGCGCAGGCATTCCGGCCGTGCCGGGCCTGCGCGTCTCTTCCGTCTCCCGGATTTCGGGGAGAACCCAGGTGTGCGCGCTGCCAGCTCCRACAGGGAGGGAATTTGAGCTCGTTTGCATCCGAACAGGGTGAAATGACCCCAAAACCATTAGCGCCGGTGCTGACACCTGCCGGGACACGCCGGCACGGCCGCTCCATGCCCCATTCCCGCTTTTCCTTACTGTTCTCCGCCCAGATGTCGTAGAAGCTCCTGGCCGGGTCGACGCGTCCCGGCTCCAGGACCTTGCTCCCCGTGGCGGCCGGTGGCTCCCTCTGCAGCCGGGCCCGCAGGAGTCGCTCCCGCCGGGGCAGCACCCCCTTCTCCGCCAGCCTCTCCCACAGCTGCCGCTTCCGCTTCTCCTTCTTCCCGTTGGGAATCTGGTGCGCCAGGATGCTGCGGAAGGGCAGGGAGTCACCCTGGGAGCATCCCCCCCGGCACCGCCGCGGCCCGTCTCAGCCGGCACGAGGAGCCCGGAGCRGGAAGCGGAGGCTCCTTCCCGCAGGGAAACTCACTCCTTGGGCGCCGGCACCTTGGAGTCGGGCTGCAGGATGAGGTCGATGCGCAGCGGCTTCTCCTTCCCGCCGTTCAGCTTCCGATCTGCGGCGCCGGGCAGGAACGGTCACGCCGAGGCCGGGGAGAGGCTGCCGCCGGCGCCGAGCGGCCCCACGAGCCCCYGGCCCCCCCGGGGGGGCCCTCACCGGCCCCCCGCGCTCACCCTTCTCCGCGTCGCCCGTGTCCACGAAGAAGAGACTCTCGTCCGGCTTCTCGGCGATGAGGCCCCTGAGGGGGGGAGGAAGAGCAGGAGCCCGAGTTGCTTCCCGGGGTGGGGGGGGAAACGGGGCCCTCGGCCCCCCTCGCTCACCCCGCGGCTCCTCTTTCCCCCCACAACAAC
>NW_020447266.1:143686-145554 GCF_003343035.1 Apteryx rowi | reverse complement strand
GGCTTTTGCACCAACCCCTCCCCCCAATGCAAACTCGCAGACGCAGCACGTGCATCCTGGGCGCCTGCTGTTTATTGTGCACGGAGCCGAATCGGGGTGGGGGAGCTGGTGCACGGTGCACGTTGCACGGTGCATGTTGCATGATGCACGTTGCACGTTGCATGGTGCACGTTGCATGATGCACGGTGCACGTTGCATGTTGCATGATGCACGTTGCACGGTGCAGGATGCAGGATGCACGGTGCATGGGGTGGGGGGGCCGGAGCCCCCGCGCTCACTCGGCGGAGCCCTTGTGGCGCCGCTTGGAGGGCGGCACGAGGCGGCGGGGCAGGTCGGCGGGCAGCCCGCGGCCCTCCAGCTTGGCGCCGATGAGGTGGCTGGCGAGGGCGAACTCCTCGTGGTCGAGGCGGCCGTCGCCGTCCACGTCGCTCAGCTGCCAGATGCGGCCCAGCACGGAGCTGGGCAGCCGGGAGCCGAGCATCCAGCCGCGCGCCCGCCGCCCGCTCACCTTGCCGTCGGCCGCCGCCAGCGTGTAGAAGATCTCGTCGTACTTGGGCTTGTCCTTGGTCACCACCCACTCGTCGCCCGCCGCCGCCGCCGCCTCCTCCTCCTCCTCCTCCTCGCGCTCGGCGGCGCCCTCGGCGAAGGGGCCGCGGCGGGCGCCCTCGAAGGCGCCGCCGTGCACCGCGGCCTCGGGCGCCGCCAGCTCCTCGTGCTGCAGCAGCGGCACCAGCGCCGCCGCGTCGCGGCACAGCAGCTCCTCCAGCGCCTCCAGCATCCGCCCCTTCGGCCCCCGCAGCTTCCCGAAGTCGTGCGCCAGCAGCAGCTCCTGCCGCCGCGCCGCGCCGGGCGGGAAAGGGGGGGACGGGATGGGACACGCCGTTAGCGGGGCGCCCGGGCTGGGGGCACGGATTAAACACGGGGCAGCCGGGGGGGCGATAGGGCCGCTTATCCGGGTGCAATAGTGCAATAGAGCCGCTTATCCGGGTGCGATAGTGCAATAGAGCCGGTTATCTGGGTGCAATATAGCCGCTTATCCGGGTGCAAGAGTGCAATAGAGCCGGTTATCCAGGCGCAATAGTGCAATACAGCAGGGTATCTGGGTGCAACAGTGCAATAGAGCTGGTTATCCAGGTGCAATAGAGCCAGTTATCCAGGTGCAATAGTGCAACAGAGCCGGTTATCTGGGTGCAACAGAGCCGGTTATGTAGGTGCAATAGAGCTGGTTATCTGGGTGCAATAGAGCCAGTTATCCAGGTGCAATAGTGCAATAGAGCCGCTTATCCGGGTGCAATAGAGCTGGTTATCCGGGAGCAATAGTGCAATAGAACTGCTTATCCGGGTGCAACAGTGCAATAGAGCAGGATATTCGGGTGCAATAGAGCCAGTTATCCAGGTGCAATAGAGTGGGATATCTGGGTGCAATACAGTGGGATATCCAGGGGCAATAGGGCTGGATATCCAGGTGCAATAGAGCCGGTTATGCAGGTGCAACAGTGCAATAGAGCAGGATATCCGGGTGCAATAGAGGCTGCAAAAAGCGGGTTATCTGACCTCCCAGTGCAATAGAGCGCATTAAACTAGGTTATCTGAGTGCAAAAGAGACGGGTGATCTGGGTGCAATAGAGCCGGGTATCCGGGTGCAATAAAGGCTGCAAAAAGCCAGTTATCACAGAATCACAGAATCGCTGAGGTTGGAAGGGACCTCTGGAGATCATCTAGTCCAACCCCCCTGCTCAAGCAGGGTCACCTAGAGCACATTGCACAGGATTGCATCCAGGCGCATTTTGAATATCTCCAGAGAACGAGACTCCACAACCTCTCTGGGCAACCTGTTCCAGTGCTCTGTCACCCTCACAGTGAAAAAG
>NW_020447266.1:136852-141342 GCF_003343035.1 Apteryx rowi | reverse complement strand
GCGGGAACCGGAGCCGGGAGGGGCCCCGGCGTCCGGGCGGGCGGGCGCGCTCACCCGGACGAGGCGAGCTCGCTTGATGAGGTCGTTGAGCTTCCTCAGGGCCGAGTTGCGGGGCAGGTTCTGGATGTCCTGGAACAAGTCCTGCTCCTCCAGCTCGAAGAGCCGCCGGTTGTCGGAGACGAGCAGCGGCTCGGCCCAGAAGGAGCCGATGAAGACGCGCAGCACCTCGGGGGTGTTGAACACCTTCCCCAGGGACCACATCAGCGCCCCGTACACCCGCATCAGCTGCTGCGTCTCCACCATGTCGGCCTTGTTCAGGACCACCCGGATCTTGTCCTCGTTGCCCCTGAGGGCTCGGATGGCCTCCGAGAACTCGTCCGAGATCTCCAGCTTGTGGGCGTCGAAGAGGAGGATGATGAGGTCGACGCGCTCGGCGAACCACTGCAGCACGGCCGCGAAGTCGTAGCCTGCGGGGAGCGGCGGGGAAGCGGGCGCCGAGGGGCCGGCGCGGGGCGGAACGCCCGGGACCTTGCACGGGGGGTGGGGAGGGGGTCGCCTCGCACGGCCCCGAATCCCTGTGCACCAACCTCGACCGTGCACAGCGCCTTGCACAGCCCCAAATCCCCCGTGCACCGACCTCGACCGTGCACAGTGCCTGGCAGAGCCCCGAATCCCCCGTGCACCAACCTCGACCGTGCACAGCGCCTGGCAGAGCCCCGAATCCCCCGTGCACCGACCTCGACCGTGCACAGCGCCTTGCAGAGCCCCGAATCCCCCGTGCACCGACCTCGACCGTGCACAGCGCCTGGCAGAGCCCTGAATCCCCCGTGCACCGACCTCGACCGTGCACAGTGCCTGGCAGAGCCCCGAATCCCCCGTGCACCAACCTCGACCGTGCACAGCGCCTTGCAGAGCCCCGAATCCCCCGTGCACCATTCCCAACCTCACACGGCCCGGCATGGCGCCTTGCACCGCCCCAATCCCTCCGCGCACAGCCCTGACCCCGTGCACAGCCCTATTGCTGCACACGTGTGCTCCCAGCCCATGCACAGTCCCGACCCTCCCTGGGCGCAGCCCAGAGCCCTGCACGACCCTGAGCCCGTGCACAACCCGAATCGCTGCACGTGCACGGCCCTGACCCCCTGCACACCCCGATCCCCCCCGTGCACAGCCCGGACCCGTGCACACCCCCAATCGCTGCACGTGCACGGCCCTGACCCCCTGCACACCCCGATCCCCCCCGTGCACAGCCCGGACCCGTGCACACCCCCAATCGCTGCATGTGCACGGCCCTGACCCCCCTGTGCACGGTCCCGTCCGGTGCCCAGCCCCGGCGCCCGCAGGCCCCGCGCCCCCCCGCACGGCCCCGCTGTGGGGCACCGCGCAGCCCCCCGGCACCCCTGGGCCGCGGAGCACCCGAAACGGGGCTGGGGGTCTGTTGGGGCACAGCTGGGCCCACAGCTGGCGACGGCACCGCGGGGGGGGGTAGCAGCCCCGGCAGGACACAGGGGGCCGTGTGKGGGGGGTGTTCCCCCGTGCACATCTGGAGAGAGCAGCAGGGCCCTGTTGCACATCTGGACCAGAGCCCGGAGACCGGGGTGTTTTGGGGGGGGCACGTTTGGGCCAAAGCCAGGAGACAGGGGCATTTGGGGGGGGCACATCTGGACCCAAGAGTGGGGAACCGGGGGGCCGGGGGGCACATCTGGACCCACAGCAGGACAAAGGGCCAGTCGGGGTGGAACATCTGGGCACCCACATGAAGAGGGGGAGGATGGGGGGCACATCTGGGCCCAACCCTGGGGACTAGGGTGGTCCAGGGAGCACATCTGGGCCAGACCCTGGAGAAAGGTGCTTTTGGGGGCACAGCTGGACCCCTAAAAGGTGAGCAGTGCGGTTGGGGTGCACATCTGGAAGCACAACTGGAGACGTGGGTCCTTTGGCGGGCCACATCTGGACCCAGAGCCGATCGGGGGAGGGGGCACATCTGGACCCACACCAGGAGACGTGGGGCATTTTGGGGGCACGTTTGGACCAACAGCTGGAATCGGGGCCACTCGACGGGAGCASATCTGGCTCCGCAGCTGGAGACGGGCCCTACTGGGGGCACATCTGGCCCCACAGCCCGAGGCCGGGCCGGCTGCGTGTCCCCCCGGGGGAAAAGGGTGGAATTTTGGCCGGGAGCCCGGTGCCGCGGCCGTGCCCGTGCGTGGGGGCCACGGGGGCCGGCAGCGGGTGCRGCGAGCGCGGGCGGCCTCGGCGCGCCGCCTTACCCCGGCTCACGCGCTGCTTGGCCCCGGAGAGGATCCCCGGCGTGTCGATGAGGCTGATGCTCTCCAGCACCTGGTTGGGCAGGTGGGCGCACATGAACCTGGGGGGGGGAGGCGGGGGGAGACGCCGCGTTAGCGCCTGGACGCCTGGGTCCCTTGCCCGGGCTTGGGGCAAGGGGGCGAGGGGATGGTGCCCAAATGCAGGGTGCAGCCCGGGTGCGATTGCAACCCCTGGGTGCGATTGCAGCCCCCGGGTGCGGTTGCAGCAGCCGCCCCCGAAGGCAGTGGGGAGGGCCGGGGCCTGCGAGCGCCTCGGCTCCGGAGGAGGAAGCGGAGCCGGGCCAAGGTAAACAACGCCCAAAATATTCCCGAACCGCTGCCCGAGGGCTCCCTCCCCGGYCCCGGGCGCCGGATCCGGCCCTGCAGACCAGGGGCGGGTTGGCGTTGGGTGCAGGGCGAGGAAGAGGCTGGTGGGGAGCCCGGCGGGGGCCCCCAGCTCCGGCCCCGCGGCCCCGGCGGGATGGGAGATGGCCAGCGGCGGCGGCAGCTCGGGGAAGGGGCGGCCCCGGTGCAGCCCCCCCGTGCGGGGAGGCGTTGGCGGGGCTGAGCCTCCGCAGCACTTAGTGATCCTGACTACGTGCACCGCTGCAACCCTGCCTGTGTGCACCACTGCAACCCAACTGCATGCACCAACRCAGCCCCAACTGCATGCACYRYTGCWACCCTGCATGCACCGCTGCAGCCCTGCCTGCGTGCACCGCTGCAGCCCCAGCTGCATGCACTCCAGCCCTACGTGCGCCCCTGCAACCCTCACTGCATGAAATATTGCACCCCTAGTTGCACGCGCCATTACAGCCCCAACTGCATGCACTGTTGCAACCCCAACCGCGCACACGATTGCACCCCCAATTGCATGCACTATTGCAAGCCTGCACGCACCACTGCAGCCCTGATTGCTCACGCTATCGCAACCCCTGCATGCATTAGCGCAACCCTAACTAAACGTGCTGTCGCAACGCTAGCTGCGTGCACGGTCGCACCCCTAACGACATGCACCGTTGCAGCCCCRTGCGCAGCACTCTTGCAGCCCCAGCTACGAGCTCTGCTGCAGCCCCGAGTACGTGYGCTCGCACCGCGGCTACGTGCGCCGCTGGCAGCGCATCTGCAGCCCTGACGCCTTCTTTCCGAGGCGGCGGCGGCGAGGGCCGGCACTGGGGCACAGGGGCCTTGGCAGGCGGCGCCGCCGCATTCCTGAAGCCTGGCTCATCCCGGGGCCGCGGCAAACAACCCTCGGGGCAGCGTTGGGGGAGTGGGGAATTCCAGGGGGGATTCCCCCCCCCCCCGTGCCCGGGGGCCGCACTCACCGGTTGAGGAAGGTGTTGCCGAAGGGGTTGAGCTTGCGGAAGGGCTTCTTGGGGTCCACGATGAGGGCGTTGCCCGGCGTGATGCCCTCGGTGTCGCCGTGCATGACGGCCACGAAGGAGTCGGTGGTGGGCTCGGGCCCGATGCGGCTGCCGGGGATGTCCTGCTCCAGCAGGTACCGGATGAAGGTGGTCTTGCCCGTGGAGTACTGCCCCACCACCAGCACCATGGGCTTGCTGTCGAAGTCGGCGTCCTCCAGCGCCGGCGAGTGGAAGTCGTGGAAGCGGTAGAACTCCTCCACCGGCAGCAGCTTCTTCTTGTAGAGCTCCTTGAGCCCCTCGGTGACGGTGCGGATCACCTCGGGGTTCTTCGGCTCCTGCTTCTTCATCCAGCTGAACATCGCGGCGAGGGGACGGGACGGCGCGGCCGAGGCCCGACGCTTCCCGGCGGATCCGCTCTTCAAGGGGGGGGATGGAAAGCGGCGGCTCCGGGGCCGCGGCCGGCTGGGAGGCTCCGGGGGCGAAGTGGCGGATCGGGACGAAGCGGCGGATCAGGCCGAAGCGGTGGCCAGGGTCTCTCCTCGGGGCGTGGGAATTTCGCTGGCGCAGTTCCCGCGCCGGCGCCGCGACTCCAATGAGGCTCTGCGTTGCCCCTGGTGGGGGGGGGTGTTTTTTTTGGGGGGCCTCCGGACGGGGAGAGCAAAGAATCCTCCCTGGAAGCGGCGGYGGCGGTTCCTCCTCTTCCCCGCGGGCAGATAACGGCGTTTCCCCCCTCCCCAAAAACTAAAAAGCGGCGAAGTTGCCGAGCGGGGAAAGCAGGCAGGGCGGCACGATCCGGCGGGGAGCGGAGCCGCCGGCGGCG
>NW_020447266.1:135330-136523 GCF_003343035.1 Apteryx rowi | reverse complement strand
AAATGTTTTCCCCGGCCTTTCGGGAAGCAGGATCGCGGGCTGCGGCGCCACCAGGCGAGGGATGGTGAGAGAGCCAGGGCCGCGCGGGAATCYGCTCCCAATCCCGCTCCCACTCCCGCTCCCCTTCCCGCCGGGCCTGCGCTGCGGGCGGCAACTCGTGACAGCCGTGCTCAGCAGCGGGGCGATGCCCCTGCCAAGCCCCCGGCTCTTTTTCCCAGCTCCAGCGCAGCGGCGGYGGCTGCCCCCGGGGGTTGAATCCTGCGGGATGGGGACGGGGCTGCCGGGCCCCGCGCCGGGATCTGCCCGCGCTGCTGCCGAGCGCCGCTCCGGACCCGGCTTTTCCCAGGCAGCTCCGGGCGCTGCAGCCACCAAGGTGCCGCAGGGGAGCAGAGCAAGGGCCGTGCCGGGGTCTCGCTGTCGCCTTCGTGTCTGCGGGGGGCTGGGGGTGGCCGGTGCTGCTGTCTGCGAGGAGAAACCACCGGCGACGGTTGCACGAGCTGGGAAACGCCACGGATGGGGGCAAAACCACCGGTGATGGTTGCACGAGCTGGGAAACGCCGTGGATGGGGGCAAAACCGCCGGCGACAGTTGCACGAGCTGGGAAACACCACGGATGGGGGCAAAACCGCTGGTGACAGTTGCGCCAGCTGCATCAGGTGCCGGGAAACGTCAGCTGCCTCCATTGCGGCTGCTGCTCGTGCCTGCTGCCGGAGCAGCCCGGGAAGGAAATGGCCCTGGAAAAGGCCCCCCCGAAATGCCCGTGCAAAACCCACCAGACGCCCCCAAACCGCGGCGCCCTCTTAGCTCCCGGCGGTCCAGCGGGGGCCGATCCCAGTTCCGCCGGATCTCGCCTCGGTTGCGGTCCTGCCGGTGGCAAATCCAGCCCAAAACCCGCCAGCGCCGTGTCTCCGAGCCGGGAAAAGCTCGCCGGAAGAAATGCAAAGCGATGCCCCGTGCAGTTTTTAAAAAGAAGAGCAATTTAATTTACACAGAAGTACTAAATGTACATAATTCTTTAAAAAAATTGTTATACACAATAAATACAGTACAAAATTATTTTATAGTACTATATTTTGTCTTGAACTGTGATAGCGTTCACTGGTACCAGCGGGGCAGGCGAGACCGGGGGCTCCCTCGCTCGGGCCGGGGGCTTCCGCTCTGTCGCCGGGTTTTGCTTTGGGAGCGACGCTGTC
>NW_020447266.1:126039-134773 GCF_003343035.1 Apteryx rowi | reverse complement strand
TATATATATATATGTATATATAAAAAAAGAAAACGCCAAATGTTTTTTTTTAGCCTGGGAATCGTCATCCCTTATTGCTTCCTGGCCGATGCTCTTGCTGGAGGCGGCGGCGGTGGAGAGGCCGCGGCGCTGCCCCCCGTCCCGCGACTCAAGGGCGCAGATCAAACGGCTTTTGGGGGGGGGAAAAAAGATTTTATATATATCTATATATCTATATAGATAGATAGATATCTATATATATGTATCCGTCTGTCTGTCTGTCTCTCCTCCCGCCTGGTTTCCTTGCAGAGAGCGGAGGCTCCGCGGGGCGACGGCGGCAGTGACGAGGGCGACGCGACGGCGAAGCAAGGCTGCTCTCTACCCCCCTCGTCCTTTTTTCTTGCTTTTTTTTAAAAATAAAAGGGTGGAAGAGGGGCGCAGCGGCGGGCAGGGAGGGCCGGAGCGGCTCCGGCACCGCGGGGAACGCTGCGCCCGCGGGAGAGGCGACCCCGGGCCGGCCTCCCGCYGGGGTGAAGTCGCGCCCCTAATTTCTTCTTTTTTTAAATCAAATTGCATTTTCTTTTCCGCTTTAGGCGTCTCGCAAGGGAAAGAAGCCGACGGCGAGGCTCGAAGCCACGGCTGGCGCCTCCAGGCRCTGCTTTTCCCCCAGGATTCCCGGGAAAGCCGGGTCCCGTGGGGAAGGCCGTTGCCCCCCTCCTCCTCCTCCCTGCCGCGGGGCGGGTGAACACTTTAAGGCCTCTTTTTGGTGAGAAACGCAGGGAAGCGGCGAGAGGGGAGCGAGGAAGAGGGATTCCCGCRGCTCCGGCGCCCGGGACCGAGCCGGCAAACCCGCGACGTCCCAGCACCTCCCGTAGGAGCCGGCAGGTTCCGGCGCCGTCCTAAAATGCACTTTGCAGCTTCTCCCATTTATTTCTTATTTTTTCAGGTGTCGCCGGAGCCGGGGCCCCGGAGAAGACGCCGTCCCTCGCCAACGGGACGCTGCCGTTCCCCCCAGCGGGAGCCGTTTGGAGGAGGGAAAAAACATATATATATATATATATATATAAGATCTTGCAGAAAAAGCAGACATGTGAACGGCTGCGACTCGTCTCCCGCCTCTGGCCGCTGCCCGAAGTGATGCCGGGGTTGCGGAGACCTTCGCCCTGCTGCTGCCGCCCCGCGCGGCACAGGAGGCCGAGAAAGGAGAGGAGAGAAGGGGGAGGCTGACAGAGGAGACCCGAAACCCACCGGCGACGCAGGCAGAAAACAAAAAAGGAATAAATCAGTGCAAGGATGAAAATAAATACTGTCACGATTAAATACTAGAGGCGGCGAAGAGCAGCGCGCCCGCTTGCACGCGCCGGGTAGGAACCGCTCTCGCCGGCGGTGGCTCCCGCTCCGGGAGGGGGATTAAAAAGAAAACAAACAAAAAAAAAAACGATTTCAAACGATTTCGAACGAATCTGATTCCGAACCCGCGGTTTCCCCAGCTCTGCAAGCGTCGGAGCCCGGGCAGGAGAGGAGGAGCTGCTCCTTCGATGCACGTGGAGATGGACCCGTGCACACACGTCTTTATATATACACACATACACACATATGCACATATATATACACACCCATTTTCTCTCTCTCACGCACACATATATATATATATATGCAGATGTAGATATATGTGCGCATACGCACTCCTAGAGCGGGTTAACGAATAAGTCGGACTTTGAAGGAAAGGGGACGATGGCACATGCACCTGATGGCACTTAAACAAAGCCGAAACACTTATTGCCTTCCAAAGGAGAAGGGGGGGGAAACCGGGCTGGAGAAGCTCACGGCTTCCAGGCACGCGACACACGCCCGCGCCGTTCGGCGATGCTCCATGCGGACGCACGCGCGGGGGGGGAACGAAAAAACCCCATCGGATATCCTCGCTGCCGCCATCCGTTTGGGCGAGGAAGTAATAAGGCATAGTGGGAACGAGCAGATCCTCCGTGGAGCTTCTGCCGTCGGACAAAAGGACTCGTTTTTGCAAGGGTGTTTTACAGCCTCGGCTTTTCCCCCCCCCGAACACTCGCGTTTGCCGGCATTTCCCGCATCAGCCCGGTGCGGCGCTGAGCTCYGGCACAGCGATGAGGCTCGCGCGAGAGGGCAAGAACTGGAGCAGGATGAAGGAACAGCGCTGGTTTTTTTGAAACGAACTCTCCGCAAACACGTCCCGATCTTAATTTTGGTGGGAAACCCCTAACAGCGATGAACAGGGGGACGAGGAGACCCGGGGGCCGCTGAGCCTGCGGCGTTTGGGGACCGAATCTGCAACCTCCTAATTCAAGGCAGGCGGTGGGGCTCGACTCTGATCGCAAACGGACCCGGCGTCCGCTGCGACCACGGCGTCCCGCAAAGCCAACGGAGCTTCCCACCGCTGGCGCCTGGCTCACCGGGGCGAGCAGCACCCGGGAGGCGCGAGGGAGCTGAAGGAAAAGCAAAACCCGGCGCTGGGAAAGAAGCGGGTAGGTGGGAGGAGGTCAAGTGAGAGCCCGGCGAACGCGGCGCTGATGAAGAGGACGGCGCGAGGCTCTTCCCTGCGGGGCRAGCGAGGCTGCGGAATTACTTGCCGCGGGAAGAACCTCCTCCGAGCAGCACCGACGGCCCCACCGGGCGCCTGGTCCTCCTCGAGCAGGAGACGAGCTGCTGCAGGAGCACAAGCTTCCAGAGCAGGAACCACCCCGGCGCCCGGCAACTCCGCCGGACACGCGGGGAATTCCTCCCTTATCCCAAGAGACCAGCGGGGAGGAAGGAAACCGAGACTGCGGGCTAGGAGATCGGCTCCCAGCAGCCGGGGAGGTGAGACAGCGCTGGGATGCTCCGCCGCTGCCCCAACACCGGCTCATCCCGGAGCATCCCGGCTCCGGACGGCGGGACGCCGCTGCCCTGTCCCACCACGTCCCCCACGGCCAGCCCGGAGGGAGTCGCACCTACGGCTCTCCCGCGCGCTTTTCTTCCACGCTAGCGATTAGTGTTTGTGCCGCCTTCCTTGCCTTCGCTTTGCTTTGCTTTTTCTTTTTTTTTTTTGCCCTTTGCTGACCAATGCGAGGGTCCAAAAGCCCACGGGATATCTGAAATAACTTAAAAAAACGAACAATAAATTTTGCCTCTGTGGCAACCGCTGCAGAGTCCTCTTTGGCCTCCCACTGGTTCGATTAGCAATCTGCTCCGAGATTAAAGACAGCCGGGGTGGGAGTGGGGGGAAAGAGAAAATAGACCGATCAGATATTCATATTAGCAATTTGTTACAGAATCTAAATTACACAGCCAACAATACCTATGGGCCCCACCAGTCCACCCCCAAACGCCTGGTTGCTTCTCACGTGCCGTGATACTGCGTATTTGACGAGACGAGCGTATTGTAAATCCAGCCTCAGCTTGTACTTTACAACATCTAAAACCCATCGTATCAACACTTGGACGAAGCATCGTTGGGACACCCTCCTTTCCCCACTCCTCTTGTCCCAGGCCCGCGTAATCGGGTCTCCGGGAGGTGGCACCGATGACACCCCGTGGCGCTCAACCGTATCCAACCAGCAAGAGCTTCTTCTTCGGTCCTTGCTCATTGTCCAGTTTCCGCTCCGTTTGGTTTTCTGTTATCTGTTCAACGTCCTTGCTCCAAGGCCACCATTGTGATTGGGGGCAAGGTAAGCGTCCGTACGGTGGACAGGCGAAGAGAAAGGGGAGGAGGAGGAGTTGTAAGAGGAGGAGGGCGTCCGGATGTTCTGGCCCCCAGTCTGAGGTTGCTGCAGGTTGAGGATGCTGTCGATGGCGCTCTGTAGGTGCTCGTTGAGGGAGTCGTCCTGGGGGCTGTCGCTGGAGAAGCTGGCGTTGTCCACGTCGAAGGACTCCGACTTTCTGCGTTTGGCCGGGGGCAAGGGCACCTCCCAGGTGAGTTCTGAGCCGGAGCTGTGATCGGGCGGCTCCGTTTTTATCATCCCATGATAAAACTCATCCTCGACTTCTGCAAGTTCCTTCATAAGGCCACTGGTAGAGTCATCGGTCTTCTGTGGGGCAGGACTATCTTGCATCACGAGCGAGCGGGCGTCACTTCTGTTGAAGAACAGGAGCTTGGAGCTCTCCTCCGGCCGGCTCTTCTCCGTTGCAGCTGCCGTGGGGCTGTCATGGGTTTTGTGGGAGGTGATCACGCTCCGGGATCCATCCTCCTGCTTGATCACGAGGGTGCTGGGGATTTTATCAACTTTTGGGGCGCTCCCTTTTGGACAGGCATCGGAGGGTTTATCTGCTACAAAAGCATCCACGTTCTCTCGGTAAGTCTTACGAAGAGGAAGCCTGCAGTAGGTCACCATGGGCTTCTTCTCCACGGGAGCCGAGGCCACATGGTCGACAGTCCCGTTCATTTGCCCGGCGGCGGCGGTGGAGGCGGTGGTGGTAGCGGTGGCAGCACTCGAAGCGTGCTGGTCCGTTGTTTTGATGACTCTGCACACAGGAGGCGGCTGGTGAACGGGATCCAAAGCGGTGTTGTGGACCACTTTGCTGAGACCAGCCTCCTGCTTGATCTTCAGCTTGAGGCCGATTCGACTACGGGCCTCGTACGTTTTGATCGGGGGTTTGCTCCTCGAAGGCAAAGCATCCTCATCGCCATCTAACGAAGGCGAAGCCTTGGCCCATGTCACCGACGGGGAGCCTCCGCTGTGCTTGATAACCAGCTTGGTGGGGTTGATCTGAGTGGCCGTCTGCACCGAGGGCACCTTCAAGTTCTCAGAGGCGGGTGCAACGCTGGATACGGAAGCCAGCGCCACCGAGGAAGAAAGGCTCTGCGAGCGGGACGACGAGGAAACGTACTCGTCTGCAACAGAAACACAACGGCAGGCGTCAGCACGAGCAGCAAACGCGGTGGCTTAAGAGGAGAAGCGTCAGAGGAGGGATCAGAGCCCCCAAGTCCTCGCTGCCGCTCCTTCAGCTACTGCACAGCACCTCTCGTTACCAGGGGCTCCCACGGCATCCCAGCGCTCCCCACTTTTGTAAAAAACATTCTGAGTTTTGCAAATACACACTTACTCTGCTTCTGCTGAGGTCTGCTTTTTCTCCAACCATTTTCCCCTCTCACTAGCTGCAGCTCGCGCTCCGCGGCCCCTCTGCTCTCCCAGTGCTCCTTCCTTCCGCTCCCTACGTGCTCTATCCCTTGTTTGCTCCCCTTCCCTCCGTGCTTGCACTGAGCGCACGAGCGGAGGAACCCCACCAGGTGCGAAAGCCGCCCGTGCGCCGTTGCTTGCGAGCGCTCGCTAGGGACCATGTCCGGGGCTCGGGTAATGCAGCTGCTCACACTATACGGAAAACGCACGCTTGTTTTTCAAATTTCTCAACTACACAGATTTTTTCCTTGTTTCAGAGACATGTCCAGCACTTTCAAGTTAAGTCCAGCAAGTGCACGTTACCGGGGAAAAATGCCGTAACTTAACACAAACCTTTCACATAAAGAAACTCCAAGGCAGCCAGGAACCGTAAGCAATTTGTCAGGAGCCTAAACTCCGCAAGTAATTGCATAATTAATACTTTAGCCACCGAGATCTTTACTATAGGAAGACGGATGGGGAAGGCTACAGAATAGGTGGTCCTGCCTCAGGTGTCGCAGAGCAAGAAAGCATCACGTCTAGCTCCCGAAGAGGAGGGGAGCGTAACAGAGCGCATGATTACGAGCAGTAGACAAATAAGAAAAATAAATACATAATTCATCTCCCACCTGGTTTCTCCTTTGCCAGCTGCTTATCAAGCGCTAACATGGTCTTTTCCTCCTGTATAAACATGCGATCGATCATCACCATCTCCGCAGAAGGACTGACTCTCTGCAGATCACCAACGGGAAATCGGGGAGAGAAGGGGGGAGAAAGGCTCGTTACAGAGTTGGGGCCGCGAGCCGAGTCCGCGCGAAGCCGACAACCCTCCGGCGGCCGGGAAAGCAGGCGCCGAAGCAGGGGCGAGTGGCCTCGGTGCAGCCCGTCGTGCTGCACGCGAGCCAGTACGAACCTCAGCCGTGCATTCGAAAGCATTTTTCTCCCTCCGATACCTTTGGAAAGGCACCGAGGGGTGCGAGACAGCACATCTTACAGCAGGGCATTTTCACCTCACTGCACGGTAACAAACCACCATCTTAACACAGTCTATTAGACTATTATTCTTCCAAAATTTTTCCATGCCCATCCGAAAAGAGAAATGAAGACTCAGTACGAAGTTACCTTCCGTTGATTTCGTAGCAAGATAAACATTGGTTATTTGCAAGCACAGGATTTGGCCATACATAAGAAAAAGCTCTCCTCGCCCCGCTATCTTTGTAGAAAGAAAATCCCTGGACTCCCAGCGACTTTGCCGGGGCAGGACAGAGCCCTCAGACCACAATGCGGTCGCGCTGGGCAAACGCTACTACGATAAATAGGAACCGGCATCGTCTAGGATGCGAGTAACCTGGATTAGATAAAGGGCTGCTCGCTATCGCACCGGCGAGGAGGGAGAAGGCGGAACATCGGTCTTACCCGCGACTCCTCCAAGAGCAGCAGGCGGTATTTGTTCAGCATAGCTTGTGTGCGTTTCAGGAGCTGGGTGGACACCATTTCAAACTCCTCATCCACTGCGAGGAAAAGCACAAGGAGAGAGAAAAGAAGAGTTTGTGCAGGTTTTTCGAGCACAACTGTACCTGGAAATAACCCCCTAGGGTCGGAAATTTAACTTTTCCTTGGCAGAGGGATGCCACATGCCAAGGTAAACACAGACGCAGGGCAAATGGTTCTTTGCATTATTAGCTTTTTTAGTAAACTCACCCGAAGGAGACCCTGAGCAAAGATTTCAATGTAATTTTTAGCTGCTATGAAAGACCCCAGAGGACTGTTAGAGCCTATACCAACAGCTAAGGGCTCCGTTTCAACGACATCTCAGAGGATAAAGAGGCTGTGATGGAACCTCTTTAACCTAGCTTTGAAAAAACTCGGGTCAGAAACCCTAGCAAACTTCAAATACGTCATCATGGCAATTTATGTTTTTCCGGAGTGAAGGCATAGATAGTTTCTCTTCCTTTTCAGTACCGGGCACATGCACTTGCTGTTTTTTCAAACCCAGGGCTACTATCCCCACAATTCGTACGACATCACCAGCGAGGCGCGACTCTGCTGGCTAACTACGCCGTGCTAGATTTTGGGCACGGCCCTGGGACGCGGAGGCGCTCCGCGCACAGAACTGACCCTTCTTATAGTCCTGGGCAGAGGGCAGCATCCCCTGGTAGACGTGATAGGGCAGGAGCCGCTGCAAGGCATCTTCGAACGAACGGAACGACGTCTTATAGTCGGGATGCAAAACCGCTCCCTGGTGTTTGTGCAGCTGCTCCAGGAAGCTGGAAGACAAGAGGYCGAATCAAGCTGCCGCGGGGTTTATCGCACGCCCGGCCGTGGCGCAGCCGAAACTCCCACTCCCCCCCCCGCTTCCAGCACTAATAGGGTCAGGCAGGGAGCGAGCTGCAAAGGGATCCTGCGAGCCAGCGCGGCTCTGGTGGGAGCAGCGGCGGTGCCGGTCGCCCCGGCACGCAAACCGAGGGACCCGCGCAAGCGAGCGGCTCCGCTTTGCTTTGCCGGCCCCGCGTGCTGCTGCCGCCGCCGTGGCACTTACCAAGCCTCTTTGCTGGGCTGCAGCGTAGGCGCTTTCTTCAGGCTTCCAAGTTTGCCGTCGTACTGGCGAGAAGAGAAAGAGCACAGGTGAGACGACTCYGCGGGCCGGATTCGATCCGACAGACCGAAGGAGAAATCCTCCGGCCCGCAGCAGGGGGAATCCTTCCTATTTTGGGTGAGTTAGGGAGTATAAAGCAAGAYTGCGAAGACTGGCGACTGCTCGAAAAGGAAGGGAAATCAACTGAATTGTTTTAGAGCTGGGGAAAAGAGCAGAAGGAAGAAAGCGCAGATTGCCAAGGACTTTCAGCGCGGAGAAGCGCTTCCGCTCGCTTTGAACAAGACAGCTTTCAGGCGGCCTAATATATTCTTTTAGAGTCTCCACATAAATAAGATGTAAAGACAACATGCAAATAAACAGCATTTTTAAAATGAAAAGCTTAATAGTCAGCAGCCCGCGCAGGGCGGTGCACCGTCTCCAGCAGCACCAGCACCCCGGCACGGAGCACGTGCATCTTCCAGCAGCCATCTGCTCTYTGCCTCAAGATGAGATTAATCCTGCCTCTCCCATCCAGACATATTCACTTAACCTGTTGTTAAGAAACCTAAGGAAAGATATTCCGCCCCTCCTTCAAACAGCTCACTTCAGGGCTCACTTACCTTTACGGTCCGAAGTTTTACCCTTCTGCCTGACCTGAATCTTGTCTATTAGCCCGGTGTTTCCTGTTCTATCCCCCAGGCACCCGGAGAACAAACCGTCCCTTTGCACGGCCTCGACACCCCGTTTTTTCTCCCCAGCTTTTCGCGGAGTCCCCGTTTCAAAGCGCCCGCGAGGCGCGTGGGCAAGCTCACCAGCTGCTGGGTCTGCACGGGGACCGAGGGCAGAAGCTGCGACAACCCTTTTCCAACGACCTGGATCTGCAAGGGACCTTTTCCAAGGTTCAGGCCTGAGACGGAGCTAATCACTCCGGGCTTAGGCTGCAGGAGAAACAAAAAGGTAGGGTTTTTTTTTTGTTTTTTTTTTTTTTTTTTTTACTTGCAACGCCAGCATAAACGGGCTAAATAAAAATTAATTGCCAAAACGCGCGGCGAGAAACGGCTTGCCGAGA
>NW_020447266.1:122916-124888 GCF_003343035.1 Apteryx rowi | reverse complement strand
GCCGGCCTCTAGCTCAATTTGTGAAAATACACAGGAGATGCGTAGAAATGCATCTTTCATCCGCTTTCGGGATGCAACAGATAAATCTACAGCAGCGGGAAAGGGCAAAAGCAGTAAATACACCCAACGATCTCCCAAAAACCTCGATTAAGCCTTCCAAAAAAAAAAGCCCCAAGTGCAGACGAGCTGCATGGCGARACCGCCCCAGCACGGGAGCCCCCAGCGGGGCCGCAGCCTCGCGGCAGCACCCTTTCCCTCCCCGAACCTCAGCAAGCGGCACTGGCTGGGGCCAAGGCACCGTCGTCTCTGGGAACCACCCGGAGGAGCCCCGCGAACGGGGACGGCACCTCCTGGAGTCAAAATAACCCCCCGAGCCGGGAGCCCCCCTGAGTCCCACCTGCGGGAGCCGGTGGCGGTGGTGCGGCGGCAGGGCTGGGGGCTGGCGTGCCCCCCGCCGCCGCGGGCTGCCCCGGGCCGCCGAGCAGCACCGAGGAGGGCTGGCTGCCGAAGGGGCCCAGCGCCGGCGAGGCCTGGCCGGGGGCCGTCTGCTGCTTCGGCTGCAGGATGATCCCCTGCGGCACCTGCGAGGGAGGGAGAAAGAAAAAGCAGGAGGTGAAAAACCCGCCCCGGGGTCGTCCGCGAACGGCCCCGACGCGTCCCCTCGGCGCGGGAAAGGGCCGGTGGCCGGTTCCTGCAGAGGAGCGGCTGGGCACCGGCTCGGCACCGAGCTCCTCCAGAGCCACCTGGGCCCAGAGCCGGGGACACGGGAACGCGCCCTCCGTGCCTAGAGCCAGCCGGGCCCTCGTAGGGGTGTTTAGCAGAAATTCATGTGCTGTTAAGTGAAAAACGGGTTGGAGCGTTGCCCTTTTCGCCCCCTATTCCTCTTCCTTTTTCCCCCCCAAAAGTAAAAAATAAATACTTGCAGGCTGATTTTAAAGGTTTGGCTTTTTCAGGTACTTCATTAGAAAGCCCCTGATCCACTTAAATCACTGAGTCGCTGTTATCTGGAATYGGACTGTTCCCCAAGAGTCCAGGGAAGACCCGGAGCCCCGCAGAGCCAGGCTGGAAGCACCGGCGCTCCYGGGCTTCGGGCACCACCGGCCTCGCGGGACGGGGTGCACGAGCGAACGGGGCCCGACTTTGCTTCTGTCATCACAAACGCCTTCTCTTCAACCCACGTTAATTAAAATACAAGTTGCATATAAACAATCGTATAAATCGCACTCATGGAAGACGCCTATTCTTCTACCAGCGCTAAACGTGAACGTATGTATATACGTTTGCGTAAAGACAGGTAACATCGAGATGCGATCCACAGCAAAAACACACCAGAGGAAGAGATGCGTCGCAGCAGGATTAATTTAAGCAAGGTGATTGTATTTTCTAAAGCCGGAGAGCGTGCTCAGCACTGTCACGATAGACATGGCAAGGCAACCCCGGCCCCCTGCGTGCTTGCCATCTAGAAACAACCAAAACACGGCAAAACCCCCATGCAACCGACACCGCCTGGGCCGTGCGAATGAAGGAGCAGGTAGCCGAGTTCCCGAGCAGCAGCCCTCGACCGTGAGCAMAGGCGCGCAAGGGACCGGATCGGCTTTCAGCTCTGGTTTTGCATTTAATCCYGCCGATCCTCGGCTTTTCAGCTCTGCTTTTGCATTTAATCCCGCCAATCCTCAGCTTTTCAGCTCTGGTTTTGCCGCCGATCCTCGGCTCGCCTTTGCTCGCGGTGGCAAGGCACCGGCACCCGGCTCCCAGCCTAAACCGAGCACAAAACTCCCAGCCGTCGCCGGCACTTATTTACCTGCGGGAACCTGTCCAGTATTTGCTTCTGCTGAGGAGCGGGGTTTGGAATTGCTGAGAGGGTTTGGAATTGGCTCGGAAGCATCTGAAAGCTGCGCTGCTGCTCTGCGGCTAGGTGAAGCGTTTGGGTGGGGGTCGGGGGCTTGCCGGGACCCTGGGCCGGGAATTGCAG
>NW_020447266.1:119101-122708 GCF_003343035.1 Apteryx rowi | reverse complement strand
GCCGCGAGAGGGGCCGCGACGGGGGCCGCGACAGGGGCTGCGGCTGCGAGGGCGGCCGGGGCGGCGGCGGGGACTGCAGTTGCGCGAGGTGGGCGGGCTGCAGCTGCGGACTCTCGCCCAGGGGAGGATGAGGTAGCGAGTGGGACGGGGAGGCTCCAGGGAGCTTCTGCTGCCCTGCGGGTAACTGCAACAGAGAAGGAAAGAGCGAGAAGTTAGTCGAAGCTCGGGAGCCGCTCCTCAACCGTGCGCTCGGCGCCGTCCCCTCCCGCGGCACCRAAGCCCCCGCGAAGGGAGCTCGGCATCGCCTGCGCTTTGCTCTCGCGCCTTCCCTAAGCTCGCTCGCCCGGGCCAACGCTGCTTTTAAAAGCGGCGTCAAGGGCGCTAAAGGATGTAGCGAGGGCTGGAAACGCGAGGGCAGCTTCAGCCRCGCGTTTCGCTCCAGCTTCCAAGAGCGGCTCCGCTTTTCCGGGCGAGCGAGCTGGCTGCTTTCAGAGCTGCCGGCCTACGGCTCCAACCCCGTGTGCCTGGGGGAGGCAGTGTCTACCGGCCTCCTTCCCCAAAAAGCACACTCATTCCTTCCCCGAATGCCTGGGAAGGGGGGAACGAACCCCCTCTCCGGCGTTTTTGCCCTCGCGCCCCCCTTACTGCAGCTTGGGGAGAGCAGCTCCTTTCCCGCAGGAACTACCCCAAATATCTCGGTGGTCGTCGGCTCCCCAGAACGCCGCTCTAGCGGACGGAGCTATCCGGGAGTTTTAAGGCGGATAGCCCTGAAAGGATACCGGCTGCTTTTAAGTTCCCTGGTAGGGGAGTTAGTTCAGAATCGTACTTATAAAAACTTTGGGGGAAGAAGCCAATAGAGGAAGCRGCGCTCCCAAGTCTTACTGCGCCGCAGAGCAGCCTCTCGCCGACGTCTCAATAACCATCACAGCGCTGTGCAACTACCAACTGCTACCGAAACAGAGTCGGAAAGAAAAGTAAAATAAAGCCTCCGGGCGGCAGGCAGCAGCTTGCAGGCGGAGAGGGAGAGAAGGAGAAAGAGCAGCGCAGGGCGGCAGCAGCGGCAGCAGCAGATGCAGCAGCAGCGGCAGCAGCAGCAGATGCAGCAGCAGCAGCGCAGGGGTTAGTGCGGGCAAGCAGGAGCCTGGCGGTGACCAGCTGCCCGAGCCCGTTCGGCTCCGGCCGCTGCGTCCCCGGGGACCGAAGGGGCTCCGCCACCCCTGCGTACGGGGACCGCCGCCTTCCTCCTCTTCAGGTTTTCTTCTCGGCATAAACACACGCTTACCTGCCTTTTTGCACTAAGGTGAGCTAAACGGGCAGTCTAGACACTTTTGTTTTAAAAAGCGAACCGCAGCTGGCATCTGCTTCGCCCGCTCCTACCTACAGCTTCGGTCCAATATTCTTTAACACACAGAAAAGCGGGCCGGAGGAAGACCTCGGGAGCTTCGCATCTTCGCGCGGCAAAAACAAAATGATGGGAGACTTTCCACACCACCCAGGCTTTCTCTTCCCTACAACGCACCATTTCCCACTCCGGTATTAATCCTTTACATAGATGCACGTGACAAAACGCAGCCAAGATTAGCCGAAGCATTTTAGGAAACTGTCGGTTTTATGAGGAGGGTGTTTTTTGGGTTTTTTTTTTGCCCTTTGGCCAGACTCTTTCACCAGCTCACTTTGGTGGGACCCGGGGCCGGGCTCGGCAGGGAGAAAGGCGCCTGTGGCCCCCCCTGCGCCGCATGAGGATGAACCGTCTCCATCGACAGGGAAGGAGAGGGAGCAAAAAAGCCGGCAGGGGCTCCGAGAGGAAGGACGGGTGGGACGGAGGACGAAGCAGGCGGCATGGGAACGGCCGGCGGGCAACCGAGGTGCGAGGTTCGGTCCTTGGGACCAGTGCCGGGGCGGCGGAGGCAGCGGCGGGCGGCGCGGTGCCCCGCAAAGCCCCTGCTGCTGCTGCTGCCGCTGCTGCTGCTGGCGGCTCCCGTCCTCCTGCAACGCCCGACGCGTGCAGCACGGGCCGCGTTCGGGGCTCCTTCTCCTTCGCTCGCCTCCGTCGCTGTCGGCCGTCCAACCCTCACGACGCTCATCCAGGCGCTGCCCAAAGTGCCGCACTAGCGGCGCCTCCATAAGGTTGCCGAAACCAAAACCGTTTTGGCTTTCGCTCTTCATCCCTCCTGCCCTGGACACCGGTGTTATCTTTTCTCATGGCTTGTGCTAGGGTCAGGGTGATCTGAGCTACCATACTCAAGGGAAACGGCTTTCCCTGAGGACGGGAAGAGCGATTTCGGAGAGGATAGAGGAACCTGCAGCGTCTGGCCAGAGCCAGACGCTGGAATCACAGCAATGCTTGTGCCCTCTCAAAAGGCCTAAAACGAAACGCAGGGAGAAGCCCTACGTGGTTACGGCTTTATGCAATGATATTCACGCTTGAATTTCAACCTGCGTTAAATGACAGAAGAGAGACGGAAGTTCTCAGAGCCAAGGAAACACTCCTGAGTCTCCGTTCCCGACGTCCCTCCTCACCCATGTGCTCGGGCTGTAGAGCTTACAAACACAGCGCGTGTGCAAAGCCGGGTGTAGGAGACTCCTCTCTCCGACGGTCTGAGTAATATTTGCTTCTGAATTTCAGGGGCTTTGCGAGTTCCCTAGATCCCTGGTGACAACACTAACTCTTGTCTTTAGTAGTAAGCAGCTATCTAGTTTTAATTACGCTGAAACATATGAAATGTCAAGTGCGAAACTGCACACGTCCATACCTGTGTTACCAGTAACATTAAAGAGAGAATTTTAAAGCTTCCCATTTACTTTCATTACTGAAGTTAAAAAAAAAGAACAAAGTAAAAAGAGATTTAACTCCCTTCTCATTTCTCTCTCTCCTAATTCAGGGACTTGGATAAGTTCTGGATGAGGATCCACCACTATCAACACGAATTCAAGAATAAAGACAACCCACGATAGTTGAAATCTGACGTCTAAAACATGTGAAAAGACCTATATCAACGTAAGTACGATCAGATAAGACATATTCTGACGCCTGCATTCGCTACTGAGCCGATCTCGACTTCCTCAGGGCTGGGAAACGCACACAAAAACGGGTGGCACCGAAGCCTATGCACGGGCAGAACTCCTGTGACGGGACACGATGAATTTCTGCCCACCCAGTGACTGTTTTTAAGAATTGGAGTCAAGTTAGCGATGGTGGAAAAAGTCACGCTGGAAGGCAGGGGCTGAGCTCCCACCGCGAGCCGGAGGACGGAGGCGCCGGGTGCAGCAGCTCTCCCGGCCGCCACTCCAGCACCGCTGCCGGCTCTCGGCAGTGCCGGCAGCCTTCGCGATATGGATAAGCCTCTCGCCGACTAACTCCTCCCTCCCAATCGGCTACCGAACGGCCGTGAGGTGATGGCGGCCGCCGGGGAGAGGCCAGGCTGGGTGCACGGCCGGCGGAGGCTCTGCTGCGCCCGGCGGGACCCCGAGGCCGTCCGTCCATCACGTTGCCCTGTTACRGGCAATTCACGGTGAAGAATTACGACTCCAGAAGAGCGCTTTTAGCGTGCGCAGCCTATGAAGAACGCCCGAAACCGGTGCTTTTTAAAGCCCACCCCCACTGCGC
>NW_020447266.1:74485-119018 GCF_003343035.1 Apteryx rowi | reverse complement strand
CCCCCCGAGAGAGCTTTCACTTGCCTGTTGCAGAAACATCTGCATGGAGTCTTGGTTGATGACGGTCCCCGCGGCCGCCTGGCCCAAGATGATCTTCTCGGGGCTGGAGGCCAAGCTGGGGCTGGGCTGCGAGGTGGCRGGCAAGGGCGCCGGCTGCTGCGCGGGCGGCGGTGGCGGCGGCGGCTGCACGTTGAGCTGCAGCGGGGCGGGCGGCTGCGAGGCAGCCTGGACGGTCAGGATGGAGGACTGCTCGCCGGCRGGCAGCAGGCTGGTGCCGGAAGCGGGCTGCGGCTGAATGAGACCCGGACTCTGGCTGCTGGTGGTGGCAGACGCCTGGATGCTGACGGCCTGGTTGAGGTTCTCCGCCGCGTTCAGCATAGCCACCTGGTTCGGCAGCGTCACGCCTTGGATAACCGTCTGCCCCGTCTGGTTGATGGCGCCGCCGGCCAGCGAGGCGGCCACCGAGGGTTGGCTCTGGGTGGTCAAGCTGCCGGCGAGAGAAACGGGCATCTGGAACAGAGCCGGCTGGCCCACCTGCCCGGGCTGCAGCTGGATGGGGGCGGAGAGGATGTGAGCGGTGCCGTGGGCGTTCTGCGAGGTGAGCACCTGCCCCAGGTTCAGCTGGCTGGCTATGTTCTGGTTGGTGAGGATTTGGGCCGGCAAGGCTTGGTTGGTTATCAGCTGTCCGCCGGGCCCTTGGCTGGTTATGATATGGGCTTGCCCGCTAGGGTGCGAGGTGGTCAAGATCTGCCCTCCCATGTTGGCCTGCAGGGCCGAGAGCTGCTGGGGTATCTGAACAGCGGAGGCGCCCGCGATCTGCCCGGGAAGGAGGAACTGGTTTTGACCCTGTAGCATGGCCTGAGGAACGTGTTGCGCTGGGATGACGATACTGCTGCCTTGGTTCAGCAAGTGCACGCTCATGGGCTTGTTGAGGGCTTGCTGCTGCGGCGGAGGCTGCTTGAACATGTTGGCGGGAAGCCCTTGGGGGAAGCCCGACAGCACGACGTTCTGTCCTGGTTTACCTGCCATGAAAGTCAGGTTCTGCTGGGCCTTCTGCTGTTGCAGGGCAGCTTCGTTCTGGATGGTCAAGGTGGTGTTGTTGGAACCGAAGGGCTTGGGGGTGATCTGGTAGAGTTTCTGCTGGAGGACCCCTGCAGGCTTGGGTTGAATTGGCGTGGGCGTCCTATGGATGATCACGTTTTGGGCCTGCACTAAGGGGCTGCTTAGGTTGGAAGTGACRGTGAGAGGCTGGGAACCTTGGGTACCAGACACGCTGCCAAACATCGAGTTTCCGTTCAGCGTCGTAGTGGCCACCGCCGGCAGATTTTTTTGGATGACAAGACCAGCGTTCTGCGGAGAAACCCCGGTTGACGCAAGGGTGACCTGCTGCTGCTCAGGTGCTGTCTGGGTGATGTAGCTGCCTACAGGCATGGTGGCCACCTGGGAGGGCTGAACTTGTTTCGCAATGATCTGCTGTGCTGACTGGTTAATGGCCATCACTTGCTGCCCAACCACCTGAATTGGCCCGATTCCCAAAGTCCCACTTGGGCTTCCATTGGGCAAGCCCTGAAGGTTGGAAATTGGCTGGATGGTGACATTCCCTAAGCCGACCTGCTGGAGAAAAGGCTGAACGCTGATGGCCTTATTGACAACATCTGCTCCTACCGACTGCTGCACCAGCGCTTGATGCGTCAGGACTGCAGGTTGCTGCAGCCCGATTAAGTCAGCGCCACTGGAGAAAATCTGCGGGGTGCCATCGGAGGCCGTCTGCACCACCGGCTGAAGCGTGGGAAGCTGGAAGGACCCCAGGTCCAGCTCGGCCTCAGCCTCCAGCGTCTGCTCCGTGATGTTCGCCTCTTGCAGGCTCTGCTGGAGGATGTCGCAGGGCTGGTCCGAGTTCGGAAGGTTTGCCCCGCTGCTGGACGGCGACCCCAGGATGTCATCTTCTAAAAAGTCTAGGTCCACGCTTGTTGTGGGCTGGTTCTGTTCAGTGTTCAGATGATTGCCAGAGGACTCTTGCACGTGCAGCTAAAGATTTAAGGTCAGAGGGAAGAAGAAAAAGAAGGAAGCGTTGAATTCAAAGACACGAAAGAGGATTTTAAATCTCTCTCAACTGCTCTGTATCCTTACTGGGACTGTTACCGCRAAACGGCTTTTGTGAGCCGCCGCAGAACTAACGAGGTGAACGATCCATTCTACAGCCTGTACCTTTAATTTAGTAAATAGGCGAAGCATTTTGGTGTCCCTGTAAGATCCCAAATAAATGCACGGCATTGTTTCGGAGCGTGCGAGATGCACAAAGTGACTTGCTTTAAGTTACAAAGCAAGCCAACGGCAGGGCTGGTTAAGAGCCTCCAAARGAGCAGATGCGCAGCTCCTTTGCTTTAAGCCCTATAACGCCCTTGGATATAAACAGACAACAGAGCTCACAAAATATTTCTTGCCTTTCTTACTGAATTAACCGAAGACTAAAATTAAGCTGCTGCTTGAACCAGAAGCGGAAATTGCATGTGCTGAAACAAACTTCGAAACCCAACAACCCCCCCGCCACCTTTTCTTGCACCAGATGCTCAAACAGCCGTTAACCCGGCTCGGGCACCCGCTCCCGCCGCCCGCAAGGCGCTGGCTGCCCTCGAGCCAGCGGGAAGCATCTAGCAGACAGCGAAGGCGGCGTTGGTAAGGACCACAAAAAATGACAGAAAAAGCCATACGCAGTCTAACGTCAGACATCGCTGGCTCTATAAGGTAAAGTTTGGTAAAACATTGATTTTAAATCGTTTGTTCCAATTTTCTAGTAGATCYGAGTAGAACTAAAGCTCAACTTTTCTAAAAGTTTCTCGGCTTTCCAACAAGTACGGTAAAGCATCAGGAGTTTCACTGAAATTCTCTGTAAAAATAAAGTGCAATGTGAACAGGAATGGGGAAAAAAAATTAAGACTTTTATTACGATGTAACTGCAAACACAAAAAAAGTGACAGAATAACCCATGTCCTTGGGGGGAAAAAAAAAGAGGATTTTTACAATCTATTTCCACTTATTTCARCTTCACTGCACTAGAGGCCTGCAAGGAAACTGGATAATCCTCCTTCAATTCTAAGAACGAACTAAGGGGAAGGTGACAAGACATGTTTTCTCAAACTGTTTTAAGCACTAACATTCTTCCAAATCATTTTGTACTATTATACYTTTTGCTTCTTTTTCACCTTATTTTCTATCCTCAAAGCTTTTCCCAAGTTGAAAGTAGAAAACCGACTTTCTATGCGCACATGAAATCAACTTTTCTCCCCTGAAATGCAGGGTACGTGTTGGAGCTATTTCTCTATAAATCTTGGGGAATAAACCCTGCATCCTGTCTATTTACTGAACCTGGAAAACAGATGAAAAACAAGCCTGCGAAACAAAAACAAAAAACAAAAAAAAAAGAGGGAAAGGTTTCTAAACTAGCATTCCCCAAGTATAAATTAAAAAAAATACATACCCCAGCACCTTCAAAAAAGGCACTGGCTGCATCTCCTGTGTTGTCCAGGAGATCATCACTGTCAATCTGTAATTAAAAAGATTTTATTTTACTTTCTTWAAATATAGTATTTAAAAAAAATAAAAAATGAATTCAGTGCTGACTGGCAGCCACTGGAAGCGGACGATCTCTAACGGAGAGCGCACGCGGCGCATGGGCAGCRGCAGGGCAAGCTCCCCTCCCATGCACCGTCTCCTGCCAGCAGGCATCAAATCTCATCTAAAAGTGTCCCAAAACCTGGCTCAGAAAAGGAGGGCTTGTTCTACACGGCCGTGTCGTAGTTGACTCCTTTACCCAGACGCCAGCGGCATATTTTAAGCAGGCAGCTGCCTAGCAGAAAGATGCCCAACGTGTTTTGCGTAGGGCACCAAACCGCCGCCGGCTGATAAGGGGTTATAATTGCACTAATTTGCCGTTCCACCTCGCAAGTGGCTCTCTGCAAGCGATTCCCTGCGTCGTAGCAAAGCCCTGTCGACCTCGTGCCGTTCTGCACCGCGCAGCTTCTAGCGCAGGCGCTGGGAGATGAAAAGCGCCTATCACCCCCTGCACAATCCTGTTCGTTGCTCTCATTAAAGAGTCCTAAGATCTAAGGGTGATTGTGAAGTTAGGTTTTTCTTTCTTTAAAAGTTCATTAGCATTTAAACTCTTTTTTTAAAATAAAGTTTTTAGTTAATAAAAACAAGTCATTGCTCACCTTTTCAGATCCATGTAAAAAATCATTCAAGGCCTGAGGATCACTGCAAAACAACACATGAAACTATTTAAGGAAAGAACACATGACCCACTTTGAATCTGGAGCAAAATACATGTTTCTAATTAATGCATTAACATCACTTCGACTCCTCTCGCRTTCCGACCGCTGGCAGCATCTGCGACATCGCAGTTGCTCCTCAGTGCGCAACAGCGGGGAGCACGACCAGTTAAAAGCACTCCGGTCGCAACCAGTCCTTGCAGAACGCCGTGGTGCGCAGAGCACCGCAGYGGGACGCGGTGCGGTTCCGGGCGCCAGCGCGCGCCGGGAGCCGTCAGGCCGCGCGGTCACCGCTGCCACCACGGGCGAACGCAGGGCGGACCCGCTCCGAGTAAAAACCATCAGGTCTGCTATCACACGTGTATTTAGAAAAAAAAACATTAAAAATTGGATGAGAGATTTGAAGTGTAGGAATTAATGACGTGCACTGGTTTATACTGTCATGGACATGCTTTAGCATGGATATAACACAGGCATTTGAAGATGGCAAGTTTTTTTTCCTTCTTCTCCTGGGTCACTAACACTTTCTGATTCCCCTTCCCCTGTTATTGCTGCAGAGCCCTAATTACCAAATCACTGGCAACAGTATTTTCTCATATAAGCAGCAGCTGGGTAAAATGCTCTCAGTAGCAGCTACTCAACCAAAGCACCTCCCAAACCCCCTGAATTTCACCCCAGGAGGATAACAGCAGGTTTCTAAGTTTCAGAAGTTTACAAGCTCTTGCAAGCCAGCCTCATTTGTGGCTCAGTACAAAATTCAGTCCAACCATGTCGTGCGCCAACCTTTTTGGGTCTACCAACATGGAGCTGGCCCGTTGGGGGGAAAGGCGAGGGGGCAAGCGAAGCCAAAAGCGGCTCGCAGGTGCCCCGGGAGGAAAAGCCACCCGGGTCCTTGGGCATCCATGCCAGGACGAGACGTTCGTGCCCAGGAGAAAAGGCAGCTAAGGAAACAGAAGAGCAAGAAGGCGCCTGTGCAAATCCAGCAGCGGCAGAGGAGACCTTTCGGAGGGACTTTAGGATGCTGACAGGTTCTCGCAGAGAAGTTCTGGGACACCAAGCCCCCACACAGGAGAAATCGAGGTGACGGATTGAGATCGCCTACAAATCGACTGCAGCAGAAATTCCCTTCCTACTGCAATGCCTCCCTCAAAAATAGCATAAAAGGTGACAAATTACCACGGCTTCGTGTTCATGATGTGGCACTACTTACCAAATTACATCTAGCAAGCACCGGCCATCTTCATCATCCATGTCAACTGAAAAGAGAGGAGAGAGAGACCACGTTACTGGTAGGAAGGCAGAACTGTCACACGGCTCAGCTCGTATCATGCTCACGCATCGCTCCTTGTTCCCTCGCATCCCAAACACAGCACTTTGCATTTCAAAAGGCTTCTCCTTCCCACACAGCCCTACCTATATGCACACACCACATTTCATCTTGCTCATGACTGTCAAATAACCTTGGTTCGTTAACGCTTTTGCTTAGGTGCCGAAGGTCCTTTAGGCTTCAGCCCCTCGGAGCACAAATGCAAGCACAGTCACAGCCCAGTTCTTGTTTTCGTGGCTGTGTATTGGGGCTCATTACGATCGCCAGGCCGTCGGCTCCTGAAGTTGTCTGTTCCTGCAGAAGAGCCTCCTTGCTAAGGCAGAACCGGCATTTAGCACCGCCTGACGGTTGTGGTTCTGCGGCCGCTGCAGCCTGAGGGGAGATGAGGGGGCGGACGATGTGCTGGAGGGAAGAGCTGCCGTTCAGAGGGCTCTCAACAAGCTGAAAGACGGAGCTAACCGAAACCTCACAGACTTCAAAGACGAGCCTTGCCCATGGGAAGGAACAATCCCAGGCAGCAGGACAGGCTGCGGGGCCAGTAGCTAGGAAGGGAAACTCGGAGCTCTCAGTCAACGGTAAGCCCAGGAACGAAAGGGCATCTGCTTCTGTTCTTCCCCACGTTCATCCCTCCGGGGGAACGAGGGACGAGAGGGCGTCACGGAACGGCATGCTGCTTTCTGGACAGAAACGAAGCTCCGCAGCAAACGACGAGAACTGCGCGAGGCAATCTTTGAACCCGCAACGACTCCAGGGAAGTCAGCCCTAAAGAAGCTGCGACAACTGCAAACCGTAATCGTTTCAACCAGAAGCAAAGCACCATGCTCCTCGGCTACAGGAGGCTCCCTATTTCAAATAAAAAACTTAAATAGCTGGATATAGTAGCCAAGGGAGCCACCTACTCTACTGGATGCGAAGTGTAGCATCACGTCTACAGAGGTTCGAGCTGGGTAAAACAAAAAGAAACAAAATGAGGTTTCAAGGTGATGGTCTACGACCTTTAAGGGTTGGAATAAGGTTGATGCCCTAAGGGGGCATTAGCGTTCAGATACATGTTTTGTGTTGAACGTGTTGAGAACACGGCGCTGCAGAGACTCGACCTTTCTGCTGGGACGCTCACTCGTCCACAGTAAACCCTCCCTGGGAAACCTGAGGCTGTTTCTCTGTTTTAACACTACGGACCGTGCACCTGCCATCGGCTTAATACTATTTATTGAGAGCAATAATCACTTCAACCAAATATTCATTTTCAACCCCTTCAGCACAGGTGACAGTCGCGCAACCAGAGACCTTTGCGAGACAGAACGGTTTGAAGATCAACTCTGAGGCTACCTCAGTCCGAGAGCCAGATCCCAGGCAGAAAAGAGCGAGTACTATCACAGTAGTTTCCTAGTGTTTGGGAAAGTCATGGAGAAGGTGAAGAAACTGGCAACAAGAAACACTTCCCGGCTTCGGGAAACGTAACTCACCTCTTGGGCGCTGAGGGCAGATCAGCTAGATGAATTGGGGAGAAGGAAGCCCCTTTGCTAGCCCAGGTTCCGACACGTAAATCCCGCTGCCGACCCTCCTCGGCAGCCGGCAGTGCCCGCGCAGATGGGAACTTCTGCTCACGGGAGGAAAACGTTGCTGCTCTGGATCGGGGTGGATCTAGCGCGGAAGCCTGCCGGCCTGCCACCACCAGCAAGTCACCCAGTCTCCCGTCCATGGACGGAGACACCCTCCAGCCCTCCCCGAACAACTGTGGTTTCGGCCAGGTGACACCGTACTATCCCTTTCCGATATGTTTTCACACTAAACTCGGATCTTTCAAAAAGGATAAAGAAAATTAAAAGAAAAATCTCATCTTCTACAGACAAAACTGGCGAGCGAAGAGAAAGCATAAACAGCATCAGGGCTCTTTCAGCCTGTGAAGGTCCCAAACAAACGTGGGTTTAAGAAACACCTGCCTCCGATAGCGCCCAGATTGTTTCCTTCAAGTAACAAACCTTCCTATCAGCTGGATATCAAAAATACCGCTACTCCGGTTTCTCTCCGGACAGATCCAGGATGGGTTTCCATCGCCGTTTCCCTAACTTGGTGTTAGGTTTCGTTCTCGGGAGCAGGAGGCAGATACCGCTACGCCGGCCTGGGCACTCCCTAGCAGGCTGAGGGGCGTGAGAAGGTTTTTCGACCTGTCTTAAACCCACCGAGGAGAAACCGTCCAGCAGGCGCGCTACTTTTCAGCGCTGCTTCGACCGAGCGGCTGTTTGCCACAACAGAAGCACCAGGAGACGATTTAAATTAGATCCAGTTACCTAAAGGCTTACTTTTGGAATACCTAATATTTAAAAAAATATATGTTGCACCGTACATGTGTACATACTAATTTATCATAAAGCCTCGACATAGTCCCTGGCAAATCGTACTTTGGAGCGTTTTGCTTCAGAAGGTGAAACTGGGAGGTTACTGCAAGAAAATCCCAGCCCGGCATCAAGCCACCTCTTAGCAAAGCCCTTTTTACGGCTGGGTCTGGAAGACGGTGGGGGTTTTTTGGCGTTTCCCCCTCTCCTGGGTGCGGGTCTGCGCTGCAGCCGTGGTCTGCGCAGAGCTTAAAGGCACAGAGGCATCAAACTCCCCAGCGAGATGCCCAGCACCCCCRCGCAAAATCGGCAGGGGGAATCAGCTCGTTTGCCCCAAGCGGGGCCTCGGAGCAAGGGAAAACATCCTCCAGCCTCTGCCCCTCGATGCTTCCAATTCCGGCGTGCCGCTCGTCTTCCCCCTTCAGTTTATTGCTCTAAAGAGTTTATTTTTAGCGAAGCCCCAGTGCAGCAAACACCGTGACTACCGTGGGCCTTGCTCCGAGCAACGTCTCCGTGTTACAGGTGGGTAAAGGTTCAGGCTGGGCATGGCCGGTTTAAATTCCCATAGTTCCTTACAACCTCCAAGGGGTCCTAGCGTGCTTTTAAAAGCGGATTTACATGGTTTGCACAGAAACGGCCTCACCTGCTCCAAGCATCCCGCCGCTCCGGGGAGGGATGCGACAGCACGCTGCAGCCTTGCAAGGAAGCAAAAAGCACCGGGCAGCCAACTGAAGACACCACAACGCAAGTTTAGCATGGAATTACATTACGGAAAAATGTTATGGAAAAACTGGCCAGAATGGCCACGGACCACAGTTTTTCCGCTTATCCAAAAGTTTCTAAAAATAGAGGCAGCGAGGCCACAGCCACCCACAGAGAGATGTTAGTGCAAACGCTCCGACACGGAGCAATGCTGGAATTTGGGCTGGATGCCGCTAGGCTCGCGGCCACGGTTGCTTCCGTAGGTCGTACGGAGACGACGCGATGCCCCGCAGCCCAGGCCGGCCCCTTTAAACAACCACGTTATTTATCCACGCTAACGCTGCAATAAAACCAAGTAATTGCTTGCGCCCTGATTAAATAAGTTGCTTGACGCACCGTAAACTCCACTTAAGGGGCACCACGGTTCGGTTTGCCTTGAAAAGGGAATTTGCAGACACGTGGATAAAAGGATTAAGAGGTTTGGCCTTGCGGTTTTTCATTTTGGTATTGGGGGGGGGAGCTTAGCTCCTTTGCAAAGGTACTGAGCACCCACAAATYCCACTGAAGTTAATGGCTATTGCAGGTGCTCTTTTTAAAAATTATTATTATTATTTTTAATTGTTTTTATTAAAAGCAGGCCAGGAGATAAACACCCCTCAGCTGCCGCTACTGCAATCTGCGGATGGGGAAGGCAGCAGTTTTTAGGGGTGAACAGCTAATCCGGGTTCACTGCTCACGGTGACGCGCTCCGCAGGCAATCCCAACACACGGTACGTTTTGTAAAAGAACCCAGGAGAAGATGCTATGGAGGAGGGCAGGATACGTGCGACCTCTCTCCTTAGCACTCCCGTATCTGTGACCAGCTACAGTCCCGGTTTCTCTATATTTTTGCCCGGAAACTTCAGGTACTAAGAACGAACACGAAAATAGCACCAAAGTCACTGCAGCAGAGAAGTCTGTCGTTCAGGTGGGTTTTGCTGACATTTCAGAGCATCAACATTTAATAGACCTAGAAGGCAACTCTCCCTCCCCCCCATACATTAATTTTAACATTAGATTTTAAAGCATATTCATCACCCAGCAGAGACTTTGCTAGCGACCGGTCCCAAGTTTTCCCTCATAAGCAGCACAGCAGAAAGGGTCCGCGCGAAGGCTTTGCATCCCCCCAGCTCCTCGCCGGGARGGGACGAGGCGGCACCTTTCCGCCGAGCGCGCCAGCGAAGGGCTGCTGCACCGAAAGGCGGCTAAAACCCAGACGCGCGAGAAATTCCCGAGCTGCAAAGGGCAAGATTCACAGGTGCTGCCACATTACGGGCGAGATGCAAGAACCGCTGCGCACAGGAGGTGTCACTACTGCCCGTTAGACGCAGCGCTCGCTCGCCTCGTCCTCCCTCCCTGCTCGCCGGGGAGGGAGCGGAACGCACGTTCGACGCGCTGAGCGTCGGTAACGGCGCGGGCAAGACCCATTGAACCACCCGCGCGTGGAAAGGAGGCTTCGTGCGACGGGGCTTGCTGTAGCTAAGCTGACAGGTACGAACCCGTCTCTGGAAAAGGTCTGGCTCCCGCGCGACCCCGGTTCCCCTCTGCAAAGCAGGGAGGCTTTACCGTGCTCGAGGAACGCTGCGCGGGATCGAGCCCGTGGCTCCGGCTGGGCGACCGCGTTACTGCGCGGGCAGCCAGCAACAGCCGAGCGCTGGAAGGGCAGAGTCTCCCTTCCGCGCCAGACTCCTGCTTATCGCCTGCAGTTTTGCATAATTCGTAATAAGACTTGGGTACAAGCTTCATCTTTTCCACAACAGGACCGCCCAAGGCGCAGTGAAATCAAGTTCTTCGCGTTTGGCATAAAGATCCCCCAAAACAACCCGGCAGGGGCACATCACAGCTGAGAAACGTGCTATGATCTTCTCCCTCCCTCCAAACAATCCTTGGGACTGACCTGATCCGGAGACCAGAAGTACTTAAGAGTCACTAGAAGAGAGAAATTCCCTCTCATTTTTGTAGCTTCTATTCTCAGCAACCTGTCAAGGCTAAAGGGTCCGAACCACCATGTGCGCACATGCACGTTATTTCCGAAGGGCTCATTTACAAACAACTGAAAACAACCCCCCAAAATGCCAAATAAAAACAGGACAGCTTTATTGGCCGTATTTATTCATTTGCAATCGAAACGCAGTAAGGAACGCCACGGAATAAATYGGTTCATCACTACAGACTTCACTTTCTTTGCATTAAAAAAAAACCCCTTGTGATGAGAAGTTAGGAATTCAGAGATGCCTTATTGTTATTGTGATTTCTACACACTAAAAGCGGACCAGGGAATCGCGCACAGGGAATCCAGAAAGAGGGAAGGACAGAAACACCCTCTGCTACAAAGCCTGAAAACAGAAGTGCGAATTGACTAATTCTGAAGCAACTGCAATTTGTAGGTCTTGAAACCTCTCTGCTATCCTAGAAAACCCGCATTTCACGGCTAGAGGAATTAAAGGCAGGACCACATTTATTTGTGGTTTAAGAGCATTTTCCAGTTTTACCTTTCCCTTGGAATAAAGGAGAACAATCGTCCACTTAATTATATTGATTATCGGTATCTCACTAAGCGCGGGTGGCTGAAATTGGAACCAATTTCTAAAGCAAGGATGCACTGCAGCTGCGCCTACAGGCTTCAACTATAGATCGCACTCGACATACTTGCAAGGAAAAGGCGACTCTTACCCCAAAAGCACCCGACTGGCGCATTGTGCTCCGCGTCAGGTAGACAAAACCACACAGCAAACAGGTCTAACGCCATTAGCCTGTTCTGCACGTATGCATTTACAGTAAGAGAGAGCAAGCCCAAGATGCTATTGAATAAGAGCAGGGTAATATTCTGCACTAGTTTTTACAGTTACCAGCCCAGCCAGACCATCGCCGTTTCCCCTGGTTATCCTGCACCGCGACGGCATTTTGGCCCCACCACCGAGACCGGTGGTTTCTGCTAGACATCGAGAGAATCGGAGAATCCAGCGTGGCGGAACCACGTCGCGCAGCGGCGCTGGGAGGCACCGGCGAGCGCCCGGCGTCTCCCGAGCGGCGCTGCTCCTCCTACCCCGCCAGAGCAGACGATAGCTGCGATGCCAAATCGCCGTCACGCGGGGGACGCGGCGGCTGCCAGCCTCGGCAGAGCTGCGCTTGTCCCTCCGCACCTACAAAAGCCCCTCCGGACCCCAGGATCAGCAAGGGCGTAGGAGAAACGCTGCACGATGCTGTCTGAGCTCCGCCGCTCACACGGTAAGCGGATTCCCATCGCTGCGGCTGATGGTTTAGCATCGTTCTGGGACCAGAAGTTCAAATCACAGCTCTTAAGCGAGAGTTAAATTTCTATTTCATTAATTTTCTATTAACTTAATTTCATTAAAACTTTTAAATAACTCAAATGCTTTAAAAAAAAAAAAAGCCAAACACACAGATAGCTTTAAGTACTGTCCCAGAGCAACGTGAATTGTGTACGTTCTTCTTGTAACTATCCAGGATTTGGGCTAATCCACCGCTTTTTGACAACACTTTTCTGAAGCTACCATTCAAATAAAAACTGCTRTTGCTCACAGGTGAATTAATAACCTTTAACGCCAGGTGACAGGGCAGAGAGCAAACATGCCTCGAACGCAGAGCGCGGCAGGGCGATCGTGGCGACCGGGTGTTTTTTCTAACCCCTTTTCTCCCCAAAGGTCCCCGGCATGGCCGAGCCCTGCGACGCGCTGGGAACGCTGGTGCTGGCGCAGGTGCGGCCGGCGGTTCAAAGAATGCGAAGCAAGCACCGAAGGAGAATTCGGCTTTGAACAGAAACAGTCAAAAATCAACTTTCACTTTTGGCTTTTCATAAATCAAAAAAACCCCTGATAACGGGGTTTGTTAGGCAGGTGGCCTCCACGTTCAGCTGGTAAAGCTACGCCGGTCAGCAGCGGAGYAGACGCAGGAAAAGGGAGGGAGAAGCGCGCGAGGAAACTCTTAGGGACTATCCTACTCATACCGGACGTGGCTACATCGGAAAAATCCGAGTGTAGGCACATACATACCAAAAAAAAGAAAAGAAAAAAGCCTTGGGATGCTTACAGTTTGTTGCATTAGCTGGTGCAAAACTCCTGCAGGAAAAGAGCCGTTTTGCAGGTTTAAACGGAGCCTCTGCTAGGAGAGGCTGCCAGCGCGGCTGAGCCTGCAGACCTCTTCCAGCCGCGGAAAGGCCCCTGCATTGTAATGTGACATATTTGGACCGGTTCCCAGGCGCTTGCTTTCTAACCCAGGGAGGGACTGCTGGAAGAGGGGGCACGCTCATCCGGCGGGCYGGGAGCGCGAGGCTCCGCACAGCAGCCGGCGGCTCCTCCGCGCGGCTCACRAGGAGCCCGGAGGGCCGGGAGCTCTCCTCCCCGCCGAGCCCGGCACCTCCGCGCGGGGCAACCGCCGCCTCGCTCCCAAGCGGTGCAGGCTGCCGAGAGCAGTGAAGGATAAAAAGCAGGATAAAAATTATTCCCTAATTACACACAAATAAGCAACTGCAGGAGGAGGAGGAGGGTTTTTTTTCCTGCATCTTTGCAAATTAAGTATACTTAGACCTTTTGATTTGATTTCTGCACGTTTCCACCCGACAGGACACCGGACGAGGCACGGACCTATCTGTCCGCTTCAGCRTTACAGCTCACGTGCTCTTAACAGCGACGGCTTATTGCAAAGGCCTCAAGAGGAAGCGCCGGGGACAAGAGGATGCTCCTGACTCCAGGGCCATGGAAGTCCTCCGACCTGACCCGACCCACGCCACCACACAAACCGCAACGGCCGCCCGGGGCTTCGCGGCCCACGGAGCGCTGCACGCTCAGGAACGCGGCCGCCTTCCCACCGCTCTCGATTTCTGTAGATATTAGTTAACTCACACTTGAGCAAAAGCTTGGCTTGTGCTTATGTTTTTATTTTTTTGTTTTAGCATGACTTTTTTTTTTTTTTTTTTTTAAAGAGCTGAAAACCATGCAAAGTGACTTTTGTTTAAGCGAGGCTCAGCCCTGAATCCTGATGGAATCCTAGATAGGAACGTCCTTCAGATCCAAGTCATGCACATAAACATGCAGTCAACCAATTTTAAAAAAAGAGAAGAAAGATTAAAACATCACAAATTGACAAAAGCCATATGTTAATTATCTAAGACTTCTGGGACACTGTATGCTAAACAAGAACCTTTGGGATTACATTTGACACGAGCTCCGGTCACCGTGATTTTTTAAAACGTTCTGTGAAGTCTGTTGGCAATGAAGTTGTTCTGGCTCTTTCCAGCTTATTAAAAAGCAGACATTAGGAGTAAGACATGCTTTTAAAACACAACAGACTCCCTCGTCAACGCAAAGGTCTCCTACAGCCGGGCACCTTGGTCACAGGACCACGCGCCGCACCTCTGCCTATTTAGCGGCATTCCCCTTAGTCGTCTACGGTTGYGTTTCCTATCCCTCTTGAAGAGCAAGATCACAAGCGTTGTCTCAGTAGCCCCATCTAACACAAGGCAAAGCATTTTTTCTGCATTACTCTGCCTTATATAGTAGCTTCACTCAAAATCGCATAGTATCTTTTTATTCGGAGCTCAGGGCGCTTTATAAACAAACATCACGTCCAACAGCAGTAAGCAAACTGGGGCACAGGAAGGTAATGACTTTTGCAGGGTCTCTTGGAGTTTACTTGAAGAGCCAGAGAAGGAGGCCAGAAGGTCTGAAAAAATCCTGCTTTTTAACCACTAGATAACTCTTTTCTTGAGCATGCTGAACTCCTACACAAGGGAGGCTCCTTGCAAAACAATTACTCCCCTCCCCCAGCCGAATTTCTCATGGATGCACTCCAGCAGCTCAAAACTTTGGCAGACAAAGCAAATAACCTGGTTCACACAGACCCGCGTTTCACAAAAACGAGCGACTCCGAGCAGCAGTAGAATAAACTGGCATGTCTTTTTTCTTCGCATCACAAAACAATTCTGCACGTTTGAAACGGAGGCACTGAAGGAAATTATGAATGGATTTGATTCCTTAGAAGTCGATTTTGCCACACTTATTAAAATTGCATCATGTAAATCCACACTTCTATTCATATGGCGAGGAACTATTCAACATGAAAAGATGCGAAAGAATTTGATTCTGTTTTTTCCACTATTCCTTTGTTAACACCGATTCTTGAGGGAGCAGGCAACGTAAGCCCTTTTGGTCCACGACGTTCTACGAACGGGTGCTTTCTAAAGGCTTTTTATTTACATTCAAACTACCGGAACAACAAAATGGTGGTGGAGCTGCTCCACGACTACGTYGCAGTCCTTAGATTTGCCATCCACATTATTAATCAGGCCCACGGATAATGAAAAGAAGAAGAAAAAAGCCAAACGCTGCTCTTGAAGGCAATTAACTGTACCTGTGGCTGCACAAAAGCCAAGCTACCCCAGGCCCGCGAGTTCGAGCCTCCGATTGCTCAAGAGGAAAGCATCAATAATGACTAATGGTGAGTGGAATCTGGCTCTCTCTAACTCAGCAGCTCGGAGCCAAATAGTTCCTTTCAAAGCTGCTTTCCCACAGGAAGAGTCATGAGCAGAAATGCTGTTTAATTGGCAGTGCATCCTTATTCTGATTTCAATGAGTTGAATAATTAGGTTATTTTCAGGTGAGACAACTCAGCTTGTCATTGTCAAACCGGGGTATACTAATGGGTATGATTAATTACCAGCACCCCTCCCCTTCGCTTTTTAAATACACACACACACTTTTCCTTCTATTCCACTTGGAGAGATCAAATCAAAAGGTCTAAGTATACTTAATTTGCAAAGCAACTTCTTGTTTTTGTTTCAACACCCTTTGTAACACCGTTCTGCTTTTACTGCATGGCAGTGTGAGAGAACCTGTCGTCATTCAAATATGGAAGACGAAATAATAATTCTCCCCAGAAATTAGCACAGAGAGCAGTTATTCCAGCTGGGCAGCAACCAAGTTAACTCCTGAACTTCTTCGCGAAGGACTTTTCCTCGCTGCTTTTTCATGCGGGTTAAGCAGGAGCGAGACCTGACTCGCAGTGACAAAGTAAACAAAATAAGTAATAATAAATATCTTATTCCGGAAACTCCCTCAACAGAAGCACTGCCATAGAGAGTAAATTCCAGGGAAAAAAAAAAAAAAAAAAAAGTAGGAAGAGTTTCTGGCCTAGCTAACAACCACTGTAGTTTGTATCAGTTACAGAGAGACAAGAAAACTCCCCACTGTACAACATACAGGACAGGCTTTCCTGCCCCACTTCATTTTACGTATTAAAGCAAATAATGAATGGGAAGAACAAGCCAACGCAGGCAGCAAGGGGCTGCTGAACTATCAAACAAGCCTTGGAAGACGAAGCGGTAGGTGCGACACTTCTTAGCTAAGGACCTTGCAAACTTGGGTGTTTCCCCCCGTTTACATCGTGCTCCTGCAGCACCAGACCCTTATTCCAGCTCTTCCCGGCCCGCTGCGCAGCCGAGGGTGCTCTGGTAAAAATAAAAGTGGTCCAGGAGCTCTGTGCACTGCTGAAGCTCTCCCAGAGAACGCGGAAGCGCTTACGATACCCATTCCCTTACAGGATTAACTTCAGTGCGCAGCACGGCACGAACCTTTAAGACAAGCCGGACGGCTAGATGCTGGGAAAGGATTTCCTACAAGAGCACAGGAGCTGCTGCCGTTCTCGCCTCGTCTCCTTCTGTGCCTCTGCCAGAGCAGCTTCACCGTCTGCGAGCGGCGGTCGGGCCCACYGGCCCAGTCCCGGCTTTGCTTCTCACGTAACCCCGCCGCCGCGTCCTACTCGCACCGCGACAGCCTTCGGCGTTCTGCTCCTGGTGCCGCATCCCCCCCGGTCCTGACAACGCGTTGCTGTCACGACCTACAAAACTGGCCGTTGTTTTAAACCTTCAGACGCATCGTACTGAGAGGTGGCTTTATATGGGCATAGTAAACAGAACAAAGTCATCAAAAAATCATTGTTATGTTGATCTGAGAATATCTGAATTTGGGAATCCACATAAAAATCCACTCTGCCAATTTAAACTCTGTCTAATCTAGGAAATTTATTCATGGCCAACAACAGACRTCAGCAATTGATGCAGCTGAACTAAGCAGAAACAGTAATTTTGTGAAAAGCCAAACAGAATCACTAGAAAATCAACAGCTTGGAAGAAAAAGAAAAAAAGAAACCCAATGCTGAAACTACCACTAGCTTTTAAATTGCTACAAGAAATTCTCCATTTCATAAATAGTAATATAAAATAATAAATACTTAGTCCCTCTATAATGACTTTCAAAGATCATAAGCATTTTGCCAAATTGACAAACCTCAGAAATGAAGCAGAAGAGATCAAGTCCTCTACTTTAGATGCAAAATAGCAATATTGGGATCAAAATCAAGGTTACTTAATTTCCAGGCTTACACTTTTTGCCCCTAGAGACATTTTTTCCATCTTACCTTAATCTTTAAAAAAAAGCAAACAACCCCCTCAACGACCCCCACCCCCCAAAAAAATTAATAAAAAAGCTGTCTTCAAAAGAAGATGAAAAGAAACGAATGGTTTGAATTCTCACTGACACCAACACCGCAGTTTCTCAGTGGCATAAGCTAACCGAAATTGGGGACCTGCCTTCTCTTTGGGCTGACGCTGGCCAGCACCACCGCAGCGGCACCAACCCTACGGAGCTGACCGAAGGAGCTACCAAACCAGCATAAACACATCGATCAAGAGGGCTTTTTCTGTCAATTTGGCTCCTTGAACCGACCRACCAGAAGGGAAGTGCTGGTACGGGAGGGGGACACGAACCCTCAGGCACTGGGAGACAGGGATGTTCACCCGAACTCCCGGCGAGCCGGTTCAGCTCCCTCTGCCAGGAGACTTCTCTTCCCCTAGGCTGGGTCTCTGCTGGTCGACTGAGCTCAGCTAACAGGCAGGGAAGCCGAGGCCGCAGCAGTGCCAACTCTGGCTGCTTTAAACCGCTGTGGAACCGCGGCTCCAATTTAAATGGGAACCTTTTCTCCAGCCTGGAAGTATTTACGCCCTATACATAATGGTCTGCAAATGGTGCTAAAGGCAGCTCAGGAAGCAGAGGTTAATCCTGCTGGTTCTGGGTAGAAGGTTTTCTTGGTTTTGTTTCTTTGAGGTAAGAGCCTTCCAGCCGAACCTTTAAATTACAACAGTAATTTCCAAATCTTCTTAAGAAGCAGTACAGTGTGTAGGTATATTTTTGGAAAAAAAAGTAAAGATACAGATATTTCTAGTTATACTGGTTTCTTATAGCGCATCTGAGCAAATATTTTGATAGCCTTTTATAGGCTTTTTTTTTTTTTTAAATAAAGCTCATGTTCATGGGAGAAAACACCCCAAGCAATATATGGTAAGACTTTATAAGTTTGATGGGACACAGGAGAAAATGTTTGATAAACAAAAAGAACTGTCTTCAATATAAAGGAAAACTACTTTTTAGCTGAATGTTCTTTTGTCTGAACGGCAAAATAGTGACAGAATATTACAAGCCAGAGAAAGGATTTCCTCAATCGACAGGGTTAATTCTCCCTCAGCACCAGAGATGCGTGCCTGACATCTGCGGACCACAACACAGAGCAAGAAAGATCAGTAATTAGGCACTAAAGAAGTCCAGAGACCTGGGTTTTATTCCAGGCTTCCTCAGTGACCTGCTACGTGACCTTGGGAAAAATCACTTACTGTGTTTACCGCTGTTGGTCCTAGGACCAAAAGTCTTCCCGTGCGACACATTTTACCAACGAGAACTAAAATACGGTCCCTGCATCAAAAGGGACTATGAATCTAGAAGTAAAATAAAACAGAAAGTAAACAGAAAGACCGACAGGGAAATCGGAGGAAACAGTGACACAGCACTGCTCAGAATACGAAGCAGCGGACTCGGCGTGCCAGGGGCCTGCTGCCCACGCGCGCGCGTCCCAGGGAGATCCGCCAGGACACCGGAGCAGCGCCGCGGGCACCTTCGACAGCTTTCTCCCTAACCTGAGCTGCAGCACATGAGAAAGCGCAAAGGTGCCAGCTTGCAAATGACAACCGTCAGAGAAGGCCAACTTCACCAGCCTCGACTCCCTCACACACAAACACAACAAGACTACTTACTTTTATTTGTACACATCAATGCCTTAAGCAGGCACGAGTGCTTTAGAAGAGTTAAACATTAGCATCATCATAACGCAGTGTTTTGAGTGCAGCAGCTTGTTGCTATAGGAATGAATGTGATGTCACGAACTCCGAGCGGCAACTTCACCAAAGGATGGGGAAGATACTAGAGAAAGACCAAGATATTGTTTTAGGATGTCAGCTGATAAAGTGTGTCTAAAACAAATAAAAATACACAAATAATACTGATTTGCTAACAGATGCATTTCATTTGCTGGATTTCATGCACCTTTTTTGTTGTTGAGATAGAATGAAATATGAAACAAACGTGATAAAATACAAAACCAGTGACTGATCAGTGATTGAGATGACTCATGTTTATACCTTGCCCCTTTTTAAACACCAAAAAGGCTTCAGAATATACTTGTTTACTAAGCATTACTGTAATAAATGTGCTTTGTAACAAATTACGTAAAATAAACGTACCGAGGGCTTCAAAGGATTTCAGTCAGGAACCAGGATGTGTTAGGATACCACAGGTTTTATAATTAGTGAAATGCAATAAGCAGGCTGAAAACTGGATTTATATTATTCAGTTTGCTGCCCCAACGCAAAAACTTGCCACACAGTAACCTCCCAGATTAATTTAGCTTCATTCAAAACATCAAATCCCTCAATCTATAAACACATCGGTCCTCTAACAGGGAAACTCTCACAGGAAACTGCATATAGAAAGTTGCAAGCAATCAAAATAGAAAGGGAATACGAAGTAAAACTGAAGGCAAGAGCTTGTTTCATGCCTCACCGCTTTGGAAGGGAAGTTCTGCAGCCCAGTGTCTGCAGCGAGGAACCGAGAGTCAGAACCTCAGAAACTCCTCGCTTCTGGGAAGCATGTTTTTGTGCTCCATTCCGGGACAAAAACAGCAAGGCTTGCATTCCACGTCCGCCTCTGGCAGGGACTCACGTACTTGCTATGTATCATTACATTTATTTTTGCTTTGGTTCTACTACCAAAAAATACTTACCTATATGAGAAGAATTTTGAAGCCATGCAAGTTTAAGTATTTTAAAATCATTTGAGATGAAAAGTAGAGTAAAAGTATTCCTAACAATGCAGATTTGATATGAGACCATGTAGTCTCCTCATTTTTAAATTATGAAAGCCAGATATGAGATCACTAAGGTATCAGAGCATTTTGTAAGGATGAATACAGCTTTTATACATGGAAAACCAAAGAACAGGAATAAAACTTTCCCCTTCTGTGGTGCCTATAATGAACAAGAAACCCCAACCCCCTCCAAAACTAACCATTATGTCACCCATAATGCTGAGATTGTTGCCTATTATGTTCTCCATTAAACAAAAAAAGATTCTTCACATAAACATTTCTTTTTTTAGCGCATATTTGACTATGAGACTCTTCTATGATAAAATGGGTGTCCTGAACGTCCTGCCATTAAGTCTGAATTGTTTTTTTAACTGGGAAATTATGCATGCCACTGACACCTAATATCAGTGGAGGGAACACGCTCAACCGTTTCTGCACCTTCTTTAACAATCGCGTCATCTCCTGCTCTGCGTAGCGAGTTTCGGCGTTTGCGGATGGCGCTAACCTGTAAGAAGTAAAGCTTCCCAAACCTGCCAACAGCCGGAGCTGGCTGCTGTAACAGGACCGCACCAGCAGCCAGCAGGCTCTAAGAGCAGTTACCAGGTTCGTTAAAATATGCCAAGTACAAAATGATGTAGTAGAACAAATCTTTTAAGAATGACAGGACCAGGCGAATGCCTCTGTAGACATTTGCCTGTCAAATTCGCACGCATTAAGAGGAGAATTAGGTTCAAGTCAGACCACAAGTCTGATGGTAGAGAGAATATAAACACAGAAACTAATGAATGATGCAGCTCCTCTCCCCCATCCATGCAGAACTACAGTCCATGTATTTTCTAGCACTATCCTCCACCACATCCACACAAATCCATTTTGCAGAACAGTAAGTTTTATCTTTGCAAGTTTTTTTGCTGGAGGGAAAAAAATTGTCTAACAAATTGGGACCCCAGCACTGAAYGGAACATTAATATTAGAATTTATCAAAAGCATTCCCTCTGCTTCACTGTTTGTTGTAACAATGCTAGACTCTGTTTGAGAGAGCTGCAGCTTGCAGATAAGTAGAAAGGGAATGAAATATAGCATGGAAAGGGGAGATGGAAAAATAACAACTAAAAAAACATCTTGGGGACAAGCATCATGTCAGACAGAATTCAATGTAGCACTGAGGCCTTAAAATGAAGTTTCTTTGGGTTTTCTTTGTATTTGTAGTGCTCTAAGCACAATTTCAACACTATTAAATATTTAAAATTGGAGAGCAGGGATCATTTGATCATTATACACACAGGACTGAGCAAACTTATAATCTCACCTATTGCAGAAGTTTACAATTGCTGCTTGAGAATTTTTTCTGTGTACTTATTTTGTGATCTTTTTCACCTATAAGTTAGAAAAACAAATTAACAAATTATAATAGTGTGCATCTACGGTAATATTTTGTGTATGGGGGGTGAGGAATAAGTGATATTCCCCCCCTCCAATTTCTGCTATCTTAACAGAGCTTAATTCAAAGTAGAAAATTTCGGTGGTTAAAGGGGCAACAGGAAAGCGTAAAGAACGAAGTAGTGCTTTTCACAAAAGTTGGTCTGTAGGACTATGGAGATTAGTAAGAGCTATCTTTGTGCCTCAGTAACTCCATCTGTGATGCTGGGATAATACTGACTGAATACTTCAGATATAAACTGAAGTTTAACCAATCATCCTTTAGAAAGAGCATTGAAACTCAGATGAAGACAGACATGGAAGTGCAAAATACAAGACAGCAAATGCCTTAGCAAATTCGATTTGCTAATGTAAACATAACAGGCTTTTAATAATTTAAGTGTCACATTTTACACCTTTAAAACAAAACACTGTACAGATATGTGCTATAGATCTTTGTGACAGATACCTTTACATCAGAAAACTCAAACTGCCAAAGGCAAGTGACTATAAAAGCAGCATTAAAATGAAGTGGGCTACCGCAGCCCCATAGTTCAGGAGACTCTGGATTAAGGCTTCCATTCTCACAGCAACCACTGACTCATGCCACTGTACTTCCTGCTTCATGTCGGCACGTTTTACACCGAGACACCTCTAGCTATCTGTGTCAGCTTTTGGCTCACAAGGCATTCTTTGTTATTCTGCTTCAGAAGAGCTGGAGGACTACTTAAACAAAATTGTTTTTATTATAAAACCAACAAACAGATAAAYGCACATTCTCACTTTTTGAAAGTTTTGAAATTTATCCTCCCCGCCCATCCTTTTTGCCAAATTCCCCTTAGGGAATAACCTTCACTAATGCACACAATGCCACCTTCCCTGGAAATGACAAGTCCACATACTTAGCAGTTAGAGAGGACTTTAAAACTTCAAAACACTTTCAAGCTTTAATCCTAGCAGCATTCTGCGAGAAGAGAAGTACTGTGCAGTTGAAAGCCTACAGCTGAGAGAAGTTCTGGAATCTGTATTCAATCTTATGCTCAAGCTTTTTTTTGCTTCCTCTGTATCAGTGATCAAGTCATCTGAAATGGACACGGACCCCGTGGGATTTACAAGTTAACCACAGAACTTTTGCTCACCCTGAAACACAACAACACGTATTACTGTAGAATATTAATACCGTTAGACCTTCGGGAGAGATGTTATTTCTCAAAAATATTCTTAAACATGAACTAAATGACAACTATTTCAAACCAAAACAATAGTTACCCACTAACAGAGAATGCTGATTTGCATCTAAAAATTCAGATAGTATGCCTGAGATATTTTGGATAGAGCAGTCACATCAGGAAATTCCATATCGAAAATTTTGTCCTTTCCTGCTGCACTACTTGCACACACAGTGGAATTACTTTCCCTGATAGTAAGCAGCAACCACTTCTTTTCTGTGGCACCACATATTACAGCGCTACTAAGAGTTTACTGAAGGAAGTGAAACTTCATTCCATATTAATTCTCAAAAAGAATTTTAGGTAGTGAAAATGCAGCCTACAGACTGGAGCTTGATTAGAACACCAGTATTAACTACAGAATTTAAACAGCTCGACTTGTGTCAGCCCGCTATTATCAATGTACCATTATGACTATTCTCTACTGAGAAACACACACAGCTATCCTTAATGATTACGTGTGCAGCTGAAACTAGTTCCTTCTAAACTTTCACCATACTGTCTTAAAAAAAAAAAAAAAAGGCACTTACTCATACTATTTTATTTCCTTTCCACATTGACAACACAAGTGTCAAGATGGAAAGCTGATTTCTATGAGTCTCCATTTGTCCACCACGGTATGTTTAGAATTCTTGACAGTAGGACAAAAAGAGACAACGTGATCCAGTGAACAGATCACTCAATAAGAGCTTAGAAACCCTGGATCTATTCCCCATACTGACCTTGCTCAGTACTTAACATTCATATGCTTTTGGTTCTTTTACCTCTGTTAAAAAAAAAAAAAAAATCAAAATCATGATTATAGCAGTTTGTGAATACATCAAAATCTAAGGATGAACATCCTTAACCAAATTTTCTTAGACCAGCTTGTTTCTTTAATGCTGTTACAGCATACCAACATATCTGCACATATAAAATGCTACAGTGCTGCTTTATGTGCTTGAAGATTGTAATATATATTCCAGATATTTTCAGAGATACACACTTTCAAAACCCAGGAAGTCACCAATTTGACATTGCTATTTCAAGCAAAGCCAAAAATAAACTGTGGCCTTATGACCCTGCCTGCCATGAATATAACTCCCTCCAGCAACAGAAACACAGAAGTTTCCCTGACRTGATAAAACACACCTTAGCATACCTGACTTGAGAAAACAAAACCAGTCAAATCCTTCTAAGACTACCAGTGGGATTCACTTAAAGCACTGATTATTTCTTTTAGATATTTACATCTGTTGGGAGTTCTACGTTCCGATTTTTCATCTGGAAGGAAGAGTACAGAAAAGGATTATTTCTCACATCAATTAAAAGGCTAAAGAGGACAGTATTCACGTTTGCAGGCCTAAAACTGACCGTGGACCTAATCTGGAACGCCTGATTATTCAGCAAATTGGTCTGACCATTAGCACCTATAAACCACCATCGTGATCACGTAGAAAAGACTCATAATAGTAGAACAAGAGAACTATGCAAGCTCATATTCTTGCAAGCTTAGCATAAAGCATACACCAGTTTTTAGAATGATTCAACTTAAAGTTGTATGAATCAAGGAACAGAGCCAAGACTGAAATTAACATCCTCAATTTACTCTATTTTTTTAAAAAGTCTTAGAAGCCTGAAACAGCATTCTAGGTTAGAATAGACCTCTCTCAAAACAGATTTAAGAATTATGAGTGAAAATACAGGAGAATGATAGATTCTTGATTAAAAATCTTATTTTGTTTTGATTTCTCATTTTACACATCCATTAAATTCTGCAACCAAGAAAAYTTCAGCTGGCAAATTCAAATCATAGGCCTAATCACAAGAGGCAATAGGCCAAGTACAGAAACTGTTTAATGTCAACTTCAAGAGTTTTCAATTCACTGTAAATAGAGCTTTTTAGAACCTCCCAAATATTCCATGCAAATGGACCATTGCCACAGCCCTTAAAAATATCTGCATTTCTTATCGTTCTGGTTTAAATACAATTTATTTTTAATGGTGGCAAATTATTTTTAATCAAAGCTTTATGCAGTAATTTAAGGCAGAGTTCATTTGAATGCACAAAGAATTTAAATACTTCTACAAATTTAGAGGTAAGCCAAGCTGCATTAGAGCTACAGTTCCATGAGACAGTAAATTAATCCTGTTTCAGGATACCCAGTGCCAAACAGAAACGTCACAGACATTCAGTGCAAACAACTGAACCACCACAAGCTCACTCTCTTGGTTCAGTTTATCCAAAATTCACATTAGACGCAACGTCCTGGCACTGTCATGCTAGGTCAGGTATTTGCCATCTTTAATGCTCTACCTTTGGGCTCAGACAATTGTCACCTCTCTCCCTGCAGCCAGAGTAAAGCCAACACGAGCGGTGTATTGTGTGCTCCAGCCGGTTCTATAAAAAAGCCATCATGGGCTCACACCTGACCTGGATCAACTCTGTACTAGCGAGTGATCTGACAGGGCCTAGATCTGGCATCCATGAATGTGGAAATAGGACTTTTTATAACGAGCGCTACACTAAGTCCAAATCTTCTTTCAGGGAAAATCAAAAGTAAAGGTGATCTGATAAAATACAGAAGCTGCAGGAGGAAATAGGAAGTATTATACACAAGAAAGCACTGTCAAAGAAGTTCTAACCTAAATAGATTAAATACCTCTCTCTCACCTCACCATTCCTCCCAAGAGAATCCATCCTCAATTTAAGTCAGTTTCTTTGGAAATCAGAGGAACGTCCACAGAAAATGCTGAAATGCCTTCCGATATAGAAGTGTTAGCAGCGCTACGATCTGAGAATTGCAATATTAAGACAAACAAGTGCTTATGCCTACACACACTGAGTTACAACTCACACTTTTATGAACAGGGCTTGTAAAGAGGAAAATTACAGTTTCCAAGTAATTTTTCATAACAAATTAAGAAAAAAGATTATTCTTCCCACCTACTTCTCTATTTCACTCATTTGGAAAAAGCCTGGGAAACACTATTTTTAGAGACAAACTGCTTTTTGTTACTGGATTAAACTACTCAGAAAGGTTCTTTAAAAATTTAGTTAATTATTTTTTCTTGTTTCTTTTTAAATACATGATTGTAAAGATTAACCCTGCTGTGATTCTTTTCCCCTTACATTATTTTAAGCATTTGATCCCATTTTGACACCACAATCAAACATTTCTGATATCATCCCTGGAGGATTTGGTATATTACTCGCATGTACTCAGTTACAACTGTGCTTACTCATGCTTTGTAAATAATTTAAAAATGGGGATCTGGTAAAACGTGTGACACCTTCACTAAAGTCTACAAGCATTTAAGAAAAGCCCTCACTTTCAGTAAAGCATTTTTCTTTCCATTTACAAGAGCTTAATAAAATACTGTAAAATGACAGAAAAAACTTTTGTTTTCAGCATCATCCCACATTAAAATTAATGTATATTAAAAAATTACATTAACTCAGGAATTAACCAAATAGCCRGTGAAAAAAGCTGCAAGAAATTGCTGCTCTTCACAATATGACGTCTGCCAATTTGGAAGTGAACTAATCCTTTGAAAAATAAGCCAAAAGATGATAAGCATAACTTTCTAATACATAAAAGCCCCATTTTGCCTTCACATTGGATACCATTTTTCCCCATTTTGTTTATTAGAACACAGAAGAACATATTTTTGGCAAAAGCTATGTTTAAATGTTTCAGTAACAGCTGTGTTCTGCATGCTGAACTGACTGTAACAATATTAGAAGCTGAGCTGCAATGTCTTTTGCGGATCCCTCATTCTGTTCTAAGCAGGGGATGCTTCTTGCCAACAGTAGTTCTGACTTGATTTTATTATACGATAACACTTGATGTTAGTCTATTTTTAGATCTTACACACACGCCACACATTTGTGAGTCTGGGAACGGTAACATGACGTAAGGAAAAGCCTTTTGGTAACATAAATGTAACGGATGCAATTCTGAAAGGAAAATACCTAGCTTTACATCCTGGTGTATTCTTAAAAAGGAGAAAGAGAAAAATACTTCCAAGTCAAAGAGATTACAAGCAGTTTTACCTTCTCCYGCAGCACATGCAAGCAGCATCTTTAATGCTCAGATTATCTTGATGAGGTCTCATCAGTAAAAAGTAACCATCTCTATCAAATCTACTAGGTTTTCATCTCTAAAAAAGATGACACCAGAGAATTGAGAAGAATCTGTAGATCAAGGTCACCAGAAAAGGGAACAGAGGTTAACACTTTCACTTTGTTGTTTGCAAGCAAGCAAAGAACCCTTGYTGTTTCAAAAAAGTAATTTCCTCTTAGTACCTGTCCAGACTTCTGGGGTTTGGTGGTTAAAAAAAAGGACTAACCTTGACTTTCAGTTGTAAGGTCACTTCCCTTAGTACGAAAGAAATTGAAAGTGAGAGTTTCACTTTCAGTCTAACAAACTCTGTCCTAACCATAGCCTCACAATTCCCCGGTCTCTGTGCCTCACTGTCTTCATCTGCCGAAAGGACAAGCCAGGACACCTTGTTCCTAGATGACAAGGGGAAAAAAGACTTTTGTTGGAGGATGTGTTACTTCTTCAGGTCTTCTAGTCTGCACGCCCGCTTTTCTCTTGAAATTTTGTAACGTGGCCAACAGTCAAAGTTTGTACCCTCTAAAATTCCCTTGGATTTATTACTGAATACCACCCTTTGTAGTAGCTGCAAACTACTGTGTATTTTTAGGCAGATGCTATCAGTAACCACGATTACTACTGAGTCATTGCATTAGCAAGTTGCATGGCATCTTTCAAGCTTGTAAAGGAGCTCTGCTCCTTCTTGATGCAAAGAAGAGATAGAAAGCAGGAGCACCAGCACCTCCAAAGAGGGAGAGAGAGAGGAAATAGCCAGCCAAACTCCACTTAACTGAGAGGACTGTTTCTCTTTCTAATTAAAAAATCTTAAGATAGTGGAGGTGGTGGTGGGGGGGTAACTTTAGAACTTTTCATTGTTGTTAATCACAGAAAACCTCCTTATGGTCCTCATAATCCCTTTATCCAAATCCAGAACTGAATTCCAATATAGCTATAAAAACTAACAATTAATTATTCTTTCAGCTTGTGAGGGGCTTCTGCAGCTRATACCTTCATTTAAGTCATTATTTCTTCTTCTATCCACAAAACAGTAGTTGGTGACATTTCAGAGCTGCTGGACTTGTCTTCTCAAAAGAATCACAAACAAAATTAATGTAGTTATATGTATAAAACCAGTGAAAGGGAATTGGGTTTGCTATTCATCGAGCAAAAACAATGTTTTCCCCTGACATGATCAGACCATACGAAGAGATCCTTTAGGGCGGTTCTTTGTTATCATTTTACGCAACTTGTCCAAATCTTAGAGGAAAAAAAGCAGTAATTACTTATCAAACAATAATCTGTATTACTGATCTGAAACTCTTCTGCTGGGCCATACGCTCTTTGGGGCTGTCTTGTATAAATGACAGCACAAGGTGCAGAGCTACAAGTGGAAAAATCACCAGCAGGCTTTTACCAGGTATTGCCCTGTACCCAAGGGAGGCGATAGCTAGCAGTTAAAGGACAAATTTTGAATTTGCTAACAGAAACACAGGCCCTTTGGAGTCCAATCTGCAGCCTACTATTTAATTGTTAATTATTCTTTGTTTTATCATATTTAAAACACTACAATCATTATTCCTCCGTGATTTAGGGTCTCTTTGTAATTAGAGATAGTGATTAGAATATATTTCGTATTACGCTAGGATTTTGAAGATAATTCTCTGGAAATCTGAGCAGTTGAGGACACCTCAGATATGCAAGGAACCTCTATTCTTGAATTATACTGCAGGTCAATAGCTTCGGATGTTTCCATACACAGGTAAAGTCACTGGGATTGGCACTAAAACACAGTTGTAACTGACTTCAAGCCACAAATTAATTTTGCAAGACTTAGGGGAAACATGTTTCCAAGCCCAAGAGCAATTCAGTTCATGGTATTATGACAAAAACCATCTCATTCTACTAATGAGAAACAGGAATTTTTAAACAGTAGGCATAAATGGCATTGCAAAGGTAAACAGAAGTAACAACTAACCATATAAGTCTGCTACAAATCATGAAAGAACCACCAAGTACATTTAAGTGACAGATTTGCAGTTCAACCATATCATTAGGAAACCGTACTAATATCATGTGTTACAAATTTATATAAGATCATATTTAAACCCATTCCATTTACTGATACAGAACTACACAATGCTTTTCAGCTAAGCAAGTGATTACCATAGAAAACAAGTGTATCGTACACAGAAATCAAGTTTTATAGCACCACACTTTTCTACTTGCCACCATTTATGTTTTAGACTGTTTCCCGGCCCCTGTTTAGCTACAGCTATTGTAATGAAGGAAAACACTACAATCCGTATTGTTAAGTGGATATTGCACAACCAAACAATAGTAAACACCAACAGTGGAACCGCCTCTGCCTGTTTCGGTGGCATTCGGATAAGATCATTTAAAAATCAGAGCGCTGCATCATTTTGTTCAAACGATTTTATAGCTGCGGTTGAAAATGGTTTACAAAATAATTGGAAAGCCGTTTTCCTCCTTGCTTTCTGAGCCAAAAATTAACGCACTATCTAGCAGAACTTTTCCCTTCCTCTTCCTTTACAGCCTCACCAGTAGCTGAAAGAAGCTTCACAAAAGGTCTTTTTCTGCGGGTGGCCTGGGCTGACCTGTGGGCTTGGTGGAGACTACGGAACACGTCCACCTGGCCCATCTTTCCTTTGGAGCAGCTGGAACTTGCACCTTCGCTCAAGATGCTGGGCCTTGGGCTGGAAGCATGCCGCCACATCCGCAATTCCGTCATTTGACTTAAAAACAAACCCCCCCCCCCACACACACACACACCTTAGATATTCTGAAGAGCCCAGTACCTCAAAATAACGATTTAAGTGTTAAAGCAGAAACGCTTCGGTGCTTGGAGAATTTAGCTTTACCACCTTTCATCTCCGCTTTGAGACAGTAAAGAGCCAACTTTACTGGCACTAGCAATATCACAGTGATAGATACCAAAAAGCTCACATGCCTATTGGCAGCTGAAGCTAAGAAAGTTATTCCACGTGGCTTACTCAGGGTTTTCTGACAGTTATTACAACCTTTAAAACAGGAATTTCATTAACATTAGTGAAAATATTTATGTTTTAACAAAAATATAGCAAATCTCTGCATATAATGCATTAAATTTAGATAGAAGAAAGTTGTAATCAGAATGCCTGTGCAAACCAGCCAGTTTTGTTTAAATTAATATTTATTACAACGAGCCCAGCTGTTGCAGGAGGAGGATGGGAAGTGAGATTTTCCTGGCAAAGTGTCACGCTGCTCATATCCTGCCTGCACTTTCCCCCCTACCCCGGGCGATACGGTGGAAGGCTGAGGCACCGAGAGGTATAGACACACATATTAACATTAACTCTAGAATTTTTTTTTTTATATATTTCAGTCATTTTAGTCTAAAAACACCCTGAGAACGTTGACAGGATACAGAGATAAGTCCCAACTCAAAACAGATAACTTAAAATAAGGAAACATTTTTGTGAAATTCCTTGTAACATTCAGTATGACCAGCCAACGGTTTTCAGCAACCCTCACYGAGGCCGAAGTTCCAAGTCTAGCAAGCAAGAGCATACTTGTTTCTCCTCAAGCATTCTGAAATGAGTCAGTGGTTAAGTTCTCTCGTGAAGCTCGTTCCCTTTGCAACTATGCCAATGCCCGTACAGCCGTGGGGAGAGGGCTGCCGAGCACAGGGGATACGCAGAACCGCAAACGAATGAGGAAGTGCAAAAATCACTATAGGCTCCAGTCCCCCACTGTCTTGAACTTTGTGCAGTCTTTTACGCCAGGGCAAAGTGTAAATGATATTAAAATGAAATATATTAAATGATGGTATTTACATCTCATTTACACAGCCATTAATGCCCTCGCAAACTGCAGGGCTGCGAAGAATGAACTGCAGCGCAACTCAGTGAAACGCACCACGACGGCGAGGAACAGAGCTACCTTGATATCGTTACCCAGGGACATCGCCAGGCAATCGACAGCCCGACAGCCAACGCTTGCAGCTAGCGTGGCAGCTCACAGAAACGCGGCGGTCGAGAGAGTACCTGCTGATAGCCAGGAGAGGTGACACGCCACAAAGTACTACTTCACAAGGCATCATTTTCTGCGGCTTCAACTAACAGATTAATACTCCGCTGCAGAAAATAGACAGTCCAGCTGAAAAAACAGCCTCTGATGTTCCTTGATCGTGAACAAGAAACACTTTCTATCCATAGCATGAATCATATCTTTCAAGTTTTAAGCAAGCAGTACGGGAGCTTTTATTAGTTACTTATAGTCTTGGTCTCCTCTGTGATTATTCTGTTAATACGTAGTCACCACGCCAGTTACTTTTCTTCCACCACCCATACTTTTAAAACAAAACAAATACTATTTTAAAATATACATACATGACTTAGAAGCCTTAGAAATTACTTTCAATGGGATTTGCGTGTTCTGAGAAATACAATTTTTAGAAGCTACTTATGTCACACAGTCCCATTAGAAAATTTTACTCATAATGACCAAATACTTTTTCCTTCCAGACAGAATCCCTTTCATTCTCTCCAGGTTTTATGCTCTTACCACAGAATAGGATCATATTACATCTAGTGCACAGTTTATATCCAACACCAATTAAATGTTTTCTTTTTGTTTTTTAGGTTTTAAAGTTTACTGTTATTCCTTCAATTTTCTCAGGCTTCCTTTTACTGAGGTCATTGATAAAAACATGCAAGAGGTTGTTGAAGACTGGGGTCTGCTAAGAACATCAACGAGGCTTTAAAACATGAGTTGAGTGAGGAAAATGGAATCGTAAAAGTATCAGGGAGTAGAGTGCAAAGGATACCCAAAAACACTTGCAAGCAAATTTAAATGAAACAAAGGCAGTGAGGGAAGCACAAAATATTTCCTTAGTACTCTTTCTCACAGCATCAATAGTTAATTTATCACTGACCTCCTGAGAGAGCAGCAACTGAAAGCAACTGGGAAAATAAGCCTCTAAAACTAAGAGACCCTGCTGAAGTTTCTCATTCCCAGAATCTGTTCTGTTATTTTGTAAGGTTTTGTTTGTCTCCAGTTTCAATGGCCAAATTATCCTTGTGACCCTTGGAAAGCCTCCACAATAATTACCATTCATTTTAACAATTCCTTTTGCTGAGGGATGATATACTCAGAACTTGACTGAAATGAAGAATTTTTCATTTTTATCATGATAAACTCCAGTATGAAAGTAAATTTCGATACCAAAATTACATAGGTAATAAGCTGATCTGCAATTATAGAAGGCTACTACGAATTCTAACATGGGCTCAGCTACTGTCATTGAGGCCTCTTCTGACACAGTTCCCATTCTCTCTGAAGCCCTGTCTATCTTTACATCACCATTAACTGAAATCTGGAAAAAGCCCCAAAGTTCAAGACACATAGCTTATATTCAGAGCAGGAAGAACTAAAACATCTAGTAATTTTTTTGAGACAACTCAATGCACAGTCATAAATCCTATTAGCTACAATAGGAAATACAAGGATGCGTACAAAAAAAGGAAATACCCCCTATTTCTCTAGCATCATCCTCTTTTCCATCATCACAAGAGTTTTATCTATTATGCAAAAGAAGGTGGGGGGGGGTGAGAAGGGCAAACCTCGCAACAACAAAGCATCTTACAGCGAAGAAAGCTGAAAATTATAATTTCCCCGTAGGGCCTGCATTGAGGGATTTGCAGAGTCTGCAAGAATCCTGCAGGGAATCAAGGAAATCTCCATTTCAATGCATGCTCTGCCAAAGGACCTGCAAGAATGCCGTGTCCTTTCCCAGCTGCTTTCACTACATTTTTTGCAGCGGACAGGATTTAAGAAAAGGATTCCTCCAGAAATCCATCGGGTGCTCATGTTTCTAAGCAAACAAAACCTCAAAACAAATACTGAACATATATGCTTTATTTTCACAATACTAATAAATAGTTGGAATATAAACAGAATTGCCTGTGCTTTTCTAGCAGACACTTAAAAAAAGGAAACGGACCAGATTCTGAACATACCAACTACAAGTGTGCGTTTTCGACAGATAAAACTTCAAATCAGTATTCACACATTTTCCCCTCTCCAAATAATTTCTTAATGCAGTGTATTTTATTTTCATGATGTGGTACAAGTCTTCAACTGACATGATCCAGTCAATTCCATAGATCCTTCTCTGATCATAATTACAAGGCAACTATCACCATATTAGAGGACAAGGTTATAAATTAAAGTCCCCTCAAGTAGTGAAAATTATGTTTGAAATTCTTTTGGAGACAATGTCTAATGAGCAGCTTGAAGTAATAAGGGAAATACTGAACAAGGTCCAATTTACACCCTAGCACAATCATCATAATTATGGCTCTATACAGTATCCACAGCCTCTGAAGATATAATTAACACACTATTTTGACCTTCAATGTAAACAAAACCCACTGTTTGAAACTGCAGCTCTAGTACATGTCTCCAGCTTTAGATTCTTATCATCACTATTTCTTAGTGCAGAGAAAATATTACAATTAGATTTCCCATTAAAAAAAAAAAAAGCAAAATCAAGTTAAGCTTTTCATGTTCTGCAGTCCCCTACTGCCACCCTCTTATGGCAGGATTTAGACCTACACGGGACCACACTGCACCTCATTCTCACAGACGAGTGTCTTTCCTTTGTTTTTCCATACCATCTCACTCCTCCTCTTATGATTAACCCTTCTTTGTATTACGATGAGGGTAGCTGTGAATTTGGAGAGAACTCCCCTCCGACAAGGTACCACGCGATGCAGCACAAGAACTCTGTGTTTTACTAACCTCTTGTTTATAGCAACTCTGTGCCAATTATGCATATGAGACGAGACACAAAACATAATTGCTTTATGCAGTCAGACTGTAAAGGAAAAAGAAAGAAGGACTATTACAAAAACTACCCCAATAGCCTAACAAAAAACCACAATCGGTAAACTCATGGCTTTTAACAACAATGGGTCAATCTGATAACTCTTAAGTGTTAAGGAGCAAGTTCTAAAAGACAACATAGAATTCGATCAGTCATCAGAAATCTAGGTACTCAAGTGCCTCTGTTGATCATCTGTGCTCTCTGAACAGTATCAAAACTAATACTTGAAATCAAGCATTCCTAGATTTTGAAATTCTTAAAAATCTCAAAGCTGAGATAGCACAATAGGATGTTATCTCCTCTTGACATTAATTTCTATTTGTAAGAGGTGTGAGTAAATTATTTAGGCTGTGAGTACCGATGCCAAGGATGCAGTATGCTGTCATGGATACAAGGCTGGTGGGATGTAGAACTGACCCCCTTAACAGAAGCCAAATCTCCCTCCTCCAAACACCCACACTGTAGCTCTCAACAGTACTGTCATGCCATTAAACCAGGCAAGATATATTTAAACATTTTTCTTTCAAGTAATAATGGAAAATAAGCAGGTAAAAATGGACGCGCGCGTGTGTTCTTTTTCTCTTAAGTATTTAAATACAGAATAAAAACAGAACAGGAATAAATTAGGTGCCATTCTTCAGCACCAAAAGGGATCCTATTCCAACCATCTTACAGCCAACTTTCAGCACATCCTCTGTTTATTGAAAGTTTAGAGCAAATAAGCAAGCTTTGTGGTGTATCTGAACATGAACATATTTGATCACTTTCAGAAAGGTTATGGGATGTACATGGCGAATGGATTGGACTTGCTGCCAACTATGACTCGTTTGGAAAAGAAATGGCGAGCAAAAACCATTTTCTCAGCAGCGCTAGCATTCTTAATATGCGCAATATTATTGATACATCGTTTTCCATATGGCACGCACAAGTTACCTTAACAACTCAGAGCTATGGGGTGAACAACGCATGGCTACGTTTTTAAATCAGTTACCAGACTGTCATCTTTGCTGGTTTTCTACTGCAACATTTCTTCTCTAGATTTCAAAACTCATCTGAATCTTCACCATACTGCTTCACTGCTTTGGATGACAACAGCCACCTTCCTTCAAAGAGCAACCTGTACTGTTTTAAGATACCTGCAGGCTAGTCTCCTTCTATGAACTTTACCTTTCCCCTGTTAGGGGACAGATAGCAGGGCCTGGAGATGTGCTCACTTTCAATTTAAGGGTTACAAACAGATAGGAATTCCCTGTTAAAAAAAATTCCTTAGTGTATGCGTAAGGAAAAGCAGCAGATATTGTAACAGTGACTAGAGTTCAAGTATACCGAGCATCTAATTGTACAAGATGCAAAGGACAAAGAAGGATACTTAAAATTTCCCAGAATTGGACCACGTCTTTGTATATCTTCTAAAATTAATTGGCCTAATCTGTCCTCTGTAATGTATGTCGCCTGCCCTAAATATTAAAAAGCAGTTCTTATAAGAGGGGTGCATAAATTAGTTCCCCATATAGCATCTTCAATTTTCAAACACACGCTTTGGCCACAGATACTAAATAACTTTCTTCTGCTGTTCACTGTTCATATAGACCCCCCCTCCCCCCCCAAGTGTATTTTGGAAGTTGGTACTGATTAAGAGTGTAATTGTGCTGATGACTTTAGCGCGCTTCTGTTGCGATGTATGGCAGTCAATACTAAATTGTAATTTTTTGGATGTACTAATTTATAAACAAAACATTATATTCCTGCTGACTATCTAGAAATATAAACCCAGGAGTATAATAATAAAAAAATATATCATTGTCTTTGCCTGTCATTTTCCTATAATCTACAACAGTTAGGAATAAATTTTAAAAGYGACTGCATTAAATGAAAAATACCATGGAAATATACAGCATTAAAGAGCCTGTGGCATTTTGCACTAAACTAGACTTAAATTCCTCCTATCTTGTGAATTACATTGGTAATATTATACCCATTTTAGAGATTACAGTACTTTTAAAATTCTAGCCACAAGGAATTTTGGTTTCCAACTTCCACTGAAATTAGAATGCCTAATTTCCTTAAGCTTCACTGAAAATAGACAAGAAAACCCCCCATCTTTTGTTACATAAGGGGTAACTATCGCATTTTTGAATGGACTCCAGGAGTTCCAATCCCACGAATCTCCAGTAAACAAATAAAGTTTGAAGTGACTAAGGTTACGTTTTTTACATTAAATATTCTCATAAGAAATTCTAAAGACACTTGTCCTTTGCTGCACTATAGAATACATTCCTTAAAGAGAGTTTATATTCATTACGATTTCTCCATTATGATTAGCTTTCAAATACTCGCCTCCCCTTCCACATAAACGCCATACTCTATACATTTACTGTGAAGGTATCAGCATTTGGTAATATATTGATGTACACTGACAGCATGCATCAAGAAGCACACATCAGCCTGATCTTTATATGTCATGCTTTGAATGTTTTTTAGGGCACTTATTTGTGTTTCTTAATTATCACATATAAGGCAAAGAAATCACGAAAGTAACCTAGCAAGGTTCAAAAGTTTCTGTTCAAGTCCCAGCTCTTCATGTCGGTAGTAACAGATGCACGGTGCCTGCAATACACTTAATTCAACAGGGACAAAATACGAAGTAATGCTCAATAGCAGGACCGCCCCCGACCCCAGCAATAACTTGCAGCACTGACTCCTAAAGGAAGCCAAAGCCCATGTACCTTCATACAGAGATCTCTTCTTTTTTTAAGCTAAAGATTATATGGGCAAGGAAAAAGATTTTCCAGACTCTTTTAGTAAAGATTCTTGAGCAGAGAAAGCAAAAAAAGACTTATAAATAAGCAAATTGTATTCTTCTTCCCTTTGAAATTACTCTAAAAACAGATAGCTGATTCTTAATTGTACACCTGAGGTTTAAAGCATTTTATCACTGTTGCCATTTTTATAGATGGAGAATCCAAGAGAGACATCCTACTTCCCCACCAGGAGCGTCTAGCAAGTGGTAGAAACAGGAAGAAAACCTCAAACTTTGATTCTTAGTCTTCTTCAAGCCACAAACAGAACGAAAGCTTCAGGTGAGGGGTGTTCAGGAACGACATTTGATATTTCTGTGGGAGCATCTTTAACAGTAATCCCCAAAACTGAGCAGAAAGTGAGATGCTCAAGCAGAAGTATTTTTGAGTACGCTTTCTAGGTTAACTAGAACTCAAAAAAATTAAAAATACCACAGTAAATTTTCCTCACATTTACTATCACCGTAACTCATTCATTATCAATCCGTTTTTATGCATATGATAGAGTGCCCCTTTAAAACAAACAAAAAAAAACCCCACACACACAAAAAAAAGGAGATGAAATAACGCTATCTGAATGGATTTCCAGTCRTGCCCTAGCAGTGCTGCCCTGTCTCTAGGTGGTGACTGGAAACGTCTCATTTCTAGGTCAGGGAACCTTCCTTTTCACAATGGGGACTCCGTGCCTGACTGCCCTCTGTCTCTCTTCTCCCTTCCTTCCCCTCCCCCAACACGCAGTATTTACTTGTAACATTTTGCTTGAAATCATTTCCAGACTCGCATTCCCTCAACCACAGCAGGAGGAGGAGGAATACAATGGGAGGCAAAGTGTTCTCTTTTCGGGGAAGGAGGGGGGAAAACCGGGRGGGGGGGGGGGGGAAGAAGGATCAGGGAAAAAGAGCACAAGCGAGTGTTGCATTCCCCTGCACTTGCTGGTTGAAAAGGAAAAAACGTTATTTTCCAGATCTGGAAACACTACTCCTGATTTACCTAGACAATAAGCAGACTTGAGGTTATTTGGTTTGGCCTGCCTTTTGGTTCAAATGTACAGATATTATTAATCTTTTTGTTATCTAATACATTTTTAAGATAATTTTATACCAGTGAAAGGTGTGACAGCCCTTTGAGACTTATGACCTTGATCCACAGAATAGGTAAATCAGATACAGACATAAAACACAGGTTTTCCCCATCACCGTACACTAGCCCTGACCTGGAGGGAATGCCTCTACCACAACAAAGATTTATGAGTCCCATGCCTCCTAGAGCAGATGCGCAAAAACAGGCCAATTAATATGAATGCAGGTTTTTTTTTAATGGGGGGGGGGGGGGAGGAGGCAGTTTCAGAAGGAAGGAGGAGAAAAAGGAGAAATACAAAGACCGTCCTACCAAGAAACAGGTCTGAACTTGTAACATCCCCTTCCAAGAGGCTGACTGAAAAGCCTTCAGTGACAACCATTTCTAATGACAGCTGAGACAAAATAATTTTTAACAGGTTTAAGCTGTTCAGCAATTTCATATTGTTCTCTTCAGAAAACGCTCAAGAAATCCAGTTGTCTGAAATTAGCAAAAAAGCTTTTTCCAGGTGAATGCATCATCGTGTGCAGATCTATGACCTTTTCTCCAAAACCACAATGAATGTTTCAACTACTTATGGTAGCAGAAACAACTTTCAAACATGTACTGAATGTAAACTAAAGTATTTTTGCCTCCCTTCTGCAGTCAGCCAGTTCCACGGCCTGCGCCGCAGCTCCTGTTAGCTGCGTGAGAGTCTTGTTTTCATGGCTGGTTTTCGGTTCTCTCCGGACAGCAATGAAAATGACAAGAATCAGGTCAATTTCATTCTGCCGCTGCCGGAGGAGGCGGTGGCAGCAGCCAGAGGGGGCACGGGCAGAGAAGGCTGCAAGGAAAAGCGGTTTCTTGCAGCGACCAGAAAGTTCACAGAGGGATAAAGCTGCCCTGAACAGAGGCAGCCCTTTCTATTTCATATTCATCTGCAGCCAGTATTGTTATTAGACTCTGGTACACAAGTTTTATATACTGCACAGGGAATATGGCGAAGGTATCTTTCACCCTAACAAGACTAGGCCTACGGGGAATAGGCACGGATGATTTTTCAAGCTTTGTCAAGTCCTTGTCCAGCCACTGGTAGTCAGGAGGAGAACAGAGCCCAGGTAGAGGAAGACCAGGTTCCTGTTCGCACCAATGCGCCAGAAACAGTTCCAGGATCAATTGTAGCTGTGACTGTTCTGGCTGAGGATTTTGGAATAATTCAGCTATTAAATAGGTATATTCAAGACAAATCCACACCACAATGGAGACTCACACCACATCCCAACAACTCCCTACTACATAAGAAAACCCAGTCATGATTATGAAGTTCTGGGACGTGGCTTTTGCTTCTTTTCTGACAGGATAAAATTGGACCTTTTGGGGTCCCAGTACAATCCAGACAGGGTTTCTGCATGCCTGCTAGGTGTCTGTGTCAGAGTAGGTGGGAACTGAAGCTCTCACTCAGGTTAACAGCGAGAACAGGAATGTTTCTGCAGACAGCACTGTCTGCACTTCCCATATGCCCTTTTCTTTTACCAAATAGAAAGAGGCAGGCCAGCAGAGGATACTGAAAGACACTGCCCAGGTCACTGCTCTCTGCTTAAGTTGCAGAGATAGAAGTACTGATTGTATTAGACCCTCATTTCCACCTGTAAGAGACTCTGTAGGCAGGATTTTTCTTCAAGACAGCATATGATTCAGTGTCTAGTTTGGGTCTAGATAGATCTGAGACGTGTAGGCATTCCTCCCTTCCTCCAAGTCCAYGCTTCGTATTCTTGACTGAAGTTACAGTGATGACCAATATTATTTACAGAACAGATGAGCCTTATTCTGTATCGAGAGTAAAGCTATTTGTATCTCTATTTAGTGTATTAAAGTTGTTCTTTACTTCTTTGACGAGACAGCCCTTCAATACATCAGCTACCATGCGCTCCATAAGGCTCCACGGCCCCACAGAAACCTACAGACGCAGAGCACTGAACAGGTACAAGCCCCCCTGTACCCTGTCTCAGAACTATCTCAAGTTAAAAAGACAGCAGTTCCGAGGCTGAATGGACACCACAGGTAACTTGCAACTAACAGATGACATCAAATATTTCCCACGGAAAGGAAGAGAAATACAACTTCTACGTGGATTGTTGGCTGGCACCGAAAGGCCAAACAATACTGCAGCAGAGGCCAACACGTTTCCCTCAGTACTGCAGCACCTTCAGCGAAGCCTGTATTTTTGTGGGCCAAACTATCTTCAGATGAGCATGGGCAAGACATCTGTTGATTTTAGTGGTAGTCACATGCAAATAGGTGAAGGAAAAATCTGTTCCTAGAGTCACTTTTATTGTTGAATATGAAAAGAAACAGTGCCTAATGCAGCTGATATATGAAGATTGTCTCTAGACTCTGGATCAGAATACAAATGTAATTCTCTGATTACTCAGTGAAATGAACCCTCTGCAAAGAAAAAACCAATGCAGAAAAAGTGAAATTTTAAAGTACTTGCATTTGATGTCTCTTTGCATCGGGAATTGGTAAAAGGTGCTGGTTTGACAGCTCTGGATGCCAGAGTCCTCTGTTTATTTACAGAACAGGTACAAAAGGGGCAACAAGAACAAAAGCCTTCCCTGTACCGCATAGCCAACAGGCCTGGGCTGGAAGGACCACCTCAAGAGATGAAACGATAGCTCAGTCTCCATAGCAATCACTTGCTCTACTGATACCACCAATAAGATTACTGATGCATGGCAGCGGTTCTCACGATATGGATGCTAAAGTCCTCCTCACACTAGAGGATTTTGGCGCATGTCACATGACRTTAGAACCCGTCCTTCTCTCTCTCTCAAGCATGTACACACAAAGTTTGTTAATTATGTTAACCTTGTCAAGAGTCTAAGCAGCATGTATTCTTCGCCTGTGCTAACTTTAAACATTACTGTGCTATTAATGAAGAAGTCCTGGTAAAGTCAGCCAACACATTACAATTAGTTGGCCACTGTCTCATGGCTCACCCCTCTGAAAGCTTTCGATCTGCTTTCAGTATTCCCCCAGCTACTGTGAATTAAAGGTGTGCTGGGAACTATGGGACAAATTTCCAACCGCACTGCTGTAGTATCCAAAGGCTTACGGTCAGAGGGAAAAATGCAGGTGAGACAGGACTGACAGACCGAATACTAAGCCAGTCACAAGCTAATAGTAGTATTTTAATGTCATACATTTTGACATTAATGTCTCCATTTTGATGAGATAGTGGGAAAAGGCTGTTAAAGTAAAAATAAAAAAGGCATTGTCTATGCAGGAATACAGGCTCAAAGCTGACTGGTTTATACAGAAATAATCAAGCTCCGTACCAAACTACCTGTGAAAAGTCAGAGTGCGGTAAAACTCTCACCCATGATTGCAATCTGCCCATAAAAAACCTTCATTCTATTACACTATGAAATTTAGCTAGTCTAAAATTCTACTTCGAATATTCTACTCTGTTAATGTGACAATTTTGAGAATGTATTCTGAATCTTCCTCTTTTCTAAAGAGACTTTTTCATATTGTGAAAAACCTAGTGGAAAGAAAAAGTTTGTATGTAAACAAGGATCCTACTCTCCAAAGGAAGCAAATAATCACCTGGATCCAAGCAACTCTTGCATCCAGTTACAAACAATTTCCAAGGAGTATTTTTTCCCTCAGGAAATATCAGGGATGAAGAAAGTACTTTGAAAATCCAATCTCATCCACACAATAGGAAGCGCGTTACATAAGATAAGTGGTATAAAGCTTCCATAAAAGCTCCATGTAAAAACGGTATCGTTCTCTATGGTTTTTCCCCCATTAGACTTGGAGAAATAGTCTGCTTTTACTCAAAACTTTAAAAGACTTCATGTATTTCATGAGAAATGTAAGTATATTGCAAAGGATTAAATCTATACAAGATGCGGTAGTATCTAGGGTTTCCTTGCAACATGATATGTAGAAGTGAATTCTTTTCATCTATAGACATTCCTGGTAAACCTGATGAGCCTCACAGTGAACATAAGGTTGCAGGAGTGAGGCTTTAGCTCATAGGCACAGAGGATGTTTACTTTGTCTCCAAAATGTTTCTAGTGCAAAGTATTTCTTTCACACACGATGGAACTCATAGATGATTTCCTCCCCTCTGTTTTTTATTAAAATGATGGAAAGAAAGTTCTTGGTCAAATATAAATAGATCGTTCAAGAGAAAGATGAAAATAAAGTTACACGCTTTCAAATTGCCGGATTTCTCCCCTAATATTTGAACCACTATTTCAGAAGAAAGAAATCTGAATCTGTACAAATGCTGTTCTCTGTGTGCTGATTTTTTCCTTCTAGCCCTGTAAAAGAAAATCTGCAGTAGATTTTCTTTACTTTTAGCCTCCATACTCAGGGGATATTTCACAGGGTGTGTGTATGTGTGGGGTAGGAGGGTGGAAGGGGGAAGAGCTCAAACAAGTGTATCATTTAAAATTTCACATATTAATGCTCTGAAATAAAGAATATGTTTGGCTTTAAGACAGGGGATGCTATGATAATTCTGATCCAAATAAAATAACAAGAATACCATGCTTTAGTGTTTTCAATTAACTTTGACTTGTCCAACCATTCCTAGCTGTCTACTATGAGAAATACATTAACTTCTGGAACAAAACAACAACAAAAAAAAATTGTGAACCTTCAGCTCCCACTTGGCACAAAATAGTGGATCAGCACCAAATGGCAAAGCAGCAAAATAATATTTGGCAAAAGACTGGAACTCAGCTGCTGCTAAGGAGCATTCATGCAAATGCCACATGTGCCTAAACTACAGCCCTGAAAATAGCAGCCAAGAATGATCAAGTCCTCTCTTCTTTTTTGGAACCAGAATGCTCCTTTCACCCCCCCCCCTTCACTTCTTTAAAAAGGGAAAGGGGGAGGAAACCAAGGAGAGAAAGACAGCAATTCAAAGCTGCTGTACGTGATCAATTCAGAAAGTTGCATTAGTCTCAGTTATAATGGAATGATGTGCTTCAGCAAGACCTCAGAAAACAGAATGGAGACGCTATTGTAGAATTTTGATACTAAATTATGTAATCTGAAAAAAATACATAGATTTGTTACCGTGAAATACCTGGCAGCCCAGGCATTTTAAAAGGAATCACCCACCTGTCTATTATTCTGAAGTTAAAGAGCAATTGATGCTAAATAACAAGCAGAATAAAGGTATCTCTATTACTCTGTCTTCTCATTCCAGAAAAAACAAAAATCAGCACAGCCAGTTTAATAATAAAAAAAACTGAGAGCAGAAATTAAAATATTTTTAGTTTTGAAATGTAAATAGAAAATTTCAATATAGAAATCAATGGACAGGAAAACAGCACAAAAAAGACACCTTATTTTAAATACTCATCCTGGCCCCACAGAATGGAATTAGTGCATCTCAGCACTTCATCAAAAGATAGCCAAACACCTTTCCTCATACACTTGACACTAGACAGGCAGTTTTGATAAGCACCACTGATACAGATAGAAATACCATTTGAGAGTAGGACAAGCAACATGACTTTGACCAAAACCATTTGAATCAATCACACAAGAAGAGTCAATAGAAAACATTCAGTCCCAGGGCATTTGAACTGGTTTGGAAAAAACCCTCAGTTTTACTGTGGATCAAATATATATTCCACAAGTTCAGCTATCACTCTTCAGTGGAACAAAAAAGTTATAATGGTAAACAGCATGTATAGGTATCCAGGTACTGTATTAAATGCCAACAGAGATTTATGAGATTTGACAACAAGCAGAATATACAAAGCTACAGTGAACAAAAGAGCAAAAAGAAGAAAGATTATGAAATAGAAACTGTTGTGCTATAATTGAACATCCAAGGAAACTGAAAACCCCCCCAAAACAAAACACAACCACAAGTCCAGAATCATTCATGCAAAAAAGGAAAAGCCAAAATACTATTGAAAATATTTCTACCACTTAAACATCAAGCTCTAAGTGGCATACAAATGAAAACTACGAGAGAATTTGAAGAGCAATGAACTGTAGTTTATTCAGCTAATGTATTTTTAATGCACTGAGGAAAAAACTTCAGAACTATAAAAAGTAATAAGGTACCCATTTGATATCAAAATTCATTTAGTTTTATCAGCAAAGCATCACATTGTACTGTACTCTTTTCCTTACTAAATCAGTGCTGAGTAGACAAACTCTGGTTTGCAGAACAAGGCCAGAACACAAGTTTGAAATTTCCTAAGAGGGGAGTTAGGGGAGGATATGCCATCACCGGCAGGTCGTCTTTACTCAGTGGAGCTTCAGACTTGCCTTTACACTACTGTGTCAACCCCCTGTGCACCATTTGTAATGCCTTGCAGAGCAGTGACCACGAAGATCGGGATTTTTAATCCCGACACCGAAAACCTTCTGCTTTGCTTCTACATTGAAAAGTCTACGTTCGAACGGAGCGTAAGACCCATCCGAAGGCATCCCTGTCTTTCACTTGGGCGAAGGAGTGGACAAGGGGGGCGAGAACAGCCAGACGATAGCTTTATAACCTCAGCCGCGATAGCAATACCAAGTCATAATCATCCAACACGGCAAACTAGGAGCTGCCTTTTTTTTTTTTTCCTTCCTTCCTCCCTTCCCACAGCCCCCACCCCCTTTGCTCGGGAGGAGGTGGGGACGAGAAGGGTGATTCCAGAAGGCTGCGGGGAGCTGGGAATGGGGCTCCCGGCGCCCCTCTCCCCCCCCCCCGGCGCGGGCGGCCGCGGGAGGTTTATGTATCATTTTATAAAGCTACATTGTATCCTGTGGACGTGACCTGCAGGCGCAGGAACGGGAGCCTGTTTGGGGGGGAACTGGATTGGGGGAGCAATGGAAAGGGAGCGGGGATGCTACCCTGGGAGGGGGGGGGCAAGGTTCCCTTCCCCCCCTCCCCCCCCAGTTTTTTTCGCCCTGTCACAGCCCTGAGTTGCAGGTAGAGAGAGTTAAGAGATTTAAAGAGAAATTGCTACATTGTAACAAACTCACCGTGATGTTTGAGCAGCAGTCAGCGCGGGGTCTCCGAGACATCCCCGCACGGGCTCCGGAGGCAGGACCCCAGCAGGCTCCAGACACATAGAGGTTCAGCGCACTGCCTGATTGCATCGCCGCGGCGCGCCCCGCCGCCCGCCGGCCGCCCGCCCGCCCGCCGGCGAGC
>NW_020447266.1:68450-74183 GCF_003343035.1 Apteryx rowi | reverse complement strand
CGGCTCCCTCGCGCGAGCAGGCGCCTGGCACCGCGCCGCGACCAGCAGCAATGACGTGCGTGTTTCTTTTCCGGGTGGGATTAAAAAAACAACAAAAAACAAACCCCCAAACCAACAACCCCGAATTAAAAAAAAAGAAAAAGGCAGCAGAACCCGCACTAGCTAAATTGGTGCAACTTAAGGCAGCAAAGATAGAACAATTTAAAAATGCATTTCACTCGTACTTCACGTAAGGCCCAATACTCACCCAGTCTCCTAAGATCACAGGCCACTAAGTTTCATCCAGGTATGTTTATACTTGGATGTGCAAAAGACTTCGCTAAAGTACACCAGTCTTGCACAGACTGAATTGTGCGCCACAGGCAGAAAGTCAAACCTCCTGCCAGTTCCCAAGATCCCACATTAGCAGGAAATGGCTCAGGAAAGACGAGGCAAATCATTCCCCACACTGCAGAGGACACCAAAGCCTACCAAGTTCCCAAAATATAAAGATGTGTAATTGGCACTCAAAACGTTTTATAACTTGCTGGCCCACTTAAGAGCTTATTGAAAAAACCTGCTTCTGTATCATCAAACAGAGAACATTTTTAAACTAGCAGTCTCTCAGGTCCTGCATACAGCCAGCATTATAGACTGCTTCAAATATGTTAGCAACACAAACCATCCCAGCACTGGCAGACACTGCATCACAAATATTTTCAGTACTGCGTTTTCATCACGCTTGTTTCCCAGAGGGACGGATGACCCACACCAGGCCCTGACCACGGGTCCCTGGCAGCGTCCTGCATCCTCTAACCCTGACCACAGCAAACCCATCCGATGGGGCGCAGAAAAGTCTGAAAACGGTTAGCAGGATTTCGACACACATTCTCAAACTGTTGTCAACTATAAGCTTCTCAAAACCTTTGCTGCTGTAGGAAAGACCTGGCGGTTCCAGGACAGATCAGCTCCTCAGAACTGGGCCTCAAATAAGGTCTTTTTCCCCCCTGTTCCCCCCCACACACACACTTGGAGAGAACAAATACACCTTCTAAGACCAATCCTTTTAAGACCAGTGATTTTTTTCTCTCAGTTCGTTAGCAGCAGTTTTAGGCCCTGCTGAGGAGGGGGCAGGTGGGGAAGGTGGTGTTAAAACTTGACAATTACTCTTTTCTTGTTGTTTGAGTAGTTCCTTGAGAGCATCAGAAGATTAGGACCTAACAAGTACTCCCTACTGAACCAAAGCCTAAGCATCAAGACTTTAGAAATGCCAGGACCAGCACATTAAACTAAAAAAAAAAAAAAAAGTATTTTTAAAGGTACATCTGCAGCATGCACATTTTGCAAAAATCGCTGCCTCCTAAAAGGTACAGGGATTGATATAGGAAAAGTTACATCTAGAGGAAAGAGGAGAATACAACTTCAAAAAAAAACTGTAATGACTAAGAACCACAGGCATTTCTGAGGAGATCCATTTTTTTTTAATTATAATTGCCTCATTTTTTTATAGCAGGAACAATAAAGTGACACAGATAAATAAACCATAAAGTGTTCTCAATTACTTTTAATACACTCATTACTGTGTCATCCAGACAAAGAACACACACACAAGCACACTGGTATTACTAGTAATCAAAAGAAATATTATTGACACAGCAAAATGGCTGTCTTCTCTGAAGAAACAACATAACTAAGCTGATTTACATCTTTAAATAATGATTTTTTTCTAAATTTTTCTCAATTTTCTTTTCTATATCCTTAAGTAGGCATAAATCATACTTCCATAAAGTAAGTTCCTCCAGCTAATTTCTACCATCCTAAATCTTGGCTGAGGAAAGATCTGGAATTAAAAAGGGAATGAAGGAGTGAACTTTACTTGCGATACGTATATCCCTTATGATTTGTTATAAGCCTACAACAGTTTCCTCCTGGTATACCACTTTGGGTTTGGTCCTGGAAACACAGATGTTTTTAAATCACACATCCAAAGCGAAGCACATGCAGAAGTATTGGTAGGACTCAGCCTTTCATACCTCACAGGTGGACACAGAAGGAAACAAAGGATATTATATATATATAATTATATTTATAATTACAAAGGAGAAAATTATATTTAAACAACAAATTTCAGTATTTCCTGCTTAAGGGGAACATTTAAAAAATGTTTTCTACTAACATTAAACACCATGCTGGGCAAAAAAAACTTGTCGAATTTGGCTCAATTATTGTTCAGATAAAAATAAAAATGCAAGTCATGTCGACATATTATGCACTTACAATATTATACTTCTATAACTGATCGTGAAGACACAGTAGCCAAGAAAACCCAAGACTCTCCTGGGTGGCAGGGAAGCTAGCTATGCTGAAAGCTCACACTCGAGCGATCTCTTTTATTACTAAAATTTGCTTTTAGTAATTAAAAGCAACTCTTTTATCATTAAAAATATTACTAATTTTACGTGCCGCCAACGCTCAGTGCTGGTGCGTTTTCAGGCACAGTCTTAAACTGGCTCTGTGCTCAGGCAGCACAAAGCACAGCTCAACCAAGGGTCCTCAACATACCAATTATAAACTGGTTCTGCCGGAGGAAGAGACACCGCTCCCGATTGGCCAAAAGTGGAGCAGCTCAGAGAGGAATGGGAAGGGCCAGATGCATTACCCTGCATCCTGATTAGACAGGTTAAATGTGATTGACCAGTGTGAGTAATTAATAATCTAGAGGCAGGGCTTTCTGCTTTGTTTATACCCTTTGATTGGCTGAATTTGAATTAGATATACATTCTGTTTATACCTGGGTGGGACTATGGAGGGGTTTATTTTGGTGCATTACACTATAAAAGTGCAGTGCTAACCGAGTGCAGTGACAGTTTAACAGAGGAAGGAGACCGCGGTCTGAAGCGGCAGTAGCAGCCGCTGCCACTTCAGCAGCATCATTATTATTTCCTGGTTGTAAGCGGCCTTGCTACGAGTCTGCCAGATAACTGCTGAAAGCTGACCTAATCAGGAACCATTAACGAAGTACAGAAGGCCACGCAATGGTTCCTAAAGTAGTTCAAGAACTTGAAATAATTTGAGTAGGTGTGGAAAAGGAGATGAAAAAACTCCCTTTACATTCATATTCCAGTCTCCATAAAGAATATTGCTTATATAAATGTTAGAGTAATACAATGCATCTTTACACTTGAATATTTTCTTTCCTTTAGCTTTGCCATACCATTACAGAGCACTGGAAAAACACAGTGGAGTCTGCCATGTCTAAAAAAACTTGGCAGAAAGCCACAGTAAGTGATAATTAGAGTAACCCATGGGACAAGATTGTTCAAAGAAAGAAGCTAGTTTGAACTATGTTGCTATCAACAGATCTCTTAAAGCACACGGTTTATTTCCAAGTGGGAAGTGTTAATAAGATACAAAAATCTCTTATAATATTATTACGCTAATTCTACAACCATTTTTTTTTTCTTTCCCATACACTTTAAGCAACCTTTACTAGAGTAACAGATTGCTTCCCCACAGTTTTATCCTGCTATTCTGAATAAGCAAAGGTCAAATTCTCTGCTATAATAAATGGATGTGACTTTGATGACTTCAGTTTGGTGCACCTCATGTACAGCATGAAAATTTAGTCTTTAAAATTCACTGTTCAAAAGTAGGGAAGATGAGGCAAGTTAGATAAACCCTTTAACTTCCATAGAATTATTCGCATACAAATATGCTGTCCTTAGACATCACTTTTTGTCAGCTGATCTTAGAAAAAACTTTCACAGTGTGGCTGATACAGTTAAGCACAAGAGAGAGCCACAGGGAACTTTGCCATGGGAACTCAAATGATGCACTGCGGCAAAGCAGCAAACCCCTGGCAGAATCACTGCTACCTCCTCAGCCCCCCCGAGTTGTAGCTCAGCACTCTTCAGGCCACGAAGCCTTCCCTAGGATGATGCTCTCTTGTTACTTTCTTAACATCGGACCAGATTCTTTAGTAGAGCGAAATGTAACAGACCCACTAATACGGCAGCTGCACCGATTTATTCTAAGTAAAAACTTGGCCTATCATAAGAAATAGATTAAAGTGTTAGTCACATCATGCAGTGTACTAGTTAATTGGTCTTTCTATACCTATATGGACACTCTCAAAAGAAATCTGTCAAATCAAACATAAAGCAGAGTAATAACAAAAAACCCAAACACAGCTATTTAAGTTTGCTTAAAATATACTGCTGATGACTAATACAATTACATACCATTTTTATGCAATAACACTCAAGGACTGAACCCTTAAAGGTCTGTTAATATCACTGTAGCTCATTCCTGCTTTAACCACTAGACTGCAGCAGCAGTAGTTGCTGAAGCACCATTCCAGTTTAAAACTGTGTCGTCTACTTACTTTCAGTTGATTTTTCTCCCACTTCTTCTGAATTACTTTACTGTGATTCAGGTGGCTCCAGATGACTGCTCTGTCAGCCAGACCAAGACTGTAATACTGATAATAGAGCTTTTTCACTGGTACAGCTAGCGCATTATTACAACTCAGGGAGTAGTAATGGCCTAGAACACACCATGGGACAGAAGGACATCCTACTAAAATTAAACCTAGCTCCCTTCTTTAAAATCCTAACATTAAATAAATAGTGGGGAAAAATGAAATGGGACTGAAAATAGCTTGGAGAGAATGCTTAAAGAGGTCCTGATGAACTGCAATAACCTATCTTTTCTTATTTTGAACTCAGGATTTCTTGGTATTTTTCAGCCATCTGTTAATAACAAGTAATGCATGAAGTATTATTCACATTTTACATGGGAATAATTAAGTTTAATAAATAATTTTTCCAAAGCCCAGCTCTGAAATGCCTAGGTGAGAAGCACATGGGTCAAAACACCTTTGTTCATCCTTCACTTGACATGAACAGTTTTAGCTAGAACTGTATATTCAGATTAAACCCCCTCAATCATGTAAAACGAGATTAAACTCAATTAAAGAAAGAACTTCACCTGTATGTACTAAGTTATGCATCACAGTAATGCCCAAAGCTTCCAGAAAGAACTTGCCATCCGTACGTACTGCTAGTGCTCCTGACACCCTGGATTTTCTAAGCACATGCAGATTACCACATACAGTGCACAAGCAAAAATCAGTTATTCCCCAGAAACACCAAGATTTTCTACATACACACTGTGCAGCAGCTGTAAATGGATTAACGGCTTTAAGTATCACACATTTTACTGGATTTTTTTGTCTGTTTTGTAAAGCCTTGGTTTAGGAAGGCCTTTAAGTCACAAGGAAGTTTAGTTTAACTACTTCCCCACGATAGCCTGCAGTCACAAGCACATTCTCATGCCCATTTACTAGCCCCAATTCTACTTTTACTCACTATTCTCCACTTTCCCCCTTAAACCCATATATTCCTTTTTCCCCTTTCTTAAAGGCCTACCCCTTTCTTTGCTTTCTCAGGACTTTACCCCATAACTCTCTTACAACGTTTTTGAGCCTCTTCCCCAAGCATTTCTCCCAAATTCATCCCCATTCCCTACTACACCTCCCTTCATGCTCACCACACACCACTTCCCTCTTCAACCACCTCCCGTTCTCCTTACATTTTTAGTTTGCACATCATCCTTTTCCACTCACCTTGCTCCTAGGCCGCCACCACCTCTCTCAGGCGCCTCACGTCCCTTCAACCCCCCCTTCCCCTCACGCCTCTCCCTCCCACACAGCCACCAATTCCCCTTGTTTCTCCTCACAGACTTCCCCCCCAC
>NW_020447266.1:40335-67919 GCF_003343035.1 Apteryx rowi | reverse complement strand
GTGGCCCCCCAGGCTGCTGCAAGGGTGGGAGCAGCGTTTCCCCCTGGAAGAGACCCCCTTGGCCCCAATTTCCAGCAATAGGGTGCCCCCCAGGCTGCTGCAAGGGTGGGAGCAGCGTTTCCCTGTGGGAGAGACCCCTTTGGCCCCAAATCCCAGCCCTGGGGCTGCGCTTCCCCCCTTCCTACCTATTTGTCCTTGGGAAAGACCCCTTCCTCCCATAACTGCACCTCGGTCTTGTTGCAGCCCCTCGGCCTGTTCCAGGGTAGGGGTAAAATTTCCACCCTTTTCCCCAGTGCGGACCCCCTCCTACCCGTCCACCTTCGGTTAAGAAGTTCTCCCCAGCCCTCCAGACCTGCCCTGGGGTCTCAGCAGCTCTCCCCTGTCCTGACAGCGGCAGGAGCCTGCACTCGTGTTTGGCGTAGGAGCCAGGATCCTTCTGTTTTCCTCTCCGATAAGGTATGGCTCGTGTAGGGGCTGCTACATCCGTTCCAGTCTTGGTTATGGGTTCGGTAGGTAACGTCAGATCGTCTCTGTTATTTAACTTATCCTTTTCATCTTTTGTTTAGGATTCGTGTTATCTTTTGCTGCTCTTCGCGCTCGTTTTGCTCTAGGTGGAAACCAGAGCAAGTCCCCTAGCCGGTCGCCGGGGTTGGTGGTTGGCATGGACCAGTACCGCTTCGGCGAGGAGAACGCCGTTCATTCGGAGATGCAGCTTTCTGGATTTTCAGAAACTCAGGGGCTGAGCTGTAGTGACGCTCTCAACCACAACTCGTGTCTAAATACGAAAGATATGGCATACGCAGGCCTGAGCGGCTTAGATATGGTTCCGGGCCTTTCAGCTGCAGATCTGGCCAGTGATGCTTTGGAGGCCAATTTAAACGGACTCTCCTTGTATTCAGCGAAGGACTGTGATTCTGTTAAGCTCCTTGATGAGTCTGACTCTGACTCACAGCCTTCTCTGCGTGGTGAGTACGCTGGACTTTGCTTTCACTGCTGTTTTGAAGGGTATCTTACAGATCAAAGCAGCCAGAGTTATTTAGTAGTTTTATACAGGAGGAAAAGTCCATTACGTGGAAATTTCTTTGGGGTAAAAGCAGTGAATACATTTTTTTTTTTTTTAATCAGTTTTAGGTTGCTGTCATGTAAGCACTTCAAAAATGTTTCTTGTTGCCTTTTACCTGTAAGATGCTATTCAAATTGATAATGCTGTAGAAGATAATTATAATACTTCTCTTTCACAGGAATTTCACTTCTGTCCTATTTTCTTAAAATTATACTCTAGATAGAAATATGTTTTCTTCAGAAGTCCTTGCAGCCTGCTCTCCAGCTGGAAATGGAAAATTTGGAGGCATTAAAATGACAGATTTGCTAAATATGTTGCTAACATCTATATTACTAGCTTTCCCTGAAGCAGAGAGGAGACAGTCTGTTTAATTTTTTTTGCATTTCAAATTCTCTGTGAAATGGATTAAGCAAAATGGGCTTTTTCTAGGTCTACCATTAAAAGTTAAAAGGAGAGTGCCTTCAGTAAAACACTCTTTTTGAGGGAATGGGTAACTTAATTGCTAACGTATATAAGAGCACACAAAATTTAGGTGACTTGAAAACAATGCAAATCAAAACCCATAACTAACAGCGCTCAAATAAGAAAATGAGACTTTCTCGTAACAGCCGAGGCCTACGTTTTTACTGATTAACAAACGAATGGTGGCAAGGTGTAATAGGTCTCCCCCTCATTTCTTACCCACAGGTGGGAAATCTTGAACTGTCTTAAAGTCCAAGCTAACGTGAAGTACCTGGTTTATCATGCAGTTAATCATCTGATAGCCTTAGATAAAATACTGTATAGTTCAGTTGAACAAAATGGTTTGAAATTGTCTCTTTTTCTCCCCCTTTTCCAGGAAAGGGGAAAAAATTTGGTAAAATTCATTACAATCACTGGTCCAATTAAGAGGTTTGAGATAGCAAAGTATGTTACAGAATGCCAGAGCCTGTGTGAGGGTACAACATCAGTTATGGAAACCCTAGAAATAAGGTATTTACAGAGCTACAGATCATAATATTTGGAGCAGATTTATGGGATTTTCATCTCACTTTTATGCAGATAATCAGTCATCAAAAACCTTGGACCAGAGTTCTCGAATAGAATTATGAAAAGAAATATTTTTATTAGGAATTAAGTGAAAACCTTATCATAAGAGTAACTCGGTATGGCACTGGGCATAATCTAAGGATTTTACTTTCTCCCTCTGTTTAGAACTGGGGCTTCCCACACTTACAGGATCGAAGGAAGTCGAACAAGGAGGCAGATCCAATTCTGGTACTGCAAGGAAAGGAAAGCATCAGCACAGCTCTCCTCAGGCCTCGTTCCTGGATTGCAGTCTCTGTGGGAAGGTGTTCAGCAGTGCCAGCTCTCTTAGCAAACATTACCTGACTCATAGCCAGGAACGGAAACACGTCTGTAGAATCTGCAGCAAAGCTTTCAAACGGCAGGGCCACCTGTATGTAGGCATTTACCATTAAAAATGCATAGAGTTGTTATGGTCTGTTTCACAGATGTAAATAAGACTCCCCTCTGTAGTACTTTATTTTCCAATTTCAGTAGCTGGTAGAAGTTACAGTCCTTGGTAGTCTTTGTTGGTGTTCTCAAGCTAGCAAACACTGTCAAGTTACATCACAAAACTATTTCACTAGCACATGCAAATTAACTTTGAATTTTCCAGAGCAGGCGGGTGCAGAAAAAGCCTCAAATGCACTCGTTTCTATCCATCTGCAGAAGAATTGTAATCCTGAACTGTGTAACAGAAGTTAAAGTCTTTTTCTTTCTAATGACTGGCTTAGGGAAAATTGTATTGGTATTGAAAGAATTTGCAGTGCGTAGTCAAGTTCTGATTTTGGCAGCCAGTGTTTTAGGAACTGTTGCAGTTAAAGCTTGCTTATTCATGCAACTGCTACCTAGGATCCTACACTCTCAAATGCTGTGAAGCATTTATTATTAACTCTGAATAGCTTTTGAAACACCAAACCTTCAGCAGTCTATTCTAGTTCTGCTTTTTGGCAGTGGTGATCCAGGGCTAAGTAAAACAAGTGTGATGCATCAGATCAGAGCAGTTGCCAACAGTCATACATACCTCTTCTGTCCTAAAAAGTGGCTCTATGAAGTGACTTTGTGGAATTTTACAGTCACAGTTTTCCATTAACTTATGTAACATGCTTGCTTAATTTGGAAGAGTTGTGTTTTTTTTTTTTTCCTCTCTACCAAACTTAGCCAAACCGAAAGAAAATCAGGACCAGATTAGGCCCTCCCTTTGGTTCGTCTTGACTGATATCTGTGTGGATATTTGCAGGTATAATTTGGATTATAGTCTGAAAACGCTGATTATAACAGTGCACCTAGAGACGGGACAGTGTTTTGATTGTGGCAGTTGTTAGCTGAGAATGCATAAAAATACAGTTCTGACTTAACAGCATTCTTCCTGAGTGTATGGGGGCTGAGAGGTTGAAAACCTCCTCCCAGATTTTAGGAGAATTTATGAGATTCCTTTTGAACGGTTTTTCTGGAGATATGCCAGCGATGGTGATAGGCAGGGGAAGTTGGGTTGTTCTGCTTCCCAGAGTGAAAAGCAATTGGACTGCAGTTTAGTGAACCTCTTCTGAATAGAAGCCAAATTATGCTTTGATTTATATCCTGTGCCACATCTTTGACTTGCGTAGAACTGTACTAAATAAAAGGAGTGCAAGAGCTGCAGTGGTTTAGATGCATAATGGTTTCATTTTTCAGCTGGAGACATTAACATGCAAAATGTGTCTCTTCTTGGTTATCGCAGGAGTGGGCACATGTTGACACATCAGAAAACAAAACCTTTTATGTGCTTAGAAAAAGGCTGCGCTAAGAGTTACTGTGATCACCGTTCATTGCGCCGGCATTATGAAGTGCAACATGGCTTGTGCATCCTGAAGGAGACTCCTGATGAAGATGGCGGTGACAAATCACTGCTTTCTCACAATACGTTTATCCAAGCAGGACAAGGCAGTGCGAGGCCTACGGAAAGACTGACTGTGCACTCGGAGTCCAAGTCAGGTTCTTCTCCACCTAGCAGAGACCTACTAAGATGCATTGTGAACAACTTTGTAAATCAGAAGCTTCCATCAGCTACGTTGTCCTCTGCAGAGCACGCAAATACTGATTTAACAGACTCATGGCAACCCTGCTGCTCTTCAGCCAGCCAGGTCTCTTGCCTTGCTTCGAACAGTAGTGGACTTGTCGAGGCTGCAGGTGATGATATGCTGAAGGATCACCTTCCTTGCCAAAAGAGTGCTGCTTCTTCCAATGTGTATGCTATAATAAATCCTGGCAATGTGTCTGTAATYGCACCAGGCGAGAACTTAGTTACAAATTTGACTGACAGATCTTTGATTCCAGAGCCACAGTTCCCCCTGGAGCCCACAGGGCTCGAGTATTGTCCTAACAGTGCTCTACCTTATTTCCCGATATTCAGAGGACAGAAGACTTCTGCAAACGCTCACCAGTCAAGCGGTAACTTTCAGTGGATGAGAAACGTGCCAGTTTGTGCTAAAAACAAAAGGAATAGTGTGTGTGTTGCTCACAAGCCATCTCTTGTAGCTCAGGATGTTTCAGAGGGGTCAGCTGGACCTTCCCACACGTTCTCAGCCTTTCCACAGACATATGAGTGTCCCGACGCTTTATCATTCACTGTTGCACCTTTTAAAGAAGAGGAAGCCTTGGGTGACTCAGTGCTTAGTTGTTCTGAGGAGACCTTTAGGTCAGCGAGAAGCCATGACTCTCACCCGTGGGAGAACTGCGGGGAGTTGAATTTTCAGGACATTCAAAAGCAGAATGCGTTCCAGAACGAGAGCAGCCCCTTAGTGAGGCAGCTTTTCATGAAATCTCAGGAGTCTGTGGTGAGCCAGGAGCAGGTGCAAGTGCAGCAGCACCTGTTTCAGATGATAACCAAATCTCAGCATGTTCTGTCCCATACCCAAATGGTGGCTCCGTCCCAGCTAGTGACTTCTGAGGCTAAACATGTGGCACCAAAACCACTCCAAACAGTATTTCAGCAGCCGCCTCGCTTGACTCACCATCTTCCAGAGCCAACAGAATATGAAGGGTCTTCCACGTACCTGCAAAAGAGCATAACCCAGTTTCAGAAGGACGTTTTATCAGATAATGAGAAAAGAGGACTGCAAACAGTCCCTACTTTTCAGTCCCTTCAGCCAGGACCCTTGAAAGAATATATAGGATTAAAAGATGCCTCTATTCCTAGTCAACTACAGCCTGTGATGCATGACAATGCCATGGGGTACCATTCGTATGGGAAGTCAAATCAGCTGGAAAACAAGACTTCTATATCTAACAGAAAAGAGAAAAGTAAAGGTTGTAGCAAAGAAACAGGTGGAAAAACACAGATGAGTGTTGGTAGATCTCGATGTTTGCCTGGTATCCGTAAAGAAAAGCTGAAATTTGACGTGACTTGCGCAGCTTCCCCGAGTCAAGTAGCCATGGCGTCCTTCTCGTCGTCTGGTACTTCGTCTGCGCCCGTGTTCAGGGAGAAGCCCAGGCTGACCATTTTCAATAGGATTCAAGTATGTTCATGTACTCTTTCTTCATGTTTAGTAGTCTGTCATTTGAGTTCTTAAGTGACTTAAATGTTTTTCGCTAGATCGAAGCATAGAATGTGAAGGTATAATGGAAAGGTTTTACTTTTTTAAATAGATTTTTTTTTTTCTTTTAAGTACAAATACTTGTCAATGACCTGTTGTTTTATAAAGTACATGGAGAGGTTAATTTTATTACTTTGGAAAACAAACCCAGGGATCTGCTTTGCGGTGAGTTACTGGAGGAGCCTGGAGTAGAACGCGGGACGCCCATCTCGGAGTACAGTGCCTTAGCCATTTATTGTCTTCCTGTGCTCTTTTAAGTGCTTTTTATTAGTGTTGACAGCTCTAGATTCACCAGTAATAATACTTAGCACTTACATGGCACTTTACATGTCCAGAGTGCTCTAAAAACATTAACTAATTAATCCAGTGCCAAAGGTTTAGAAATGATTTAACAAGATCAAGTCTTGGGGTATTTAGTAACGTGATACRTAGCCTTTCACCTAGCTTACTGGTTTGGCTTGCGCGCAGGTCAGTAATAATCAAAAGTCGCTAACATCTGAGCATTTGGCAGGCTCAGTTCTGCCATGGGCACATGTCTGTAGGACTTGAACCACTTTCTCAATTGGAAGTAATTGGTATCTAGTTGCCTGTGTCAACAGGGAGATCAAGAGTCAGTCTAAATGAACTTCTCACCTTTAATGATAGTCCCTTGAGGTCAAAGTCAAAATACGTTAGCTGAGTGGGGTTGTATAAGCTTGTGTTAGTGGTAAATATGCTGTATTTGTTTTGGGGACTGAGTATCTCCAAAGTTTAGGGTTGCTGTACTTGTTTTTCTTTTTAATTATTAGTTGGACTTTGCAGTTATACACAAATCTGGAAACTTCTTCCCCTGCCTCAAGTGTGACTCTGTTCTGTGGGGTTTGCTGCCTCTTTTTCTGAGGTTGGCCTCCTTGCCTAGGTGCAAGGGGACTGGAACCCCTCAGGGCAAGGAGCCTCTTCTGCACAGGGGTTAAACCAGTTCTGCGTTACTCTTTTCTGGTTTCCCTTCTGGGTGCTCGAAAAGGCCTCTGTACTCTGGATGTTACTTGAACTGTCAAGGTGAGAAATCTGATGGCGAGGGGAGTCTTAAATTTGCATCCCTCTGTAACTCGAGGAGATTTCAGGAGCCTGGACTGTGTATGGGGCCTTGAGTCCTCCTCCTGCTTTCAAGTGCCTGGTTGCAGCCAGGGACAAGGGGTTATTTTCTCTGTACCGCTGAGATGATGACTAGTTTTCTCTTAAAGCAGTGGCCTATCTTTCCCTCTAAGTCTCATACCAAAGCCTACGTGAGCCTGAGAGCCACCAAGCACGCAACGCGTGTTTCAGAGCCCTGTGGGATGGGAAAGTTTTGGAAGTAGCTGGCAGGCCGGAGAGATCCTTGGCTGCACAGGGTGAGATCTCACCGCTCCGCTGTGAGCTGCGGCTGGGCAGGGCGCGCAGTCCCGGAACGACCTGACAGTGTGGTTTTCGCAGGCTCTGACTCGATGCCAGCAGCAGCTGGGGATCTGGATTATCCGATACTCCCTGCACCGCTGGAGCTGTGTTGCTGGTCATGTGGCACAACTGCGGCATGGGAACCGTGTGTGGCCGAAGAATCAGAGCGTGGCCGCCCCTGCTTAAACAGCTTGCGATGGAAATAATTCTGTTTGATAGCTGTGTTATGTAAATAGGGATTCGTGTTTGCTGTGTATTTACAGTGTGCACATGCGTATCCAAGTGTTGCAAGGAATATTGATTAATGACTGTAAAGATTTATGAGATCTGTTAATGAGCGTTGCTGTACTGTGCAAGTTCAAATTGCTGTTTTCATGGAGAAAACTCAGATGTTCCATTTCTTCTTTAAACATGGAATGACTTTATTGTAAAGTTTTACTTGCAGACAGAATAACATCTGGTTTTGATTATTGCTTCTTTAACTGCAGGGTGGAAATATCTACAGCCTTACTAATACAGTAAAGGAAGAAAGTTTTTCAGCTGGATGGTAAGCAGGTTACATTGACGTTTTGAGGGTGGTTTTTTTGTTCTGTTTTTAAATTTGACTTCCAGGTCTGGCTTCTAGTGTCTATGCTAGCAGTTACAGTCAGGTGCATTTCTTTTCCCTCAAGGCCGAGATTTAACATATCCTTTTCATTTGGCTAGCTTTAGATTGTGCTAATTAATAGATGTCTAAATTAGAACCACAAGACTTTCGTAAATGTAATTTCTAACTCTCAATCATGAAAAATCATGCAGCAACTTGAGCACGACAGAGGCTAACTTGAGTGAAATGTTTAAGACTATTAGGGATGTAATAAAGAATGACTGGGCCTGTTCTTTTCACATGTTACAACGATAAAAGGCCGAAGGATCACCATGCAAGTAAGGAGAGGGAAATCTAGCATAATATTAAGAGATTCACCTAGCTGAAGGGTTTCTGATTGGCTGTGGTTCAGGCTTTACTCTCAATTTCATACCTGGTGAGTATCAAATCAAAAGAAATCACGGCTCTGCCATCTTATTGACCTGTCTACATATCTCACAATTTACTAAATGAGAAAATAAAAGCTGCTCCTTGAAAAAAAGGTTTTGGAATCTATGTCCTTCTGAATATCAGCGAGGTTCCTGCACAGTCTGCAGAGAGCTACCTTTTCTGCAGCGTTGCTGACCGTCATAAATAAGGCAACTGTTGTCAGTCATTAAGAACGAAGAATTGCATCATTTTTTTAGGCAACAAATGAAAGTCATGGTTCCTGGTTAGCCACATGAAAATATTTGTCTGGTACCGCAGGCGTTAGTAGTCTAGCCAGTCTTTGATTTCCATATCAGAAGAGGTTCCAAGGATTAGCTAAGCTATAAAAACGCCAGTTCTCCCAAGGTAAGACAAGAAGTAATGATGGTGTTGAGAAGCTGTAGCTTCTTTTGCTTTCTTTGTAGTGGTAGTAAAGAAATTGATCTTCAGGATTTCTGATGTCACCTCTCATAAACACTAAATTCACAAGGGGGAGTAATCCACAAATAATGCATTTTCCATTAATGAAACCAGATATTGCAGGAATTCCATGTTGTATTAAATGCCTGGTTTCTAAAGAAAATGTTCCTGGACTTTTTAATGCAGGTCATACTTTTTCTCAAGATTTTTTTTCCCCCCCATGATTTTGAAAAAGAATCTTTGCAAATAATACTTGTACATAGTTGTTAATAGTTACAATTCGTGTAAATGCTCCAAAGAGGAGGCATATTACCGCATCTCTTATTTAAAGCTATATCTCTATAATGCTAGTGATTGATGTCCCACTGGGGATTTTCCTCTAGTTAACATCTTTTGCTGGTAAATGAACTGTAGAGGTTTCTCGGCTAGACATGAAATGAGGCTCTGCAGAAGGAAAAGCAAGCATGTATTTAATGTTGATAGTGACTAAATTAATAAAAAAAGCTGTCCGACTTTATAATGCTAATTTTCTATCCCTTTACCTTGATTTTTCACTCTTAGTAATAAGACCAGTGGTGTTCCTACAGATGGAGGCAAATACRAAAGTGGTTTTCTTTGCAAGAACTGCAGTCAGCTGTTTTATACTGAGAAAGGTCTGGAGAGCCATATGTGTTTTCACGGTGAACAATGGTATCCACCAGAAAGGCAGGAGGAACAGCAGGTAAAGAAAAAGTGAATCCTTCAGTACTTATTATTTAATAGGAATTTGAATTAAGGTCATAAGGATTCTTTAAAACCTGCCTGTAGTGTAGGAGGGTAAAAGCTGTGAAGTAACTTAACCTTCTTCCTAAAAATTCTGACGAATAAAAGAATAGGGTCCAGAATCATGGTGCTACTGAAAGCCCTTCAGGTGATTATTACGTAGAGGAAGTTCTTGAGCAATTGTACTGTTTTGCATTCTTTTGCTATTTCCAGTAGTGTTTCTTGCTATACAGTTATGAAGTATGAGAGAGAAAATTAAGCCTGACTGTTATAGCAGATAGTATGAACTTGGGAGCTCAGTTTCATAAAAATTAGGATAAGGAATAGGTAAAGTAAGGATTCTGTTCCAGGCTCTAACTAAATTATGTTGTTTTTAAAGAAACTTATTTTGTGTAGTGGGTCTTAAAGCAGTATTATCATCATTATTTTATATAATGGAGAAACATTTTAAGTGAATTGAAAGAAGTTTGCAAAGCACTTTGATGTCCTCAGGTGGATGATGCCAGAAGATATACCTAACATCCTTATTTTTGTTTGTGGTAAGGTGCACAATGCAGAACATGTAAATGCTCAGAAACTGTTGCTCAAGCCAACAGGAGATGGAAACAGTCCCTCAAAAACTGAGATGCGTTTAGAAGCTGTACCGGTGGCTCCTCTGGTGATTCCTGTCTCGGTACCTGTGACGGCTACAAACCCACAAGCAGGCAATGAAGTGGGTCACAGTTGTGTTCTTAAAGTATTTCAATGATTTAATAATGACCTCCTGGAATTGCTTCTTTGAGCAACTGGTCACGAATGTGTGAATTTGACTTGCTCAGAAAGTATTTGCACTGTGTTATGGCTCCCTTCAATCCCCCAAATAATAATTCAAATAATGCTGCAGTAATCAACTTGATTTTAAAGGCTCCGGGGTCTGTCCCTCTGAGAGTAATTGATTGGAAATACTTTAACCCATTAATCACTTTGAGTTGCATGAAACTAAAAGATGATGTGAGAAGTGTCAACAGTATGATGCAAGACAGATGCTTGGCATTAGAGTCTAGGAAAATACTTGGAGTTTTACTAAGTGTTTTAAAGAATTTTAAGAATGTTTCAGAAAGAAACCTTTTTCTCTCAATCCTCCCTGACTACAAAGAAGCTTGTAGAGGGTTCTTCTCAACAGCTCTTGTTCTCATGAGGATGTCTGTTGACCTACCTAGAGCTGTCCACATGAGTAAGGGCTAGAGCAGAGGGTCCTTTAACTGCACTCCATGTGTTTTGGAATTTGATGCTCATTATGGAGCTCAGAATAACAGATCATGAAACTGAGAGTCTAGAAAAAAGCCAGAGATGCAACAGATACAGAAGAAAGCTTGCAATTACATAAGATTTGTATGTTTTAAGTGCCTTGAACTTATGCTTATCTTCTGTGACAAACAGGTATTTGACTGTTTGTCTGGAATTGTTTGTCCAGGTTAATGAAAAGGAAAGCCAGGATGCGACGGACCTCAAAGAAAGCTTGCACCAAAAAAAGAGAAAGAGGCAAACTCGGCCAAAATCGCTTTTTATCCCACCTCCATCTTCTTTTGAAGTACAGCCAGGGTCGGGAGGATGTTACCAAAGTAATCTTCGTTCACCTGTGTTCCTGATCGATCATCTCCTGAGAGACTTGTTCCAGTGCTCTCCTTACACTCCACCTCCAATGCTCAGCCCGATACGGGAAGGATCAGGGCTTTATTTCAGCACTCTCTGCTCTTCTGCTAATGGTGATCCCAACCAGCTGTTCAGTACTGTATTAGGTAATAAAATCCTAACGTGCACTTAAATAATATAACTAGAAAGGAATCCAGTTGACTATCATTCATTCTGCAGGAACAGAAAATTGATCCACAGTCTTTTATTCCAAGGTAAATAGGTTATAAATTAAAATGGCATCCACCGTCCTGTAGGATAAGTTATTACATAATATACAGGCCAGTGGATATATGGACATTTACATTCAGCAGTTTTAATTAAGAATGACTGCTGACCTGATTTTATTTTACCAGTTTGTGGTTTTAAAAAAAAAAAATCTTAATCTAAGAATAAAATATGTGTAGTGGCAACACCGAGACAATTAACCCTTAGTATAGCCATATCAGAGTGAGTTGTAGGTGTTTCCATTTGTCAGGCCGGATTCTGCCAGTGCTAGAACAAGGGCGTGCATATGTCTATTTTTAAGTAGTCTACCTGGATTTGGTCTGATACTGCCTTTTGTTTATAAAATTAAGAACTGTTTGATCTGTGCAGGGATGACTTCTCGCTAGTGGTCAGATGCAACTCTAAAATTGTATCCGGATGGGTTATCTTGAGAGCTCTAGCGTGCAGAAGTCAAGTAAGCAGTTTCACCAAATTCAAGGGAATTCCCAGAGAATAGTTAAAGTGGTTTGCTCAGATGAGAATGTGAAATAAGGGTAAAGGACAGTCTCAGCAGAGTGAGTTTTATCTTGAGCATTTTTATATTTTTTTAGACAGAATGGACAGAGACTTTGGATTTTCTCTTGTGAAGGATAACACCAAAATCAGCGTTGAGCCGTAAGTTACAACATAATTAGAATAGTATGAAATATTTGGAAAATGAGTAATGAGGGAACTGCAGTTTTAGGAATCTAATGTTTGGTTAGTTCAAGTACGTGGCTGTAGAGGCCTTTTAATATTCACCTTCTCCCTCTCACCCCCTCATGAATCTGTCACTTGGCTGATTCTCTCAGTCTTGCATCACTGGTAAGATTAATAGCGTTTTTGGCTAGATGATATCAGATGCTGGCCAGAATGAAGTTTCAACAGAATACCCAGTGCTATCCCAGTGAATTATTAGCTTCGTTCATTTGTTAGGCTAGCGTCATAAATAAAGATTCCTGTCTCCCTCTCATTTTACAGGATGTTCAGACATCCTTTTTTTGTCCTTTGTCGTAGGCTTCTCTCTCTTTTTGTTGCCCATTATTGGTCTCGGTATGTACCTCGTGCTTTGTGCCAGGTTTGAGGAAGGGAGAACAAACTTTCTTAATTGTGTGGGTCAGAAGCATTCCAGAGATAGCACAGTAATTCTGTCGGTGCAAAGAAGTGACTGTGCTGAAGAGATAAGGAGAACTAGTGATGCTTTGCAGGGAAATTTGTGCACCGTATACAGACCGTATTTATTACACCTGAACCTTGCTCATTCACATATACCCTCTTTTTCTTTGTGTGTGTGTGAGTATCTGCATGCTTAATATGATGCATCTGTTCACAATTCATTTCTTCCTCACCTCCTATTTTTTATTACTTTAGACACATTAACATTGGAAGTCGATTTCAGGCAGAGATCCCAAATCTCCGGGATAGATCATACTTAGAAAACGATGAGCAGGCAGCCTCATTAGTGTGGAAACCCTGGGGAGACATCGCAACTAACCAGGAAACACAGGACAGAGGTTTCTTTAAAAAATTTTCTTCCAAAGTCACCCCCAAGATAGTATGGTTAAAAATTGCCGTGTTTTCATTGCAGCTTTTTGCACTTTATATTCTCTCCCTTCTTCTCATGACCTCCTTCTCACATGGTAGCAGTAGAGGAAAGGAAATTGCTAATTTTGGTAGAACTGGAGCAGTAAACAAATAATAACTGTTACGCTCTCAGTAACATCTTCCATGAGAGATGGTTACAAACGTCTGTATCTGTCCCGGTTCATCTGCAGTGACCTTGAAAGAGGAGAGTTGTCCCTGGGCTTGTCAAAGAAAACCATTCTTAAGTAGTGACAGCTATGCCCAACTAGTCAAGACATTGAACTTTTTCCCTTGCGTTTTATTGGTATCCAGTTTGACTGTTGCACTTGTTCTGTTTTCCTTCTTGGTGTCTTTTTATTGCACCTTTTCTTCTTTCATTGCAGAAATTGACTTTGTTTTGTTTTTTGTTGCCTTTGTAGTAACAGAACTGCTAAATATGGCCTGCTCCAGTGTAATGCCTGGTGGAGGAACTAACCTGGAACTGGCCTTGCATTGTCTGCATGAAGCGCAAGGCAACGTGCTGGTAAGAAGCAGCTATTYGGTCATAATTAATAACGGACTGGGTTGGGCTTTGCTAGTGGTGTGAACTGGCAATCATTCCATGTGTTCTAGACACATTCCACAGACTGGAATTTGGTCTCTGCTAAACTTGCAGAAGCACTTAAAAATACAGCTTGCAGAGTCCTTCAATGCTGCCTCTTGCTACTGTCTGAATTAATGTATCTTGGAATTATGGAACCTATCATGGTTTATAAATAGGAGCTTGTTTTGTCTGTTGTAAGATATGTGCCAATTTGGAGAATACATGCAACACTACCCTGAACGTTAGGAATGAAGGAATTGCCATATTCGATAAAACCCAAGGTCTGTTCTCGATAAACATCCTGTGCTTGGCAATTGCAACATCACTAGGTGCTCCTTGCTGAGCAGCTGCCTCCAGTACGGATCCCGCTTGCTTTAGTCTCCGAGTGGGTTTGCTTTGCTTTTTGCCTGTTGAAGAAGGGATATAACACTAACAGAAAACCGTATATGCTGCATCTCCACGAGGAGGCTCTATTAGCACATCTGCTGCAGCAGGGACAGGCCCAAAATGACTACAGCAGAGAGAGAAATTTTCTCCTGAAGGTGGCAGGTGGGTCCCACAGCTAAGATCCCAGATGTTTGCCAATTTTTCTATTTTCCTAAAACACTTAGGTGTAGAAATATTTCCATGAACTTCAATGGGTTGAGGTCAGACTCCTAGAGAGCATTGTGACTTTACACTGAAATTAAATTGATATCAAAACACTGTTGTTAAGCGTTGACCTGTATGAGCAAAATTTTCTTCTGAATTATAGTGGACTGAATAATTGAAGTAGCAGAAGAGCTGAGAGCAAGGTTTGCTTCTTTGCTCCTCTTGGGGGCATCTAAAATCTTTTCGTATTAAATTGCTGCAGGAGGCCCTGGAAATGCTGCTCTTTGGAGGGCCCCAGAAATCTGAATCCCATCCTCTTGCTAATTACCGTTACGCAGGTAAATTGAAAATAGCACCTGTTGCTTTAGTCAATGATCAGAAATGCTAACGGAAGCTGCAGTTGGATATGATTGCTTTTTGTCTGTCTGTACTCTGATTTAAAGCTTGCTTTAAAAAAAATGTATGTGTAAACAATGATCCTGGTTCTTTGGGACTAGGAAAGTAGTAGAGAAGCACTGTAGTTTATCTGTTTACAATGCTTTCTTACATGGAAAGGCATCGTCCTTGTATTTCAACTTGCATCTTTAACGTGCGCTGCCCTGCAGTGACACCCAACGGGAGAAGCATGTCGAAATGTGGCAGTGACGAGTACTCGCTGCCGTCTTGTGTTCCTTTCACTCCTGCCTGTGTTTTACAGCGTGCAATACTTACTATGCTGGCAATAATATTGCTAGTGAATGCACTGCTGTAGTCAGTAATTGTYTTCTGAAGGGGGGAGAGATGTAGATACATGAATAATAAACACATTGTGCTGATTTCCGAGGAATGACAATCCGTTAGGCTTCCCGAGTGATCTAATAATTTGCATGTTACTGTTTGTTACTAGGTTCAGATATTTGGACACCACTTGAGAGGCAGTTGTTTAAAAAGGCTTTTTGCATACACAAGAAGGATTTTTACCTGATACAGAAGAAGGTAAAGCCTTTAGACAGAGGTTGATCTGGGGATAAGTCTATATTGTCAGTTTGCCGTTCTTTTTTTGTTCTGTGTTGATTAACCGCACTTCATGTGTGCCAGCAGCTTCCAGACTGAGCCAGATAGTTTTAACTTGGGTGGGGTAGTTTGCTCCAGACATTGCTAAAACACGGTCACAAAGTCAAAAACTGTTTTTGCATTCTTTTTCAAAACTAGAATACAAGATAATCTGTGGGTTGGGGGTTTTTTTTGGTTTCTCAAAAAAAATCAAAGCTATAGGAGTTCAGAGATGCAGTTTGTTTAGGTGATGAGTTCAAAGCGATAACAGCAAGAGTGAATTTGTAATCTCTTTTTTTCTTTTAGCATTAAAAGCCTATAATTTAATTTTTGTTTTTTTCCTTTTTTTTTTTTTTTTAATTTTGCATTGAAAACCGATTATTCTTGGTCAGGGGCTGTTAGTGTTGACAGGTTTAACACAAAAAGTAATATTTTGAATTGTCTGTCAGCATCCTGTTCTTTGAAACATTTTCTTTGCCTCTTGATGCTTAAAAGACATCAGTACAAGACATTATTTGCCCTAACATATAATTACAGCAGAACAAAATACCAGGCATATTAAAATAATGAAACGTTATGCTAATCAGCCGCATGAAGTGTACGGATTTGCCTTTCCAGCACTACTTGTACAGCCTCCTTAGAAGAGGAAGATTTGTTTTCTGTCTGGTTTCACAGTCGCGTGTAGCTTGGAACCGACAKGGCCCTTGCCACTGTGATAACCGGAGCGAACGGGGGGAAAGGAAAGCTGTGCTAGATGCGTTTGTTCTGTATCTGACTCTTCCGTGTTCTGCTACAGTATGTTCATTATAGACTGCTTCTGTTTTTCTCCTAATAGATTCAGACTAAGAATGTGTCCCAGTGTGTTGAATATTACTATATCTGGAAAAAAATAATAAAATTTGACTGCAGTCGAGTTCAAGTAATAGAAAAAAAGGTCAAGAAAGACAAGAATGAGTTAGAAAAGACTGAAGAAAAGGTAGAAAAACTGCTGGGGATTTGTGAGAGGTCAATTCCATAATGAAAGATGTTTCAGTATTTTATGAAATGGGCAGTTCATGCTTCCCAGAGAGAGCTTGTGGCAAACGCATTCTCATTTTATTCTGCTGCTTCTCTGATAAACTTGTAAAGTTCTACAGAATAATTTTGAAACAACAAAGCAGTATTTCATAGTTAGAGTGTTATACCGTTAATTAGTACAATGTGCCGTTAATCTTTATAGATAGTATTTGTCCTTGATGTGCTGGCGCCATTGCTGATTTAAATAAGATAATTCCCAGCTTCTAATTACTAACATTAGTAAACCTGTTGCATTAAATTTGTTGCTGCTGGTTGTCAGGGATATTCTGTAACACGTCTGCGCTCCCTAAAAGGAACTGCTGGTTACACGACTCTATGTGGGTGTTGCTAAAACGTTCCTTGCCCGTCAGCAGGAATTTGGTTAGTAGCAGTATTTTTTGTGATAGAAACAGGATAACCATGGAACTTGGAGGCATAGTAAACCTGTTTTAAATTTTTATGGAGGAAAGTGCCATTTCATTTAGGATAGCATAAGTATTGGGCCATCCTTACAAGGTCTGCGCTTCTGCCCCATCCTAACAGCTGAATTAAGATGTGTGGTGTTGGTTTTGTTTTCTCCAGCTATTTAGTGTTCAAAGGATTTCACCTGGGGCATACTTAGGCCAGTATAATTTAGTTCTGGATTTAATACGCTCTTATTGTCTGGGCATTTTAGAGATTTTTCAAACTAGTCTTTTACTTTAGCTATTCCACCACTGTGCTACAAACCTTCTTGAAGAGAAGAAAAAATTACTAAATGTTGTCTGATTTACAGACTGCTTGCAGCCCCCCCAAAAGGCACAGTTATCTGCCTAAAGAAGGCATGAAGATAGAGCAAAAGAGTTATAAAAAGATGCCCCACAGTACATGGAGTCCATCCTGCAGCCCGAAAGGATCTCCATACCAGGCTGGAAGTACAGACGATCAGTGTGCATTTCCATGTAGAGAATGTGAAAGGTATTGGTAGCTATAATCATTGTTCTAGAGATCTGCTCATTTGGGCGAAAACAGTTTTAAACAAACTTTAAAAGCCCACAGAGGGCAAACAGAGCTAACAGCAGTTTGAGGATTACACCTGCCCCTTGGCCTTCTTGCCAATTTTGTTTTTACTCTACAGCCAAGTTTCAACTTAAATGTGTTTCCCCTTTAAACGTGAAAGTCCCACACAAACGGGGGTAATGGCAAAATGAAGAAATGAAACTTTGACATACCATACATCAAAATGTGCAAAATACAGAAAATCAGAGAAGTAGAAATAATGAAGCTTGCTTTAGCAGTGTTTATCTAATTAGGAAAGGAATTACCAACTCATGTTTGTTTTCCAACTTGTAGAGTATTTGACAAGATAAAAAGTCGAAATGCTCATATGAAGTGCCATCGCCTGCAGGAGCAGGTGGAGCCACTCATGAAGATAAAATGGCCCTTGAAACATTTTAAAAATGAAGCAAAGATGGAAGAAACCCAGACGTTGACCTCCTCCAGTGGTAACTGGGAAGCTCCAGTTTCAGAGTAGCAATGAGGTTAGTTTTCTCTGTTTAAAAAATACGTAAGCGTTTTCTAGCATCTGAGCAGTTGTTGAGCTCTGAGGAGGGTTAGATGACATGATGTTGCCCCCACTCTCCAATTTAATCCATCAGTAGCACAGCAGTAGTTGCACCAATACTGAAAAAACAATCTCAGCTTTTCCTAGCACAGAAAAGCACTTAGTGAAGCTGCAGAGAATATTTAGTTCCTGCAGAGAACATTCAAGGATTTCTGGAAGAAAAGCTGCAACTTTTTGTATGTAGAATTATTTAAAAGCTTATTTGGGTTTTCTCAGCATTTAGCACCAATGGTTGGTGTCAAGTTTGACAAAAAGAAACGTGAAGGCAGCAAATGTTCCTCACTTATATCAACACTGCAAAGATATGTGTGTTAAATTAAGTATGCATGCCTGGCATTAAATTACAATTATGCATGGTTGAAAAAAATATGTAGTTGTTAATGACTGTAAAATAGCTGTTGTACAAATACTAGAAGCTCTTTACTTCTGCTTTTGTTTAATTAAAGAAGTCCCCTTGCCTCCATTAAAACGAAAAGTTGGATGTGCTTAGCCCTTGCTTTTTACCATCAGTTTCAGGGTTTGGTGGTTGTTAGAGAGAGAATAGGGAAATCAATGAGAAATTGTCATTGTATTTAATATCCTGTTTTGCCATAAAGTGGTAGTCATGCACAGCATTTCAGATTTAGACTATAGTACTCTTCTGATCCGTGTATTTTTTTTTATGTGCTTTCTACATAGCTTATTAAATTGGGTTCTTGATGTAAAAGTTCTTGGACTGCTTTTGCTGGTTATACTATAAATAATTAAAGCAAAACTTGTTATACTTGGTTGGTGGTCCGAATGCTGCGTGCCACGTCAACATTAGTCTTGAAGGAAGTAGCTGAGCAGGTGCTTCAGCAGGTCCAGTTCCTCTCAGTCGGGTGGAGGTAGATGTAAAGGCAGATCCTGAAACGATTTTGGAAGTTAAGGTTCTACGGACTTGAGACCACAAAACAGTTGAGTCTCGGGACTGATTCAGGACTAATTTCCCATTACATCGTAGCTACTGCAGCCTTCGCTTTCCAGTCCAAATGCAGACATCATTTCTTTCATCTTGCCGTCGCGTAATACGGCGTACAATTTATTGGCATTTCTGTCCTGGTATTTCCAATAGGGTGAGGAATGGAGCAGGAGCTGCATGTGATGTGTCGTTGTATCTATTCTGTCCCTGGAAGTGCTCAGACACTGTAGTGATAAACATGGTAGAAGAACCAGAACGCGGTCAAACACGTTTGATCTGCCAAAAATCTTCTTAATTATCTAGCAGATTCAGTGTTAGTATTCCATAATATTTAAAGCACCATATCTAGTTGTGTATTATTGCACAAATTTGTCTGTTATTTTATTTGCATAAATAACACAGCCCTGCTAAACTGCATTTGGTAGTTACAATTGAGGTTTTGATGAGTTCCATGAATAAAATGTAATTAAGGGGTCTTTTCTCCACTGGGAGGGATAAAAGGCTTTTTGTTGCCAGGCCACAAGATTTTCATGGCTTTGTTTTGTTTTAATTTTTGCAAGGCTGAATATTGATATTCAGTCCAGACAAATTTGTATTCCAGTCCCACTCTCCGCTCCATTCTCTCGTTGAAAGAGCAATATTCAGGTCTGGGCCTCGATAAGCTCGATCACCCAAAGCAGAAAGAGGCTTTGCAGAGAGGATACAAACTCTGTTCCTTCTCTTCTCGTAAGTTACATTCTTGTATTTAAAAGAAAAAAAAAAAAGTCAAACTTTTTTCTAGCCCTTATGATTTCAAAGGGAAAGCAGCTGCCTTCTGAACATGAAGATGGGCCTCGAACAAATCGCTGGCAGCGATTCTCTTTGCCTTGGCGTGCTGTTGAAGTCCACCACTTATTTAGGCTGCATCTGTTCACAGAAACGTCAACACTGACTAAAAAATGAACCTTGTTGTTAACCTGGTGCAGACCTCCATGTGCATAATGGTTTAGCCAAGACTTTCGTTGTTTGGGAGGAACTGCGGGAAAAGCTTCAGCTGCTCCTGCCCCCGAGAAAGGCCTCCCGGTGCTACTTGAACGTGCGCTATATAAACTACAAGTAGTGTACGACGTGTGTGCAGGCTGGTGTTACCTTCCCCGTGCAGCGATCTGCTGCGTGATGCTAAAGGCAGCCAGGGTGGACAGCGTTCTTCTAGAGCGGCTTTGCTCGAGTCTGCTGGCAGGGCTGCTGATGACAGGAAAGGAGTTTTGAGGACTGAAAGTTTTAACATTAATGCAACAGAAATAAAATTGCAGAACAGTAAACAGCAGACTGTTTCCTTAAAAAAAAAAAAAAAAAGTGTAGTGTGACGATGCAGCACTGAATAATCTTAATTATATACATATATTAACATACTGACCTCTGCTTTATAAAGAGTTGCTACAATTATAATTTATTAGCATATCCCGGAGGAAAATTCAGAGGTGATTTTCAAGTTTAAGTTATAACTTGTAGGGTTTTTTTTCCTGTTCGTTGCCGGCAGGACGGACAGGATGCCCTAGCTATCCCCGTGCGTTCGGTTTGGCCAGCCCTCTGTCGCAGGACATCCCAGAACGCGCTGTCCCAGGTGAAGCTGGTTCCTTCCGTCCTTTTGCAGGTATCGGAAAGCAAGACAATGTGGTTAATTAACGGGGTGTTTGTGGATGAATTAATATTGTTGGCACGCCTGTGTTTCATAGCCGCGTGGGACGACAGTGTCACAGGGCGTATATCTGTACAGGCAGTTCGGCGCGTGTCCGAGCCTGTTCTTAACTCGGTGCTGTTCACGTGCAAAAACACACTCGGGCACGGACTAGGCCTGAGTTTGTCAAGCTGTTTAGAGGAGACCTTGAATGCATTCAGCGCTTTCATCCTGACCCGGGCTCTCGTGTGTCCCCTGGAGATCTCGAGCACAGAGCAAATGCTTTGAGCCTGAGCGAAAAACGCTGGGGCTGTAGGCTCCGCGGTGGGCAAGAAAGCGCGGCCTGGAGTGGGGGGTGTCTACACCCCCTCCCGAGCTCGCTCTTCGCTGTGAATATTGCAAAGTGATTACAAAAATGCGTAGGCAGGAATTCGAAAGAATATTCGGCATTGGTTCCCGCTGACGTGGATGGGTAGCTGCAGTGGGGTTGTTGGACCAACACCCGAGTGTCTGAAAGCCTCGACACGTCGAGTAAACACCTGCTGACCGACGAAAGAGCTCCTCCGCGTACCCTTCTCCACGCGCGTCAGTGCAGACTCCTGTTACGAGCCTCGTTGCTGTTTCTCATTGACTCTAAAAAATCAAAGTTTTGGTGCAAGAATAGGATTTGGTCCAGATTCTCAGGCGCCAGGACCGCCCGTCGATGTTCCAGGGTGCTCTCGCTGGCGGCGAAAGCCTGGTCGGGCAGCACAGCCGTGGCTGGGACAGCGAGGTACTGCCTGCTCAGCCTGGCCACGGCCGGGAAGCGGTGCTCGTTGCTCTTCCACCAGTCCAGGGGGTTGGTGCTGCGTTTGCAGAGGGGCTCCACAATGTAGTTTTCCAGCTGCTGGTGGATCTCGGGCATGCTCTCGGTGGGGTCCTTCCCCAAAAGGATGTCGTACATGCTCTGCGACTGGGTGCTTGAGCATCTGTCCTTGTGAGCAGACAGCTGGCTAGCTGTTTCTCCACCCTCTGCTTTGTAATCTGAGCTTGGCATCCAAAAATGGGTGGCAGATGGAGACTGGTGATTGAAAACCTGCGACAGCATATTTTTGACTCTTTTATGTAGTTCGCTTCTCAGGCTGGGGCTCAAAAACCTCATCTCTTTGAAACGCGGGTCTAAAAAGGAGGCAATAACTGCTGGGCTTTCCAGCACTTTCTCGTCCTCCGATATGCCCCAGCGCCGCGTCAGCTCTGACCTTATGTTGCCTACGACTGTCTTGATGACGCTGCTGGCCTCTTCCGACTGCTGCCCGATGGCAGCGACGATCCCATGAATGCAAGGCATCAGAGACGATATGGATACGTTCTGCTCCTCGCGCAGGAACGAAGTAGCTATCTTAATTGTCCTCATGACTGGCACCAGGTCCTGCAAGAGCTTCCACTGGTGGTCGGCCAAGTTGTGAACGGCCGCTGCGCCCTTGGGATGTTCCTCCAGGACGGACATGATAGCCCACTTGAGGTCCAGGAGGCTCTCGCACATTTCGATCGTCGTTATCCAGCGAGACCCCACGTCCATCACCAGTTTCAGCTTGGTTTTGTTGATGGCTTCTAGCTTACTGTTTAAAGAGCAGGTGGCTTTTGCATCCTGCTGAAAATACCTCACGATGCCCCGAGCGGTGCTCAGAGCCTCTTGTACCTGCTCGACGTCCAGCCCGGCCTTGATGCAGAGGTGAAGGGTGTGAGCAGCGCAGCACAGGCTGGTCCAGCCGTACGTGTTTTTCAGCTGCTGTGAATTTGCTGCCGTGTTCTGCAGGCTGTCGTGCATTACACAGAAAACGGACTTGTTGGACAAACCAAATTCGGACAGGACAGCGTACAGCTTCTCTCCTAAATAGCCCTCGGCTTTGTTTTCGTGCACTTGCTGCGTTTCCATAATGCACCTCGCCCGGCGCCATTCCCCGTCGATGAAGTTAGCCATGATGGTCAAGTACGTCTGGCTGAGCTGGGAAACCCAGAACTCCACGCAGACGACGATGGCCTGAGCCGTTTGCAAGTAGTGCTCTAGGTGCTGCTTGACTACGTTGTACCTGTGCCACAACATGCTGGAGAGCTGCACAGGCGATGGGAGAGTAAAACTAGGTTCCAAGTACCCRATGAGGAGCCCGAAACCTTTGTCTTTTACCATGGAAAGAGGGTGCAGGTCGCGGAATATCATCTCGAGCACCAGCTCCAGAATCATGTCAGTCCTCGGTTCCGAGCAGGATGCAGCATGGTACAGGCTGTTTTCCGGCGTCATTTGCCTGGACCGCTTCACAACGCTTTCCTGAGCCGTGTAGTCGGACTCGGAAGCCTGATCGTCTTTGAGCTGTGACAGTAAAGTGTCGCGGATGCTGTGCTTCCTCACCAGGTGCTCCCGCATCGTGGTGGTGCTGTTGTGGAAGGAGAGCTGCTTCTTGCAGACGTTGCACTCGACGTAGGCGTCTCCGAGCTTCGTGTAATAATTCCACACCTTGGACTTCCGGCGGTCGACGTAGAGAGAGGTGCTGGTGCCGTCGTGGTTGGTACCTTTCTCCCTCTTCCTCCTGGAGGCYGGCCCGAGGTTGGCTGCCATATTGTACGTGTTGAAGACCATTGATATTTCCTCTGAGAAGAAGAGAAATGCAGCACAATGTAATCTAAAAATGTAATATAAGCCTCCCTTCAAGTCTTCTTTCTTTAGTCCCTTTCATCATTCTAAACCGGAGGCACACGGTAATGTTTTCTGATGTATAAATCCTTTCTAAAGCATTTCTATATGCGTCTTTGGTACAACGCGGCTTTTAAGTACCGTGTTCAGATATCGCTGTTTACAGCTTTCTACATCTTTTTGAGAAAAAGCCAAAGAAATACACATACCTTGTACTGTCTGAGGGTAGGACTGGGTGATGACAGGAAGAGATTGTTCTTCCGTTATCTCCTCTTTCGGCTGAGGGTCTCCTCCGTTGTCCTCTGGCTTAACGCATTTCTGCAAGAACTGAGATGCTCTCTTGGAGTTTACATCTGCCATTTCGTTCTTCGCGAGAGTTTGGAGGGGGGAAAATAAGGATCGTTAGAATAACGGTGGTGGCTATTAAATGCCATCATCCAGAAGTGGTTGGGGGTTAGAAGCAGAGAAGATAGGACCGGAAAAGGGTCGATTTATACATAATCTCTCTTTAAGTATTTGCCGTCAGACACTGGAACGTGGGCTAGGTGTGACTGTTCCTGTGACAAGGGACGTCGTCCTCTACTTCTGACCTAAGCAATTAAAACCGTGCAGTTACTCGCACGATCAGACTGTTCTTCGCTACGCTAAGGTGGTGGTATCGTTATCTAAGGCCCTGTGCTGTTTTACAAGGGTCTCGTGCAGTAATTAGCCGTTATCTACGCTACCTGTCATCTGTGAGTTTCACAGCATTTTGGTCCTGAAACTTTTCCAGGATTAGGTCCTTTGTTTGAAAACTTAGGATTAAACCAGCACAAGACGGGAAAAGCTGTAATGGTAATTTAGTTAGGCTTTCTGCATGATCTACTGTGGTAATTCTTGTCCTGCAGGGAATTTCCTTTCCTTAGAAGTATAAGATATTATCTGCCTAGCGCTGAAGTATTTCAGTGAAATGTGGCGGTGTAACAACCCAAGCAAATTGGACAGCACTGTAAACCGAAAGGTGTAAAGCAACAGTGTATATATAGTTCAGCGAAAAGGAAACCTCCTGCTTCGTGCTTCAGTGACCCGGCAGGCTGATTTTCCCCCAATTAGCAAAAGAGAGTCTGTTCTAGCTTCCTGTCAGTGATTCATGCGCTGAGAAATACGGGTTTCTTAGTCATTCCCTTACCTCCCCTCTTTATTCCTCTTCGGAAGTGTGAGTGTGAGCAGAGAGGCACCAGCTGCTTGTGGAATCTTCCGAGAGCTGGGATCTACCTCTGCACTGCAGCACGCGGTGCAGAGGGCAGGGGCTGCCTGGCACCGGGCTTTAAGACCAGGAAGCCCTTGAAGGCATCAGAAACCGGAGATTTAYGTATCGCTCAGGCATGGGTTTTAGTAAAGAAGGAACTGGTTGTTTCATGTATAAAATAAAAAAAAGCTGCTGTATGCGCTTCTTGCAGGCGAGCTGGATAGCTGCGTGTCAAGCTACAGCGCGTCTCTCGGGTGGCTGGGGACGCCTGTTCTGTGTTTTACCTCTGGAAGGAATCGCTCATCTGGCAACAGACGTGACAAAAATCTGTGCCAGCAAGGTCACCCGCTCTGGCAGCGAGAGGTGGAAAGCAAAGGCGTTTTTTTTTTTGCAGGCTGCCAAGTGGTTTCTGCGTGGATTGCACCTGCCCGAGCCTGCTTGTCGGGAGATTGTCCTTAAATCCTAGCTTAGCTCCCTCGCTTTGAATTGCCTCGTCGTTTCGGGCTGCCCGCTGCAGCCGTTGGTTCCTGCGGTCGCTTTGTTTAACTCTGGGGAGCGTTCGGAAGGGGGGGGGGACGCGCCGCGCGCACGGCCGGGCTGCTGCAACGCCACGGAGAGTCACATCGCGCGGCTGAAGGCAGCGCCGGATGGCGATGGAAATAACCCCGCTGGTGACGTCACGCTTAAAACCCTCCAGCCGGCCGTAGGCAGACGCTCTGTTCAGGGGGATTCCTGCCTGAAAACCGTTCCGCAGGCTAATTCGCTCTGCCGGTTGGCRTTTCGCCTCCCCTGCCCTGAAAAGCTGTCAGCTATAGGCATCGTGTTCAGCGCGYGCTGAAGGAAAAAAAACGCACTGAGGTGCACGGACCGAAAGCAAGCTTAGACAGATGGAGAAGCGAGCGGACCGAGGCGGTCGTATACTCACGCCTTTGTTAGCATGGGCGCGACAGGGGCTGGAGGGCTGTTGGCAGCGCGGAGCGCGGCGTGCGGGAGAAGGGGAGCGCTACCCTTTCACCTGGAAGTAATTCATTTAGGGCTCCTCGCAAAAGTTCRTGCCGGGAGGGGAAGTGCTGGGAAGCGAGAGGGATGCGCTAAGGGAGGGGAGGGCTGGGGAGGCGCTYGGGCTCGCTCGCGCGTACCGAGGGCGTCTCGGTTTGCGTTCGGAAGAGGTCCCGTACCTGCTTGCGGCAGCGTGGAGAAACAACCCCGTTAATCGCCGTCTATTGCAAAATTAGGAACGCGCTGGGCCGCCGCACGCCCCGCTAATGAGGTACAGCTTCGACTGCGTGGGTGCTTAGCCAGGAGAACAAATTGCCACAGAAGTGGCATATTTTGTTGTCACGAATAGAAGCCTTTCTGGAAAAGCAGCCCAGAACCTGCATCCTGGGGGCAAGATGCAGCCCACAGCTTCAGTCCATATGGCTCGCAGCCGTATGGTTTTGTGCCCACTATGGTTAGAGAGCACTAAGATATATGTTAAACATGTGGCCTACCAAAGCTGTCTAAAACATTTATTTGGCCCCGAGGGAGAAAAACGCGCCTTACTGAGCTCAAAAAGGAAGATAACGTTTTGTGTCCTTGGTGAGTCAGACTGGATGAGCTGAAAGTCCCTTTCGGTCTTAAAATCTGTGCGAGTCCATAAAAACCAAAGCTTGGTCCTAGCTAATTAATAGAGAACATGGGATTTTGGTTAAATGTCTCTTTAAAGGGGCTGGCGGTGGCCCGGAGGGCGCAGTCTGGAGCAGGGTGCCGGGGCTGCTGAGTTTCTGTGCTCTCTCCCCCGGCTGCAAATCGCTAAAGCGAGAAAAAAGAAGCCCTCGGCTTCTGCGCYTCTGGAACGGGTTAACGGCTTGACGTGGTGAGGTCGCAGCGCTTGCAAAGCTGCGGCAGGAGCGGTGTCGCTTTGAAAGGAGCGCAGAGCCTTCCCCGGACGGCTCGGAAACGCATCCGGACACCTCGGGTGACGACGGCTTCTCGGCGCGCGGCTTGCATACGGCGCCGTGCGGAACACGTCCGTAAACCCCAGCCCACCTAAAAAATCAGAGGCCGCAGCGAGGAAGACAGCGGCGGCAGCAATCCTCCCCGGCTGGTTTATGGTATAACGAGGGAAGGGGAGGCCGCGCAGAGGCGCGGGCGCGTGTCGCAACCGAAAGCCCGGGCCAGCGGGGAAGCGGCCAGGCGCGCGGCCCTGAGCGAGCTCCAACGCGCTTCGCCCGCTCTTGCCGCAGACCCGGAGCAATTTCCCTCGTTATTTGATCCGTTGTAGCCTGCTCCATCATCGAGGCCCAAAACGTCAATCAGAGTCGAGGCCGGAACCCGGGGGTCGCCGAATAATCCTCGGTGAATTCGGTACCCGCAGGACCGCGGGAGCCTGGCCCTCCCCGGAGCACCGCAGGATGAAAGCGCACCGGAAGAGCTGCTGCCCCGACGCTGGCCTGTCGCTGCACCTGAAAAAAGGACAAAAACGCTTTTATTTAACACTGTCGCAGCCAGGTTCCGGCAGGGACCCTGCACTCCCCAAAGCCCGAGCTYCTGCGTGGCCGGGCGCAGCCGTGCGGCTCCCTGCTGGGGGGGGGAAGTGGGACCGTGCCCCCCCCCGGCTGCTGGGGGGACAGGGAGACCCCAGGGTCGCTGTGACCCCCCCAAGGTCCTGGGGTACCCCAGTGTTGCCGTGCCCCCCGGCTCCTGGTGGGACAGGGAGACCCCAGGGTTGTTGTGACCCCCCTGGCTCCTGGGGGGACAGGGGGACCCCCAGGGTCACTGTGACCCCCCCCCAAGGTCCTGGGGGACCCCAGTGTTGCCATGCCCCCAGCGCCTGGGGGGACAGGGAGCCCCCAGGGTCACTGTGACCCCCCCCAAGGACTTGGGGGACCCCCCTGTTGCCATGCCCCCCAGCTCCTGGGGGGACTGGGAGGCCCCAAGGTCGCTGTGCCCCCCCCCACCCCAGCTCCTAGGGGACCCCATGGTTGCCGTGGCCCCCCGCTCAAGCGGGGTTGGGGATCCGGGGGGCGGCCCCGGCCCGGCCCCGCCTGCGCCTCCTCCCTCCGGCCGCCAGGGGGCGCCGCCGCCGCGGGAGAAGGGGGGGTCGCTCACCTCCTCCCGCCTCACGTGGGCGCCGCCCGCCAATGGGGGCGCGCCGCCGGCGTCACGTGAGGAGGGGAGGGGCGGGGCGCGCGCCGGCGTCACGTGAGGCGGCGCCCGGGCAGCGCAGCGCAGCGCAGGTCTGTACGGCGGCCGCCATGGACCAGGCCGGGAAGGAGAAGGAGGCGCTGCAGCTCCTGGCTGAGGCCGACAAGAAGGTGCGCGGCTCCCAGTCCTTCTTCGCCGGCCTCTTCGGGTGAGTGCGCTGTTCCCGGCCCGCCCCGGGCCCGGTCTCGGTCTCCGCCCCCCCCCC
>NW_020447266.1:22513-39369 GCF_003343035.1 Apteryx rowi | reverse complement strand
GGAGAGGGGAGGGGGGGGGACGGTGGAGAAGAGGGAGTTTGGGATAAAACCGGGAGCCAAGGCCTCGGGGGACGAGCTCGGACCCCTGGGGCGGCCGGTGGTTCAGTCCCCGACGCCATCCTGAGCCTGAAACGACCCTAAAGGAGGGGTGAAACAGCAAAGGGAGCCCTGAAACGACGAGCCGGGTGTTCCCCTTCAGGATTCGGGGAAAGAGGAGCTTTTAGTGATGTTGTGAAGTGAGGAACCTCAGAAACGACAGCAAAATTAAAAGGGAAGGGCCAAGGTGCTTAGAGAGGCAGCGCCTGTTTCCGAGGGGCCCTTAAAAGTTGTTGGGTGCTTTTACTGACTCGGTTCCCTGGTGCTCGCTCCTAAGTTCATCATAAATTAGTTGCTCTCAGCTTGTGTTTTAAAAACAGCAGAATTTTTTTGGGTGGTGGTGGTGGGATTCTGCTCTACCAAAACTTAATTGATCCTGCATCTCTGCACTGGCTTGTTCAGGACTGAGAGTTCTGTTTCCTCCTGCCCAGACCTTATTTGTGAGGGACWAATTACATGGATTTAACTTGCCTTCTCGGCGTAATTTGAATTTACCTCTGTAAACGAAGGCTGGAGGCTCTTCCGCGTTCATGCCGCTTGGTTAGGCCCTTGCTCTCACTCCAGCTTTGCACAGCTGGATCAGTAGGGGAGGAGAAATTCGAGGTGTCCAGCCTCGAAGACTGCAAAATTCGGCTTTAACCGAGTACGTAGAGGGTTTCATAAGGAAGAACGAGTTCATCGCTTGCCCTTGCAGGGCCCTGATAAGGGGAAGGTTTGTCAGCCTTGTTTTGCAGGGGGAGGCGATGCGCCGGGAGGTTTTCCCAGCGCTCGCGGGGTGCAGTCCGGACACCTGGTTTCTCTTCTGCAGTTTGTTTTGTCGTTGCTCTGAAGTTACTCTTTGCTTCTGCGTAGCAAGATCCGAAAGAAATTCGATGCTGCTTTTATTATTTGAAARCTTCAGATTAATGGCAGGTAGAAAACTAGGGCGTTTAAATATTAAAGGACGACGATGGTGTTTAATCACAGCGTTCTTTCAGTTAAAAGGCYGTTTCTCGTACTCCTAAAAAAACCYTGGTAGTTTTACATTTCTTTGAGCTATCTTTAGCCCGGAGGGTCTGAAGGCAGATCACAAAGCGTGCGACGCCTGGCTTCAGCAATCTGCGAGATGCTTATCGCGTCCTTGGCGAAGTTATCGCGCACGCCAGCRTTCGCGCTGGCCTGCTTGGTCGTCYTGYCTGAAGATGAAATCACTGGAAATAGAGTTTTTCTTTTTTYGTTGGGGCAGAGCAGCTGATTCTGCGATTGGATCTTGTGGTTCCAGGGGAGCCTGGTTCCTCCAGGCTGAAAAGATAAACTTTGCTGGGATGGAGAGCGCAGGCTGCCTTGATTTTCTAATTAGTGAATTTCTGAGAAAAAAGGGGAAAYGAATCTGGTTTGCAGATTAGTGATTTTCCTCCCCCCACCCCTTTTTGTGTAAATCGTAATGATTTGCTTAGTAACATTGATTGCACTGGTAACGTAGATGACTCTCTTGGGTGCAGGGGAAATTTTCCTCCTCGAGTTTGGGTTAATTTCAAGGCACCCGTGCTGGTGCTTTTACCTGTTTTGGGGAGCGGGAAAACCAGGGAACGAGAGAGAACTGGGTTGTTCAAGCCGATCCAGACTGGTGGAATAGCTTGCTGACTCCGACAAACTCTTTCTGTCAGTCCCTGCCACGTCTCTAACTGCAAGTTTCTAGTGAGAGGGAGGAAATGTGAGTGAAATTGCATGTTTTGCCTTAAGGGGAGGGGGGGGGGAAAAAAGGCAACTGTAATAAGCTCCCTTGACTTGTCAGTAGGGTTTTTAGTCAGAATCAATAAGGCCAATAGACGTGCGCATTCGTTAGCAAAACTGAAGAGCCGGAGGGTGGTGCTTGTTTGCTGCAGCTCCTGAATTTTAAGCGGGTTTTGGCTTTTTTTTTTTTTTTTTTGATGAGCTTGCTCTCTCCCAGCTTTCCCTTCGGGTCTCTCCCTTTCTCCTGGTCGCGTTGCGCGCCGGCAGCGTGCTATTTCTGGAATTTGCCCAGCTTATTCGAGAGCCAGGGCGGCCCTTGGGTGGCTGCTGGCTGCGCCCTTGCCAACATCTGCTTTGGCTGCTTAGCAGCGGAGGGAAGACGTGGGCTGGGGCTTCGCTGACAGCAACAGCGCGGATGCTTTGCCTCTTTGCTGCCGGATGATTTCTCCGCTCGTTAATTATTAATAAAAGCAGCTTGTGTGAAGCGCTGGCCCAGCTCCTGCTGAGTCTTTGGAGCATCTCTCTGCCGGGGGGTGGGGGGAAGGCCCAGCCCTGGCGCGCTGCGTGGGCCTGGTGCTTCCCAGAGGGATTAGACTGCGCGGGGTGCTGGAGCTGGCGTTTCTCTCTTGCCTCCTAAGCCCCATCCTCGGTCACCTGCGAGCACGAGCCCTGAGCAAGCAGAACTGCAGTCAGCAAATCTGCTTCTCCCCCCCCCCCCCCCCCCCCAGTTGGCCTCAATTTTAACTTCAGTGCCCTGAACCACAAGCCGTACTGGAGGGTCTGGCAGATGCCGGTTCCCCGTAAATCCGGAGCTAGACGAGACGACTTGTCTTTGTTAGTAGCTCCTCCCAGGGGAACCTTTTTTGCTCTTGTTGGCAGCCTGAGTAGAGCAATGTAGGTTTTTTCCACTTGGGCGGTGGGTTTGAGCTTCCCTGCAGGCAACACGTGTGCAACGCCTGGCTTCTGTTCTCTTCCAGAGGCTCCTCCAGGATAGAGGAAGCATGCGACATCTACGCGCGAGCGGCAAACATGTTCAAAATGGCCAAAAACTGGAGCGGTACGTATGCGCGCGGCTGCAGTTGTGAGCCGTTTCCCTGCGTTTGTGGAGACGGGAGCGTGGTCTCGTGGGCTGTGGGTACAGTCTCCCGCCTCCTCCGGGAAGCAGTGAACTGCCGTGTCTGAAATCCAGTGTCACAAGCCCGTGAGAGACCTTACACGTGGCACTGGGAATGTGTACGTTCATATGGCCCGATTCCGGCATCTGGAAGGGAGCACACGCTGCTATTCCTGGCTTAGGAGAGGCACGGCACAGCCAAGGGAAGCATTCCCGGAAACAACCTGCCCAACTCCCTTTCCCCAGTCCCTGTCCCGTTCGCTCCACTGGGACCCAAAGCAGGAGATATTTTTTGGCTGCTGGGTGCTGCCAAACTTCAGTTTCTCGGTGCCTCTAGTCAACTCCTCCCGCAGCTCCTTAGTGCAGGCTGCAGTGCCGCTTACATGTCGCATGCTAAAAAAGCCAGTTTTAAAAATACCAGGAGAGGATAAGCTGCCCGCATCCTGCTTTTCCAGCCCGTATCTCTGAAACGGTTAAGATTATGCTTCCTGTTTTTCCTTCCAGCCGCAGGGAATGCCTTTTGCCAGGCGGCGCAGCTCCACCTGCAGCTGCAGAGCAAGCATGATGCAGCTACCAACTTCGTGGACGCAGGCAACGCCTTCAAGAAAGCTGACCCGCAAGGTGAGGGCTTGCTTCTCCTTTAGGCTTCCCAGAGTGGGGCGCCAGCAGTGCGCGAAAGRTGCTTGTTTTCTCTTGCCAGCTGGGGGAAGACGGGAGAGAATCCACCAGCTAGCAGAAGGGAGGCCCTTCGGGCCGTGTGGCTAGCACTGAGCTGTGACTTAGCAAAAACTGAGTAAATCTACCAGTTCTGCTCCTGTATTATGGGCGGGGATGCACTGGCATGCATAAAAGGCCCCGATTTTGGATATCGAGGACTGCACGTAGCGTGTACCAAATAAGTTTACTTGCCTGTTACACAAGGATTTCTCCTGGGTGTGTATTATCCCATCCTCTTGACACCTCTGGGAATGAGYTGAGTTGCTGTGGGCTGGATTGACACGTTTCCCAAAGCTGCAAGTCACTCCAGGAGCTGAAGGCTGGCAAAGTTCACCTCCGCAGCTAGCGTGCCTGTCAAATGACGCTGATCCCCAGTCTGCGGGAATCCCTGCGCCACCTGCGGAGCCTGTCTTTGAGCATATGGCTTCGGCTGAAGTCTTAGGAGCGGTGCGGTCATGATTCATGTGTCATACATGAGTTGCGCTTTAATTTGGCTCCCCTCGCTCTAGCTTTAGAGCAACTCCTAGCCTGACTTCTGTTTAGAGCCAGAGATTGGGAGGGGGGGAATATTCTGGCGCTTCTCTGAAGCTGTGTTTGGCAGTTGATAGACCAGCTGAAAGCTTGCGCTGTCGTGAATGTTCTTCGTTCCYGACATCTGGAGCTTCAGCTGGCCTCCCTCGGGATGCGTAACTCGTTGGGGTGTCCTGTGTGCTTCCCGTTTGGTGGCTTGGATCCTAGCTCTGAGCTGAAATGCCAGGGAGGAAGACAGCGGTAGAAACTGTCACGAGCTTGGACCATTGGGTGTAGGGTTTGAAGAGGGCAAGGAGCGCATGAATATCCCCTGGGAGCGCGCATGCACGTGGCCAGGAAGCAAGCGCTCGAAACTAGAGCTTCTGGGGGGGCCAACCGCCCTGTGCGAATGTCCCTCCTCTCTGTTCCTTTCACAAAGGTGCTTTCAGTCTCTCTGGAAACGGATCTCRCCGGTATTTCACGGGCATCCCTGGGAAGTCCGAGTTCAGCTGTGCTCTCTGCAGTCTTCCTCCCCGGCAGATTGCCGGTCCTGGGGTTTGTCTTGCTTCACCCGCGCCGAGCGGCTTTGCTGGTCCTGGCAAGCTCTCTTGCTAGTTATCCCTGACACCGGGGTTATCCGACCTGTGGCTGGATCAGTTTGGGTGATTTTCAGAGAAGATAATGAAGTAACCTGAGGAGAAAACAAATTTAATCTCCTGGAGGATTTGCTTAATCTTCTGGAGATTTCTGTTCCGATTATATCCAGTCCTGTCGCTCTCTGCAGCATGCAGCCCCCGTTTTCCGCTTCCAGATGACTCGCGGGAGGAGGGTCGCTGGGTGGCCGTTTGAGCTGGGCTTGCCGAGAAGCGCTCRCTCTCCCCAGTACGGTTTGTTGTGTCTTTTGGGTAACTGGAGGGGGAAGGTAGGAGTGAGTCTACCCGTTGCTAATTAGGCAGGCCTTCCTCCGCGTGGGAGCGGCGTGTAAGGCTGCTGTAAGGGGAATTAACTGGGTTGGAGATCCGTCTCTGGGCGCGCAGCCTCTTCTCTGCGATGCCGCGCCGGCTGCTAGACGGAGCGTGTTCTCCCGCGCCGAAGGAGCCGGTGCTGTGCCCCGTGGGGGGGGGAAACCTCGCGGCTTCCTGGCAAGCAAGGTGCGTGCGGARGGTTAGCGCTGGACAGGCTCTGCCAGACCCCTGTGCCTCCCCGGGCAGAGCCTAGAGCTCCCTGCAAAGCCGAGATTAAGTTGTGACCCTGCAGAGGAACTYGGAGGAAAACCTCTGTAAATACCGGCCACGCGTCCCGACTGGGGAAAGAAAAAGACGTCTGTTGTCTGCCCTAGGTGAGCTGTCTTCGTTCTCGGAGCTCGTTAAGGCCCTTGACGGCCTTTATCTGAGAGCTGCAGGCGGCGAGCGCTGGGGCTCGCGGCCCGGAAGCGGGGAGCTCCTGCCCTTCGACTCGAGCGCCCGCGCTAGCGCGGCCTGTCTGCACCCGTTGGGTGGGATGCGGCGCGAACCCCTGCTTTTGAGTCTGCAGTCTAACCCCGCTCAGCTCTCTTCTTTTTTTTTTTGCGCTACAACGCTCTGCCGCCGGCCCCCGCTGCCCCCAGTCTCTCCTCCACCTTGAACTGCCGTCCCACGTCCCTAGGACTTGATGAGCCGAAGCCTCGATTGCGACAGCCGTCAGTCAGATGGCAGCTGCGCCTCCTGCTCCTTGGCTGTTCGCCTTCCTGCTAGGGAGCGCTGTGAGCCTGACAGCTGGGAGCAGTCAGAAAAAGCTCCGTCTCTGGGAGCCTGGCATTTATCTGCGGCAGAATTCCTCCCACGCCTCTTCGGAGAACGCTAGGGCAAGGCTYCTCCTGAAGCGAAGCAAAATGCTGCAGCTTCGGGCCCGGTCCTGGGCGGTGTGCGGCTCTCTATCTGTGGTCGACTCGGATGCTCGTCTGAGCGACGAGCACGTCTTCCCCCCAGATAAGCCCCGGCCGGGATGAAACACCCGGCTGCTAACAGCAGTGGCGGCTGGGTCTTAGCGCTGCAGGGTGAATCCCGCTGCAGAGTCGGGCCCTGGAGAGAGATGGCGAGGCGCTTCCTGGCGCTTGGTCCTCCGGGGCAGGATCGGGGCTGTGCTTCCACGTGGGCTGCTTGGGATCTGCATCTCAATGCTCTCCACCCTAGACAAAGGCCTTTTGTTCTGGGCAGGGGGTGGAAAAAGTAGCTTATTCCTGCTTTCCGGCTGCTGGGCGGTTCTGCGCTCGGGGCGATGGATGGAGCGATGTTGCGTGGTGCTGGGTTCTGCTCCTAGGTACTGACCTGCTCTGTGAACTTCAGGAAATCGGTGCTTCTCCCCTCTCCTCCCGCCCCGGGCGTGGTGGGCGGCGGATGGAGCTACTGTGCGTGGTGAAGCAATAGCTAGAGCCGCCCTTGGGAGTCTGTGTCACCCGTCCTCTGGCAGGTTCAGATGGGTCGGACCTGCTCCATCTCTAGCGTTGCGCATTACCTGGGGGGAGGTGGGGTCTGTTTTAATGSGGAATTTTCTTGCCGTGGGGTTGATGCTGTTCTTGAAGAGTCTTTGCTGCTGTTGAAGCCGCTCCGCATGCACCTTGGATTAGGATAACTTCCATCTGTAGCAGCGTTTAGCACTGGGGTTTGCGTACGTACGAAAGCAGTGTTGCTGATCTTGTCGTAGGTGGTCTCTGATCAGAGACCTGTGATGCAGCAAAATGTTCGTAGGCTGCTTGATACGAACTGTCTGACTTTTGTCCATCGGCTGTCTAACGCGGGGGCACAGGGACGCGATGGTACAAACGGAGAGAGAGTCTTTGATTTGCTCCGCAGTCCCCCGATGGTCGGTGTCACCACTCGCACGCTCTAAATTTCCCTAGAAGCCTGTAGCCTCAGCAGCTTTTCTTGAGTAGCTATTGATCTTTGAGCGTGCTATAAATACAGCTTCATCGCTTCGGGGAGGCTGGGAGAAGGAGGGAGGGGTGGCGAACGGCGCTGCTCTTCCAAAGCGCCTGTGTTCACAAATCTGTTCTCTCTTTTCAGAGGCCATTAACTGTTTGATCAGAGCTATCGAGATCTACACGGACATGGTGAGCCTGGCCGCGCTCTTTTCTGTCACCTCGGGAGATGGCTGTTTTTTCCCAGGAGGGAGGGTGGTGACGCTGAAGGGTTTGACGTACCTCCTTGGGTGTGCCATCAGCTCAGAGAGATGCAGTGGAAGTCAGCATCTTTTTCTGGCATTTTTGTCCCTTCTTGTTGGTATTGCAAAGGCTTAACGATGCTGCCTAGGAGAATGGGGCTGAAACCGGTGTCCGGTGGGAGCTAGAAGGTGGGCAGGTACCGAGGGACAAGTGTTTTCCTAGTGCTGGGAAYGATGAGCTGAGCAGCGTCGCCTGCTCTCAGAGCAGCTGTTGGGCAGCGCGCCCGTCTCGGAGCCGAGCGCTGGTGTCGAGATTGCTGTTGTGGAGCCTGGGGTCGCTCTCCCAAACGTCCCCTCGCGGAGGAGAGAAGTGCCAGCCCACACGTGCAAATGTGTCTCTGCTTTCAGGGTCGATTCACCATAGCCGCGAAACACCACATATCGATAGCGGAAATCTATGAGACGGAGCTGGTGGATATCGAAAAGGTAAACGTGGGGGAGAGAGGGGAATTTGCAGTGCAGGGGCCGAGCCGTCCTTGCAGCGCTTCCTGCCAGCTCGGGGCGTGGGGAAGCACAGCTCGAGCCACATCCGATGAATCCCGTAAATGTATTCCTCCCTTGAAGTTGGGATTTGCGAACCATCGAAACCCAGAGGCTTCATGGCTGGGACGGAGTGCAGGTGCCCGGTACAGACATTGCTGATTCACTGCAGCCCCGACGGGCGAGCTCGGCACTGTCACGCGTGTGCGGGACGCCATGCCCTGCGCAAAGCRCCCTTTGCCCTGAGGCTGTTCCTGCCTCTTCCCCGAAACATTCCTGGTGCGTTAGCCGCCCTGCTGAGGTCTGCTGGCCTCCCGAAAGCTGCCGGGAAGGGGGCTTTAAGCTCAAATACCTGCGAGACTTCCTGGAGCGTGTCAGTCCCTGTACAGACCTGGGAAAACGCTTGGAATGGCCTTGCCGCTGCAGCTAATGAAAGAATAAAAGCTTCAGGCTTGCGTGGGTGTCTGAGAACTGCAGGAACAGGTCACCGGAGCCATCTGAAAAGAAATCACCACTACCAATCAAGGTAGTGAAGCTTTCTGCCTCTGCGGAGGCTGAAATGCCTGCCTGCCTTGGGCAYCCTGAAGGGCCGTCTCTTCTGCTTTTTATACCCCTGGATGGCTAGGTGTTGTGACTTATGGGGGTATTTTTTTCCTTTCCTAGTTTAGACGTGTTCCTTGCTGGCTCGAAGTGAAATAAACCAGGTTTATTTTAAAGGGAAACAAGTTTCCACATCCTGCACGGATCTAATTCAGGCTTCCGCTCACTTCATGAGTTAATTTAGTGCTGTTCTTGACACTCCTCCCAGCAAGTCTTTGTGACATCCTACTTGACAACTCCTGGGAATAACCCACAGTGTCTTTGCTGTCGCTAGAGCGGTGTACTCCGTGTGTATGTTCCCATGACAACTTCACAAATGCAGCTCCTAGATACAGCTCCAGCTTCCTGAACACCTATCAGATCTATGGACGTGCCAGATAATAGGACACGTCTCCCTTCCTGCTTAGCTAGCCGGCTGGGCATCTCCCGYGGCCTTCCTGTCCGTCCTGCCCTGCCAGTCGMTCTTCCCCCATCYGTAAACAGCCTTGCTGCTGACGGARTAACCTGTTTTGTTTGCATTTGCCCYGCGGCTGGGCTCCTGTCATTCCCTAAGAAGGGCTGAGCTTGTGCAGCCAGATGCGCCAGCCCCCAGCTGGGCGAGCTCCCATCGGGAAGGCCTTCCCCCTCTTTGACACTGATCCTATAGGCTTAACGAAAGTGATGTGATTTGTCTTCACATTTGGTTGCRGTTGCCCAATAGGTCCCCAGCCTGCTGGCAGGAGATATGCGTGTGAAATGTACCCACAAGCAGCGAGGAGATGAGCCGCCCCCTTAAAGAATGGGCTGGAAAGAGGAAAATATCTCTAAGCTTGTTTTCTTCGGGGAGGGAGCGYGTCTTCGCTTAGCCTGGTGGCGCTGCGATGTCTTGGGGCATTCGCTGGCATCGAATCCGGCTGGAAGGTCCAGGTTCTGTCAAGGCTTTGCCGCACTCTCTCTCTGACCTTGTCCCCACGGGGGAGCTGCCGGACAGTTGCCACCTTTATATCGGGCCCTGCGTTAGGAGCCAGCCACAGATGGCAGCGCTGATAGCGGAAGCCGCGTGGGCGGATTGGAGCGTGCATGCGTCCTGCAAGGCCCGGCTGTGAAGGATTCTCCCAAGCGGTTTCAGGCGCAGCATTGCTGAAGGCTGTACATCTCTGATATATATTTTTTCTTTTTTTTTYTCTCTCTTTATTTTTTTTTAAATGGTACGTTACTCCCTGCTTGGGGAGCTCTCACTGTGTTTGCGTTCCTTCTAGGCGATAGCCCACTACGAGCAGGCTGCAGACTACTACAAAGGGGAAGAGTCCAACAGGTATAAAGACATGGCTGCGGACGTTGCGACCTCGGTTGCTCCTGGCTCTCCGGGAGCTGTCGTTGCAGCTCCCCGGGCAGGACAAGAGCTGTAACAGCCCAGAGAGGGTCGGGAAACAGATGGTGACTAAGTTTGTCTCTGAAGTTACTTCCCCCGCTGGAGCAAGGGGTATTGCATGCCTTGCTGGTGCTGGCTTCTTTCCCCGTCCTCTCCACCAGCTTCTGAACCGGGCAAGGTGTGACACCCTTTTCTGCTTGCGCAGGCAAGCCGTGGCCTGTCCTGTTGCAGAAGCTCAGTCGTATGGGAGAGGGGAGGGTTCCCAACTGCCCCTTGCTCCCTGTGCTCTGGCACCAGTAAACTCGCAGGAATCGGTCTCCTGTGCTTAACAGCTTCAGCCACTTCTCCCTCTCTGGGGAAACCCAYGTCCTGCAGCGAGGCAGGAGCTGGGGTGTCCGAGGGGCAGGGGCGCTACGGCTTGCAGCACTGACATACGTGCTGGAAGGGAAGGTGGGACTCCCACGACAGGGTTAAAACAATACTTTGCGGATAGCGCGATCCGGTCGGACGCGCCGGGGCGGTGATGCTCCGTGTGCACGCACCGGCGGAGGGCAGTGCCGGCCGCCCTGAGCTTTCCCGGTTCTCTCTCCCCACAGCTCTGCTAACAAGTGCTTGCTGAAAGTGGCCACTTACGCAGCTCAGCTGGAGCAGTACCAGAAAGCCGTGGAGATCTACGAGCAGGTCTGTGACTCCTCGTTGCGTTGGAAGGGCAGGCTCTGCCAGCCCTCTTGCAAAACGTGATGGCTTGTGCCCGCTGGAGATGCTGAGGTTTGTCTTCACCCCTGTCTTTAACTGCAAAAGGCTTCTTGCCGGCCTGTAAATGAGCTCCCTAAAGTGGGGGGCAGGTAGGTGGCCCTGTAAAGGCCTCTGAATGGGCTGGCAGTCTCTGCTGCAGCAAAAAGGGCCATTACCAGAAGCTCTTTGCTGCAGCCCCTCTTGCRATTGCCCTGTTCAGATCTGACACGACTTAAGTATCTTAGGAAGCCTCTCTCATCCCTGGTGTCTTCTCCAGGTGGGCACCAGCGCAATGGACAGTCCCCTGCTGAAGTACAGCGCCAAGGAGTACTTCTTCAAGGCGGCCCTCTGCCACTTCTGCATCGACATGCTCAATGCAAAGGTTTGGGGAAGGCTAGAGCTGCTCGTCTGGGGTGGGTGCGGGGTGCCCGGCCCCTTGACGCAGCAAACGAATGTCTTGGCTGTAAGCAGAGGGTTGGAAGGGGGCTGGGGTCTCGGGGCTGTGAGACGGCCTCCCCCAGTCCTTTTTCAAGCTTCTCTCCCTGTGGGTGCTCATCTCATCTCTTGCTCTCTAGCTGGCCGTGCAGAAGTACGAAGAGATGTTTCCGGCTTTCATGGAATCCAGGGAGTGCAAGTTGATCAAAGTGAGTAGCAGAGTTAATTCCCTCCTCTAACCTGCGTCACGGAGTGGCTAGGAAAGAAACGCCATAAGGAATTGCAGCAAGGAGCACGGCCTGCTCCCGGGGAGCGCTAAAAGGCACCTGGACCAGAACTCCGTCACTAGAGTTGTAGGCTGGCTGCCCCAAGTGTGATTTCTCGCAGCGCAGATCCTGGACAAGATGGGCCTTTGCTCTGCCCTGCCAAGGCAGTTCCTTCCCCCCTGCTGCTCTCCAAATCTGTTCTTAAGAAACTCGGGCGTAAAGCCAACCTAGCGGCAGTTTGCAGGACACGCGCTGACCTGCAACCTCCTGGAGGCCGGTGGATTTTCCCTCTGTCGTTGCCCTCAACCGCAAGGGCTTTGCATGGGCGGCGCGGCACCTCTCGAGGAGGCAGGCAGTGCTGGCAGGCCCTGCAGCACGTGGGAACGGAGGAAGACCTCTGCTGATCTCCTGCGTGCTCTTTTTCTTTCGTAGAAGCTGCTGGATGCTCACGAGGAACAGAACATAGACGGCTACACTGATGCAGTAAGTTACATGCTGATTGGAAGCATCTTGTCTTAAAAGTTCCTCTAGGGCAAACACGCTGTGGGGAGGTACCGCAAACGTGATGGGAAAAGCTCTTGCCTGCCTGCGTCCACCGCGGATGCTTCCAGGTCCAGCTTTGTGCCCTCAGCTTGCTCTCCAGAGCTTTCCTCACTTTGCGGGTTCTCGCATGTGTTTGTGCAATGTTTGGCCCCGTTCCCACTTTCTCAGACCCTCTTTATCACCAAGTTCGTAGAGATCTCCAGGTACTTCGCTCCTGGAGGTCAGCAGTGCTGCCCCACTGCGCAGGCGGGTGTCTGGGGCGCAGCCACCCGACCTGATTTCAAGCGGTGGAAGGGATCTCCTGTGTCCCAGCACCTTGTCCATGAGGCCGTGCTGCCTGATAACACCCTGAATTCCTTTCCCAAGGCTCTTCGGACTCTCCTTCCCAAATAACGCCCTAACCAGGAGCCTGTCTGGTGCTTCCCTGAAAGCTAGTGCTGCTGGGTGTTTTGCCTCTTCCCTGCTCTCCGCCTTTCTCTGAGGATGTTTTTCTCCCTCTAGGTAAAGGAATACGATTCCATCTCTCGGCTGGACCAGTGGCTCACCACCATGCTGCTCCGCATCAAGAAAACCATCCAGGGCGAAGAGGAGGACTTGCGTTAAATGGTGGCCTGCCCCTTCCTTCCTGGTTAAAGGCAATTCTCAACGCAGCGCCCTGCGGGGAGATCTGGGAGGGTGGGGAGGGCAAGGTCTGGAGGGAGAAGGAATTGGCCTCCAAATAGCATTAACCTTTCTCGTGGCCCTTTTCCCCGCAACCCAAAGAGCGGAGCTGTTGGTCAGGGCCGGGGCCTGAGACATCGCTGCCCGGCTCGGCTGTTCTAGAGAAAAAAGTATTAAGGCGACCCCATTTTCTGCTCTTCAGATTGCCCCAACCTGCCTCCAGCTCCTGCCCCGCGGGCCTGGCTTTAACCCTTCCCTCACTGTAAATGAACCTTTCTTCAGATATTTAATTGTATAATATATTCCATACGAGTTGAGGTTTTAAGCCTGCGTTAGCTTCCCCCTCCTGCCCCCCCGTGCTGGCTTCAGCAGACGGCCCGCAACCCGCTCTCCCCACTTCTCGCCCCGCTGTTCAGCAGCTTCTCCCCCCGGGACGGGGAGGTCGGGTGGTCCCAATTCTCCGGGACGGGGGCCTGCTTTGGGCTGCGCCTCCTTCCCTCCTGGGCTGGGCGGCCTGAACACCTTGCTCGCCCCAGGCAGGGATTTTGGGATCGATGCGACGTAGCCCTTGTTAGTTCAAATTTCCCCAGTTTTGGCTAGATAGCAGCAGAGACTCCTGCCCCGTCCTTTCCCGCCGCTTCGGTTCGAGCAGTCTCTGCGCTTCTCCCCTCTCGCAGCGCACCGAAGCCTGGGCATCGCCTCTCCCGCGCGGGGAGCCTGCCCCGGCCTCGCTGCTTCCCTGCTTATTTCAGAGAGGAACGCTCTTAAAAACACTGCCGGCAGCAGACGCGTCCTGTAGCAGCCTCCTTCCCTGAAACCAGCAGCTGCGTGCGAGCTGCTCTCGCTCCTTCCTTCTCGGGGCTTTCAGTTCCCTTTTTAAGAAGCGTCGGGAGGGGAATGACTTCGGAGCCCTCGTCCCTCCCAGCTGCCGGTAGGGGAGCCCAAAGAGGAGGAAGATGAAGGATTTCTTTCCCCTTCCTGCGACGGGGGTGGCTCGGACCTAGCACGGTGCTCGGGGGGGAGGCGGCAGCCCTGGCTCTGTTCTGACTCCCATGCGGAATCGTGCACAAAATCCTGGCTGCCCAAAGGGTTTCAGGTTTTTCTCCCTCTTTGCTTTGGGCACGCGGTGTGGGGCGGCGGGATGGGGCTGCCCTGCTCCCCACGCCTCCCTCGCGGCCGTTCCCGCTTCCGGGCCCCGGTCAGCTGAAGGAGACGGGAGGTGCTGCCGCATGTTTTAACGTCGACCACTCCACTCGCGCTGCCTGTAGCGACCAGTTGCACACGGCCAATAAAACTTTGCATGAGCGGAACTGGGAAAGGGCCCTGTGCTTCCGCACGGAGCCCGCGCGGAGCAGGAGGGGGGTGCCTGCCTCTCTCTCCATCCCCTCCGGCCCCCTTAGTGCTTCCCTCCTCTCCGTGACCGGGGTTCGGCTCTGGCTGAATTGCAGGAAGCGGAGGAAGGAGGAGGATGATGATGATGATGGGGCCCTGGCCATGTTCTTGCCCCCTCCCTGTGCTGCCCCACTGCTCTCCCTGTGCCCCCGGCCCCCCTTCCTGCCCTGCTAATGACTCCCTGCTGCCCCTAATGAGATTGCGCCCCCCCCTGGGGCAGCTCTTGCCCACACTGCGGCCCCCCGGTGTGGGGCAGAGGCTGCACGGATGGAGGGAGGAGCGATGGAAGTGGGTGCGCCCAGCCCCATAACTGCCCCAGGGGTCGCAGCCCTGCCCCGTAACCCCCCTGCCTATGCTCTGTGGGTCCCTGTCCTGCCCCTTGGAGCCCCCCCCATGCCCTGGGGGTCCCTGTTGTGCCCCATAGAGCCCCCACAGCCACCCCCCATGCACTGGGTGGCCATGTCCTGCCTCATAGAGCCCCCCCCAATAATCCCTGCCCCAGCCCTGAGGGCACCAACCCTGCCCCATAGAGCCCCTGATAGCCCCCCCCATGCCCTGGGGGTCCCTGTTGTGCCCCATAGAACTCTGCCATAGCTTCCCCCCATGCCCTGAGGGTCCCTGTCGTGCCCCATAGAGCTCCCCTACAGCTTCCCCCCCACCCTGGGGGTCCATGTTGTGCCCCATAGAGCCCCCCCCAACCCTGGGGGTCTGTGTCATGCCCCATAGAGCCCCCCCCCATGTCCCTAGGGTCCTTGTTGTGCCCCATAGAGCCCACGATAGCTTCTCCCAATGCCCTGGGGGTCCCTGTCCTGCCCCACAGCCCCTCCCACCCCCTGCCCCCCGCCCTGGGGGCGGAGCCAGGCTCGCTCCGCCCCCCGCGGCCGCCCCCGCGGCCGCCGCCATGTTGGAGGCGGGCCCGGCGTCGCCGCGGTGACGTCAGCAGCGCGCCGGAGCCGGCACAGGCCCCGGGGGCGGGAGCGGCCACGGCGATGCCGGGCCGGGAGCGGGGCCCGGGATCGGGATCGGGGCCCGGGATCGGGAACGGGGCCGCCATGGCGGCGCGCTGCCCGCTGGTGGAGGACAGCTTCACCCGGCTCGCCTCGCAGAGCAACGTGTACGGGCTGGCGGCGCTGGCGGGCGGCGAGGGCCCCGCGGGGCTCCTGGCCGCCACCCTGAAGGGGAAGGTGATTCACTTCCGGTACCACGACCTGCGCCAGAAGCTGCGGCCCGTCGCCCGGGAGCTGCAGTTCACCTACATCCCGGGTCAGGGGTCGTGCGGGGGCAGGGGTCACCTTGGGGGGAGGGGCGGGCTGCCTGCGCCCCGGGTCAGGGGTCACAGAGGGTCAGGGGTCACGTGAGAGGCGGGGCAGGCCACCTGTGTCCCGGGTCAGGGGTCACAGAGGGTCAGGGGTCACAGGGATGGGAGGAGCAAACCACCTGTGTCCCAGGTCAGAGGTCATGAGGGTCAGAGGTCACGTTGGGGGGAGGGGCAGGCCACCTATGTTCCAGGTCAGGGGTCATGAGGGTCAGGGGTCACATTAGGGGGAGGAGCAGGCCCCCTGGGTCACAGGTCATGGAGGGCCAGGGGTCACATGAGGGTAGGGGTGGGACACCTATATCCTAGGTCAGGGGTCACAAAGGTCAACAGGGAGTAGCCCATCTATAGGCCAGGTCAGGGGTCACGGAGGGTCAGGGGTCGCCGGGGCGGTCCTGGGTGGGGGGGCAGGGCCGTTTGGGGGCCGGCGACTCCCCCGGGGGCAGCGCGGGCTGCTCACGCCGCGGCCGCTGCCGCCGCAGTCGACGCCGAGATCGTCTCCATCGACTCCTTCCGGAAGTCACCCCCGAAACGCGGCCTCGTGGTGGGAATCACCTTCATCAAGGTACGGCGGGGCTCTGCCCCTGGCGCCCGCGGGGCCTCCCGCCGGCTCCGCACGCCCCGACCCCTTCCCGCTGCTCCCCAGGACTCCGGGGATAAGGCGAGTCCCTTCCTCAACATCTACTGCGACTACGAGCCCGGCTCCGAGTACGACCTGGACTCCATAGCGCGTAAGCGGCCGCCGCGTGGCTCTGCCTTCCGGCCGGGGGGCTCCAGGGATCCGCGCGGGGCTGCCATAGCAGCAGGCCCTTCCCTGGCCTCGTCAGGGCCGTCTTTAATTAGCTCTGACGGGCTCTGCGCAGCCCCTGACCGGAGCAGCTGAYGCGGAGAAAGAGCTCGAGGGAGCAAACGCTGCTGTGTTTTTCCCCCTCGTCACGTTGCCTGAGGCCCGCTGGGACGCAGTTCGTGCCTGGCAGCATCCGGAAACTCCGAGCAGAGCCCGAAATTAAATCCAGACCCAAGTCCCTGCGTGTCGGAGCGATCGGGCAGCAGCTGCTGCGCTGGAGCGGAGTCTCCGGGCTTTGCTTTTCCCCTGCGGATTGTTTCCTCGCCGTCGGTCGGAAGCCGACRGCCGCGGCTCTGCCCGTTCACCGCGGGCTCTTCCCTCTTCTCTTCCCGCAGAAAGCTGCTTGAACCTGGAGCTGCAGTTCACGCCTTTCCAGCTCTACCAYGCCGAGTGCGTACGACGCCYGCGCCCTCTCCCTGCGCCCGCGCTYGCGTCGGATCGGTCGTTCAAGCGCCYGGCGTCCTTCGGGGCGCAGGTCAGCTGCGCCCCTTCTCCGCGGCGATCCCCCGCTCGGATCCCCCAGAGGCATCCGGCAGGGCCGCTCCGTCCATCCGAGCTCTCCCGGCRGCTCCTGGCCGCGCTCGCGTTGCTGCCTGCTGTTGAGCTGCAGCGTTTCGCCCCGGCGCGGGGAGTCGTCTCCGCTCGCTCCCCGCTTCCTTCTGGGACGCGCGAAGCCCAGCGGAGCCCGCGAGCCTGCGGCACCCCTCGGAGCCACGTCCCTGCGAGGGGCTGCGGCTTTCTCCGTCCCAGCTGTGACCTTGCTCGCTCCAGCCGCGCTGCTCCCTCCCCACGGCTCGCTGGGCCGTTTTTTTGGGTAACCCTCTCCTCTGTCCGCACAGAGTCTGTGTCGGGGACAAGCCGGAGACCGTCTTCCTGCTGAGCGG
>NW_020447266.1:18970-22241 GCF_003343035.1 Apteryx rowi | reverse complement strand
GCGTTTGCCCCGGCAGGGATGAGGCTGGGGGAAGGCAGGACAGAGCCCGAGCCCTCTGCCGCCTCGGGAGGGCTGAAGGTGACGGCCGCGGGGTCGCTCAGTGCCGCCGCCCTGCTTCCTCCCGTGAAGAACGAAGGTTTGCACCAGTTTGAGGAACAACCGGTCCAGAACCTCTTTCCCGAGCTCCAGGAGCTGCCGAGCAAGTAAGTTCGTTAGAGGAAGCGGCTCGCCGAGCGCGACAGCGATGGACGGCTTCGCCTCCCGTCCCGGAGCAGGCCGCCCCGGCGGGCGCCGCGCTCAGGCTCGCYTCTCGCCCGCGCCCCGCAGCGTGCTCTGGCTGGACGTCTGCAACATCCCCAGCTCGGGCCAGCGCATCACCGCCTTCGGCTGCCAGAGCGGCTACGTCCGCGTTGCCCAGGTGGACCAGGCCAGCAGAGGTGAGAGCCGGCTGCCCTTCCCCGCTTCTCCGTGCGGGTATCCGGAGCACGGAATAATTCAGCTCCGAGGAACCGGTCTGGCTCCGGGCAGTAGCCGTTGGCCGCAGCTAAGTCGTGTCTTACSTGCTGCAAGGCAGGCTGCTGCCCTGGGCCGGGAGCTGTTGGAGCGGCCCCAGGTTCGGCTCTGGATCTGATGCCGGATGCCTCCCTGCCCCAGGCCGTGTCCTCCTTGGAGATGGGGCAGTGACGTTCCCGGCGTCCGCAGGACGGCTGCCGGGAGCCCCTCGCGGCCCGGCCTGGCTCGGCGAGCCCCGCAGCGGCCGCTCTCTCCGCTCTCTCCGTTGCAGTGGTGCTCCAGAGCTGGAGTATCCAGCAGGACGGCCCCATTTCCAAGGTGCTGGTGTTCGCCCTGCCGTCGGCCTGCCCTCGGGAGGAGCCAGGCGCTGACGTGACCGAGAGCGGTGAGAGCCGGGCGACGGCGGGTTGTGCGTGGCAGAGCTGATGCGGCTCCGTGGGTTTAGCCTAGACGTGCTAAATACGGACGGGTCTGTTCTTTAAATCCTGATCGCTGCTTGCAGAGGGACCTAGAGCTCTGCGGAGCTCTGGTTCCCACCCAGCAGCCCTCCGCTGCCGTCGGAGAGGCTGGGGCGGGAGAGCTGGTGGGGCACAGCCCTTCCGCAGCCCCGGAAAACGCCGTGGGGGCAAGGGCACGGGGACGCCGTCCCCGACGCGGGCTTCCTCCTCCTCCTCCTCCTCCGTGAGCGGGCTGGGGAGAGGGAGGTGCGCGCGTCCCGGCAGCTCGCCCGGCACCCTGCGGAGCCTGGGCATCGCGTGCCGGCCGGCTGCGTGCCCGACCGCGTGTCCTCCTTGCCCCTCGCAGGCGAGGCCGGTGCCCCGCAGGGCTACAGCGTCCTTGTCACCAGCACCATCGAGCTCTCCGTGGTGTACAGGTGAGTGCCGGGGCCGGCGCCGCGGCGAGGCAGAAAGGCCCCGCCGAGGCCGCGTTCGCCCTGCGGAGCTGGCGGCTCCGGGAGGCGTCCGCTCCCCGTGCCGTGACTCCCGGCAGCGCCCCGGCTTGGAGCAGGGAGGGCCGCAAGGCGGGAACGTGCCCTCCGCGCTCCTGAGCCGAGCCGAGCCGAGCGTTGGCTGTTGGCATCTCCCCCTCCGCCCTCGGCTCCCCTAGGGACGTGCTGACGAGGGGCTTGGGGGACCAGGTGACCTTGCCGGGCAGCGACCAGTACGACAGCGTGCTCTGCGCCCTGGTGACCGACGTCGACTTCGACGGCGCCCGGGAGATCCTCCTGGGCACCTACGGGCAGGTGAGTGGGGCGGGGGGAGCGGGGCAGCTCGCGGGGCCCGTGCCGGCACGCGGCCGTGAAACCCCGCAGCCGGCAGTTCCACCGCTGAACGAAGCGCAGACACGCGACGCGCGTGTTGCATGTTTCCTCTTAAACCTCCGCGTTCCTTCTGCCGACGTGCAGACAGCTCTCGAGCAGATCTTTGGCTTTTCCTGGGTTTTTTTTTGGGGGGCGTTAAACGCGCTTCCTCTCGCGCTGAGCCTGTGCTTTGCAAGGCTGCGCTGCCTCCCCAGCCTGGCGAATCYCCCTCTCAAACTCGCCTGCCGTTTCCCAGCACGTGTCCGTCTCYCTGTGCCGCAGGAGCTGCTCTGCTACAAGTACGGGAGCCCCGATGCTCCCCAGGCTGCGGCGGCGGGGTCCCCGGCCGCGTCCCCGCGGGGCGGCGAGTTCCACCTGCTCTGGAAGCGGAGCTTCCCCAGCCCGCTGCTCTCCATGGAGTACGCGGACCTGACCTCCGACGGGCTCTGCGAGCTGGCCGTGGTGTGCCTGAAGGGGCTCCACGTCTTGCAGGTGAGCGGGCGGCTCGTCCCGGAGCGGGGCGCACACATGGCGTTGGTGGCATCGGCGTCCGGCTTCTCCGTGCCGCGGCGTCACCCCCCCCCGTCTCTCCTCTCCCGGCTGCAGCACAGCCTGGTGCAGACGGCCCAGTGCGTCCTGGAGCGGCTCCGCTGGGAAGCGGCGCGCAGAGCCCAGTGCAGCCTCGGCCCCACCGACGCGGGTGCGACGAAGGACTGACGGTCCCGGGTGGCGGCGGGGCGCCCCGAAGAGCGCGGCCGGGCCGCATCAGAGGCTCCGTCGAGAGCCGCGGGACCAGGCGGCGGAGGAGGACGGTGCCTTGGCGGGGGACGAGGCTGAACGTGGGGAAACACCCCCAGAATCCTCCAGTCTTGCCACCGAGGCAGGAGCCAGCCCGGGTGGATCCTGGCCTCGGTCTTAGCAAGGCTACGGCCAACTTGGATGTAAACTTGTCGTGCCCCAGCCAGTAAACGCGCACGTGTGCCCAGCTTCCTGCTGGCAGCCCTTTCTTCCCCGAGGAATGCCCGAGGGTGCCAGGAAAAGCCCGCAAGGCTCCTCTCGCTGCCCGRCTCCCTTCCGCGCCCCGCGGATGGGCCGTGGCCGGGCTCCAGCCCGCGGAGCGCAGAGCGGCGAGGAGGGAGAGCCCGGCGCAGCGCTCGGAGCCGCAAGCCGAGCGGTTTGACGCCGAGCGCTCGAAACAGCCTCGACCGCCCCCGTCGCTGGGGTCAGCCCCCAGCCGGGATTTCGCGTAGGCGTCCGCGAGCTCCCCCCACCCCCCCCTCCTCGCCGGGGTTTGCTGCGCGGCGGCGGCGTCGACAGTCTCTCAGCCTCGCTGCCAGGTGCCTCCCCTCCTCGCCGCAGCGCGTTCGCATCTGGTTCCTGTGCTAATTGTGCCACGGCCGAGGAAGGGGCCGGAGCGCGGGGAGGCGCCGCGAGGGAGACGGCGCGGAGCTGCGCTCG
>NW_020447266.1:14868-17015 GCF_003343035.1 Apteryx rowi | reverse complement strand
GCCGTGGCCTGGAGCGGGCAGGTGGTCGGGATTTACCGGGAGGAAACGAAATGTTGTGGGTTGTTGTTGTTGCTGGGTTTATTATTATTATTATTATTATGATTATTTTTGTGGCTGCTGCTGCTGCTGCCCGTTAATGGTGGGGGAGCGTCTGGGAGAAAAGCAAGGTTTTGCTCGTTGGATGTCGGTTAATCCCGGTTAATGAGCGTCATGCGCTGCGAAAACAAAAACCGCAGAGTTCTCGTCTGTAGGAACAGGTGTTTTGTGGAAAAAAAACCAAAAACCCAAAAGCCCAAATTCTCCCTGCCCTGCGGGAAGCCCCCGGCTCCCCGGCCGGTGCAAACGAGCTGCCTCCGGTCTGCGCGGCGGAGAATCCGGCCCCGGGAGGGAYTGGAGCCTCTCCGCGCGCCGAGGGCTGTTTCCCAGCCCTGGCGACGACGCGTGCTCGGGAAATCCGCGGAGCAATAAMGACAACGATCATCAAAGCGCTGCCAACGCGCCGAGCCCCGGCGGGCGCAGCCCCTCCGCGCCGCCGATCCCAGCCGGAAAAGCAGCAGCCGGGCAGATAAGATGCTTTGGAAAAGCCTGGTGGGGAAACAACCCGCCTCCCCCTCGCCCCGCCGCCCCGCTCCCGGGGGACGGCAGCCGGCGCACCKCCGCTCCGCTCTTCCCCGAGCCGCTCCGGCCCCGCTCGGAGGCTTCGGACGGGGAYGGCAGGGAGGAGGCAGGCGGTTTGCTCGGCCTCGGAGGCGCGAGGGCGCGTGCCGAAGCCGCGGGAAGCCACCCGGGAGCGCGGCGGCGGGTTTCCGTCGGGACGGGTGAGCCCGTGGCCGTYGGGGCACCGTGGCCGTGCCGCTCCGGCCGTGCGTCCAGCTCCCCGAGCGTCTGCTCCGGGGGTTTTCCCGAGTTTGTGGCGTGCTTGGGAATGCGCCCCGGCTGCGCCCTGCATGGAAGCGGAGGGCAGGCTCCATGCCTGCATGCTGCCACCAGTATCGGGCGCTGCCAGCCGGCCCCCGGCATGACCGGCACGACCGGCATCCGGCACAACCAGCCCCTGGCACATGCCGGGTCAGCACCTGGGGTGGGTTCCCCGCTTTGCATCCTGGCATTCCCTGCATCCCAGCCTGGTGTTCCYTTCATCCCAGCCTGGTATTCCCTGCATCCCAGCCCAGTGCTCACTGCATCCCAGTCCRGCATTCCCTGCATCCTGGCTCAGCATTCCCTGTATCCCAACCTGGCATTCCCTGTATCCCAGCCTGATGTTCTCCGCATCGGGGTGGGAGGACCGCCTTGATTTTCCTGAGCTGGCCAGGGGGATCCCTGGTTTGGTGAACAGGGATCATCCTGCATTAAAATGACCCGTTTCTTCCCRAACTTCCCCAGGGCTGGAGCAGCGGCTCCGCTTCGGGAAGGTGCTCGGATTATTCTGGAAGGAAACGCAGCTGGGAACGGCTCTGCCGGAGCCGACGCTCTCCATCAGCCCCATGGCGAGTCTGAACCTGCGAGGGTCTCGGGCCGGATCCCAAACCTCGGTTCTCCCAGCTCCATCCCCCCGGCGAGACTCGCTCCAGGCACCCCAGGGACCCCCGGCRTTGCCTGGGCTCGGGGGGCCGGAGGGACCCCGGGCTTGGCCCGCCTGCTCCATAGGGCTGCTCCGCTGGGGCCTTCCCAGGGAAACCCAGCAGCTTCCCGGRGCCTTTCCCAAAGTTTCCCCCTGCTCTCCGTGCTGCGTTYRCCTCYRTGGCGCCTCGCTGGAGCCCGGAGCYCYRTCCCACCAYGGCGCCCTGGGTTCCCTCCCCGCCTTTCCCAGCGGGAATTCGCAGGCTCGAGGCCTCCAGCCRCCGGCTGCCTTCCCAGCGGCTCCTTCCACCTCCCGGCTCGGGATCGGGCTCCCTCGCGGCACCGCTCCGAGGCCGCRAGGGATGCAGGCAGCCGGCCGTGCCGCCGGGCTGAAAACACTCGGGGAAGTTTCCCGTCGGACTTTTTAAAACCCAATTAAATGTTAATATTCCCGGGCAGCCGTGCCAGGCAGCCTGCGCGGCTGCTGCGCTTCCAGCCTCACCGCCCCGGGTTGGAGCCGGGAACACCGGGGCTCGGAGCCCCTTGGCGTGCCAGAGCTGGGAACGCCGGGGCTCGGCGCCCCTCGG
>NW_020447266.1:7330-13624 GCF_003343035.1 Apteryx rowi | reverse complement strand
GGTGCAATGGGGCAGCGCAGTGGGACTGGTGCAAAGGGACTGGTGCAATGGGGCAGCGCAATGGGATCGATGCAACGGGATCAGTGCAAAGGGGCTGGTGCAATGCGACTTGTGCAAAGGGGCCAGTGCAAAGGGACTGGTGCAAAGGGGCAGCGCAATGGGGCCTTTGCAATGGGCTTGTTGCAATGGGGCAATGCAAAGGGACCAGTGCAATGGGACCAGTGCAAAGGGACCAGTGCAATGGGACTGCTGCAATGGGGCAACACAATGGGACCGGTGCAATGGGGCTGGTGCAAAGAGGCCTGTGCAAAGGGACTGCTGCAATGGGGCAGTGCAAAGGGTCTGTTGCAAAGGGGCCAGTGCAACGGGGCAGTGCAATGGGGCTGGCGCAACAGGACTGCTGCAATGGGGCAGTGCAATGGGGCAATGCAATGGGGCAACGCAATGGGGCTGCTGCAATGGGGCTGCTGCAACGGGACTGCTGCAACGGGACTGCTGCAATGAGGCTTCTGCAATGGGGCAGCGCAATGGGGCAGTGCAAAGGGACTGCTGCAATGGGGCAGTGCAATGGGGCAGCGCAATGGGGCCTGTACGATGGTACCGGGCCGGTTCGCGGCTGCTCCCAGCTGCGCCCAACGCAGCCCAGCTGCTGCACATCTGCGCCCACCCGGCACCGCCGGCCGCCTGGGCAGGGGGAGAGGGGTCGGGGGATCCCCCCTCCAGCCCGGCGCGGGGGCACGGCTGGCGCCGGGGGGGGTGGGGGGGGGTTGCTCCAGCCTTGTCCTGCCCCACTCCCAGCCGAGCCGTGGGGCCGGAGAGGCGGCGAGGGGGGGCGGCTGCATCCCGGGGCCCCCGCAAGTGGGGAGGCGGTGGCGGCCGAGATGCGGGGGTGGCCGAGCCGTGGGGGCGGCGGAGCCGTGTCGGGGTCCCGCTCGTCTCTCCATCACCCTTTTTATAGCCGTTGCCGTCTCCCGTTGCCATGGGAACCACGCGGTTGCCAGGGCGGAGCCTCCGCGCGCCCACGCGCCCACAGACACCCTCGGCGCCGCGGGCGGGGGGGGCTCGGCCGCTCGGGTGGGCGCAGGCGGGCCCCCGCGTCGGACCCCCCGGCCCCACGGCTGGGCATCGCCCCGTTGATTCGCATCGCCCCGTTGATTGGCATCGCCCCATTGATTGGCATCGCCTCATTACTGAGCATCGCCCCATCGATTGGCATCGCCCCATTGCTGAGCATCGCCCTATTGCTGAGCATTGCCCCATTGATTGGCATCACCCCATCGCTGGGCATCGCCCCATTGATTGGCATCACCCCATTGATTGGCATCGCCTCATTACTGAGCATCACCCCATTGATTGGCATCGCCCCATTGATTGGCATCACCCCATTGATTGGCATCACCCCATCGCTGGGCATCGCCCCATCGCTGGGCATCGCCCCATTGCTGGGCATCGCCCCATTGCTGGGCATTGCCCCATCGCTGGGCATCGCCCCATTGCTGGGCATCGCCCCATTGATTGGCATCGCCCCATCGCTGGGCATCACCCCGTCGCTGGGCATCGCCCCATTGATTGGCATCACCCCATTGCTGGGCATCGCCCCATCATTGAGCATTGCCCCATTGCTGGGCATTGCCCCATTGCTGGGCATCGCCCCATTGATTGGCATCGCCCCATTGATTGACATCGCCCCATCGCTGGGCATCGCCCCATCGCTGAGCATTGCCCCACAGCCACCATCCCCAGCCCCATGGCTACCGTGCCCGGCCCCTTTGCTAAGTATTGTGCCATCGCCGCCATCCCCAGCCCCATCATCACCATCCCCAGCCCCATCATCACCATCCCCAGCCCCATCATCCTCAGCCCCATCACCACCATCCCCAGCCCCATCCCCGTCATCGCCAGCCCCATCGTCACCATCCTCAACCCCATCACCATCTGCAGCCCCACCACCACCATCCCCAGCCCCTTCCATCGAGGCCCTTCCCTGGTTCATGGTGCAAAGACACCTCTGTGCCAGGTCCAGCGGGTGCCCGGTGGCCGCAGGGACCACGGCAGGGGACAGGGGTGACCAAAGGGACCGCGGGCGACGATTGCAAAGAGGCGCCGGGTGCGACACGGGGTGCCGGGCTGCCGCAACCCCCCCCTCCTTTTTCCGCCTTCGCAGGTCGGCGGTGGGCACCATGGCCGCGGCGCGGCGCGCGGCGCTGCTGGCCGCCCTGCTGCTGGCCGAGCCCTGCGCCCCGGAGCCGGCGGCCGAGGCCAACGGCACCTGCCAGGGCTCCAACCGGTGCCAGCCCGGCGTGCTGCTGCCCGTGTGGCAGCCCGACAACCCCTCCTTCGGCGACAAGGCCGCCCGGGCCATCGTCTACTTCGTGGCCATGATGTACATGTTCCTGGGCGTCTCCATCATCGCCGACCGCTTCATGGCCTCCATCGAGGTCATCACCTCCAAGGAGAAGGAGATCACCATCACCAAGGCCAACGGGGAGACCAGCATCGGCACGGTGCGCATCTGGAACGAGACCGTCTCCAACCTCACCCTCATGGCCCTGGGCTCCTCGGCGCCCGAGATCCTCCTCTCCGTCATCGAGGTCTGCGGGCACAACTTCCAGGCGGGCGAGCTGGGCCCCGGCACCATCGTGGGCAGCGCCGCCTTCAACATGTTCGTGGTGATCGCCGTCTGCGTCTACGTCATCCCCAGCGGCGAGAGCCGCAAGATCAAGCACCTGCGGGTCTTCTTCGTCACGGCCTCCTGGAGCATCTTCGCCTACATCTGGCTCTACCTGATCCTGGCCGTCATCTCGCCCGGCGTGGTGCAGGTGTGGGAGGCCCTCCTCACCCTCGTCTTCTTCCCCGTCTGCGTGGTCTTCGCCTGGGCCGCCGACAAGCGGCTCCTCTTCTACAAGTACGTCTACAAGCGCTACCGGGCCGACCCGCGCAGCGGCATCATCATCGGCACCGAGGGCGAGCTGCCCAAGGGCATCGAGATGGACGGCGGCTTCCTGGCGCCCGAGCGCCGGGAGGCCGAGGTGGTGGTCGCCTCCTCGACGGCCCTCGCCGAGCCCACGCCGGAGGAGAAGGAGCTGGACGAGAGCCGCCGCGAGGTGATCCAGATCCTCAAGGACCTCAAGCAGAAGCACCCCGAGAAGGAGCTGGAGCAGCTGGTGGAGATGGCCAACTACTACGCCCTGCTGCACCAGCAGAAGAGCCGGGCTTTCTACCGCATCCAGGCCACCCGCATGATGACCGGCGCCGGCAACATCCTCAAGAAGCACGTGGCCGAGTTCTCCAAGAAGTCCTCCAACCTGCTGGAGGTGCCGTCGGACGCCGAGGAGGAGAGCTGCAGCCGCATCTTCTTCGAGCCCTGCATGTACCACTGCCTGGAGAACTGCGGCTCGGTGACGCTCTCGGTGGCCTGCCAGCACGGCACCGAGGCCAACCACACCTTCTACGTCGACTACAAGACGGAGGACGGCTCGGCCAAGGCGGGCTCCGACTACGAGTACAGCGAGGGGACGCTGATCTTCAAGCCGGGCGAGACGCAGAAGGAGCTGAAGATCGGCATCATCGACGACGACATCTTCGAGGAGGACGAGCACTTCTTCGTGCGGCTCCTCAACCTGCGGGTGGGCGACGCCGAGGGCATGTTCGAGACGGACTCGGCCGAGCACCCCAAGGGCCGCCTGGTGACGCCGCTGGTGGCCACCGTCACCATCCTGGACGACGACCACGCCGGCATCTTCACCTTCCAGGACCGGCTGCTGCACGTCAGCGAGTGCCAGGGCACGGTGGAGGTGAAGGTGGTGCGCAACTCGGGCGCCCGYGGCACCGTCATGCTGCCCTACCGCACCGTGGAGGGCACGGCCCGCGGCGGCGGCATCGACTACGAGGACGCCTGCGGCGAGCTGGAGTTCAGGAACGACGAGACCGCGTGAGTACCGCCGGCGCCCCGGGGTTCCTGCAAGGTGCGTGCAGGAGGGCGTGCAATGGGGTGTGTGTGCAAGAGGGCGTGCAGTGGGGTGCATGTCCAAGGGTCTGTGCAATGGGGTGCACGTCCAAGGATCCGTGCAATATGTGTGAGTGCAAAGGCCCGTGCAAAGGGTGTGTGTGTGTGTGTGTGTGTGTGTGTGTGTGCAAGGGTCTGTGCAAACGGGATGCCTATGCAAAGGTCCACGCAATGTGTGCATGTGCAAGGATCTGCGCACGGGGTGTTTGCGCAAGGGTCCGTGCAATGTGTGCACCCGCAACGGTCCGTGAAGCGGGGTTGCGTGCGCAAATGTCCGTGCAACGTGTGCGTTTGCAGGAGTCCCTGCAATAAGGAGTATGTGTAACGGTCTGTGCAATGTGTGCATGTGTGAGGGTCTGTGCGAGGGGGTGCGTGTGCAAGGACCTATGCAACGTGTGTGCATGTGCAAGGGTCTGTGCAAGGGGGTGCGTGTGCAAGGACCTATGCAACGTGCGCGAGGGTCTGTGCAATGGGGCGCGTGTGCAAGGACCTATGCAACGTGTGCGTGTGCGAGGGTCTGTGCAATGGGGCGCGTGTGCAAGCGTCCCTGCAGCGGATGCGGCCGCGTCTCGGGGCGCCCGTGGCGCTCCGTGCGTCAGGCCCTTTCGTTAGCACGTTAATTGTGATAATAAAGCCGCTTTCGTGCCTCCGCCTCCCCGCCGCTGCGGTAAACCAGAGGTGCTGAGCGCTCCCCAGCGCGCCCCGGCCGCGGGGGCTCCCGGCGCTAATTGGGGGCAGAGCAGCAGATTTTGGGGAGGGCTCCGGCCCCGCTTCGCCCTCGGCCCCGCRCGCCTTCGCGGGGACCCCTGCACCGGAGCGGCGCCGCGCCGCGCTCGCCACGCGGCCCGTCAGGGCTGCAGCCTAATTAAAAGCATGTTAAGAGGCAATTGGGCTTAATTGGCAGGGAGTTGTCGTTTGCGCAGCGCTGGCCCCCGGGGCCCTCGACGTGCTTCTAATTAGTGCCGGGTGGCTGCGGGGGGGCGACGGGGACGCCGTGAGGTCCCACGTGCACGTCGGTCCCATGGCCTCCTCCGAGCTTCCCTGCAGGCCCCAGGCTTGTCCGTGCACAAYGGGGTGCGTGTGCAAGGGTCTGTGCAATGGGGGTGTGTGTGCAAGGATCCATGCACTGGGCCCATGTGCAAGGGTCTCTGCATAGGGTGCGTGTGCCAGGATCCACGCAATGGGGTGTGCATGCAAGGCTCTGTGCAATGGCCGCGTGTGCAAGGGCCCATCAAGTGGGTGCGTGTGCAAGGGTCTCTGCACAGGGTGTGTGCGTGTGCAAGGGCCCGTGCGTTGGGTGCATGTGCAAACGCCTGTGCAGTGGGTGTGTGCGCTTGGCTCTGGGGTAGATGCTTGGCTGCTTGTGCAAGCTGGACTGACCCGTGCGAGCAGGGCGGCCCCGTGCACGCTTGTGCAAGCAGAGCTGCCCTGTGCACGCTCATGTGAGCAAGGCTGCCCTATGCACGCTCGTGCAAGCAGCACAGCCCCGTGCACGCCAGCTCCAGCCCGCAGCAGCTCCCTGCTGCCCGCCAGGCCGAGCATTTTCGTTGCAGACGGGGGGATTTCGCCCCTCGGGGAGTGAACGGGGCGGGTGCAAACACGCTGCATCCTGCAGTGGCCGTGCAAGGGAGCAGGGCCGCGCCGGCACCCGTGGGTGCTCCGCGGCCTCGGTGCTGCTGCTGCTTCCTCCCAGTGCTGCCAGCAAAAGGGGAGAGACGGAGGCAGCGGCTGGGCTCGGGGCCGGCGGTTCGTCCGGATGGACGGATGCACAGATCGATGGATGTGCAGATGCATGGACAGACAGACGGACGGACAGACGGCCCCCCCCCACCCCGGCGCCGCGCGGCGGCCGCTCCTCCTGGGGGATTACTCATCCGCCGCCTCCCACCGCCGGCTATAAATACCCGAATTCACAGCTCTTCCCCCAAAGCCGCCTCGCCAGCGCCGCGTGGCCGGGGAGCCCGCGGGGGCGGCTGCCGCGGGGCCCGGACGCCTGGGTCCCCCCCGGCCCGGCGCCCACGGCCCGGACGCCTGGGCCCCCCGGCACGGCGGCTGTGGGCAGGGCTGGGGGCTGGCACCCGTTGCGGCTTGTGCACACGTGTGCGTGTGTGTGTGCATGTGTGTGTGTGTGTGCACACGGAGGTGTCCGTGCACATTTGTGTGTGTGCACCCGCGTGCGCCCCGGCGTGGGCGTCTGCACCCCCGTTCACGCGTGCACGACTGCGTGTGCAGCCATGCATGTGCACACACGCGTGTGCGTGCGCGTGCCGGGGAGCCCCCCCCCCCCC
>NW_020447266.1:4144-6135 GCF_003343035.1 Apteryx rowi | reverse complement strand
AGGAGGAGGCCCGGCGCATCGCCGAGATGGGCAAACCCGTCCTGGGCGAGAACTGCCGCCTCGAAGTCATCATCGAGGAGTCCTACGACTTCAAGGCAACGAGGGGGGCGCGCGGGGGTGGGGAGGGGGAGCGGGGCGGCAGGGAGGGGACCCGATTCCCCGGCGGGGCGCGAGCCGGGCGCCGGAGCGGGCTGAGACCCGGCCGGCTCGGTGCCCGCGTGGCGCCGCCTGAGCGCCCGCTCCCCGCAGAACACCGTGGACAAGCTCATCAAGAAAACGAACCTGGCCATGGTGATCGGGACGCACTCGTGGCGGGAGCAGTTCCTGGAAGCCATCACCGTCAGCGCAGGTGGGTGCTGGCACCGTGCACCTGCACACTTGCTTGCACGCGTGCACACTTGCATGCATGAGTGCATGCTTAAATGCATGTGCACGCTTGAATGCACGTGCATGCTTGCATGCACAGGTGCACAAATTGCATGCACAGGCATGTGTACGTGTGCATGCACACCTGTATGCATGGGCACGTGCATGCTTTGCCTGCATGTGTGCACACTTGCATGCATGGGCATGAGCACACGCACGTGCGCRCTTGTATGCACAGGCACGTGCACACCTGCATGCACTCACACACGTGCATGCCCGGGTATGTACATGATTGCATGCACGGGCACACGGGCACGCACACAAGCGCTGTTGCACACGTGCTCGTGCACACACACAGGCATGCACGCGCACGCTTGCACGCACACACATCCGCGCCCAGGTCCATCCACCTGCAGGCACACGCGTGTGCACGCGTGCGCGTGGCCCCGTGTCGCTGCGTGCTGGCAGTGCCCTCTCGTGGCTGCCGCCAGCCTCGTCCCCGCGGCTGCCGGCGCGGCCAGGAGCCCTCGGGGTGTCCCCGCGTCCCCCGGGATGTGGCCCTGGGGAGGACGTGGCCCTGGGGGGGGGAACGTGGCATGGGGGATGGCCAGCCCGGGGACACCCCATCTTGGTGACACAGCCCTGGACGTGCAGCCTCAGGGACACTCGGCCCTGGAGACACCCCACCGTGGGGACGCAGCCCTGGGGGACGTGGTGTTGGGGATGCCCAGCCCTGGGGACACGCAGCCTTGGGCCCTGGGGACACCCAACCCCTGGGGACGTAGCCCTGGGGATGCCCAGCCCTGGGGTCCTGGGGCCATGCAGCCTTGGGGACGCCCATCCCTGAGGACACCCATCCTTAAGGACAGGGGATCCTGGGGACACCCATCCCTGGGGCCATGCAACCTTGGGGACATCCATCCCTGGGGACACCCATCTCGGGGGACGCCCATCCCTGGGGCCGTGCAGCCTTGGGGACACCCATCCCTGGGACCATGAAACCTTGGGAATGCCCATCCCTGGGGACACCCATCTCAGGGGACACCCATCCTTAAGGACAGGGGATCTTGGGGACACCCATCCCTGGGGACACCCATCCCTGGGGCCATGCAGCCTTGGGGACACCCATCCCTGGGGACACCCATCCCTGGGGCCATGCAGCCTTGGGGACGCCCATCCCTGGGGACACCCATCCCTGGGACCATGCAGCCTTGGGGACGCCCATCTCAGGGGACGCCCATCCCTGGGGCCGCGCACCCCGGGGGGGGGGGCCCTGTGCCACCTCCCGGAGTGGGGGGGGAGCCCGGCGCTGACGGGGGCCTTGGTCGGGCAGGCGAGGAGGAGGAGGAGGAGGACGGGCGGGAGGAGCGGCTGCCGTCCTGCTTCGACTACGTGATGCACTTCCTGACGGTCTTCTGGAAGGTGCTCTTCGCCTGCGTGCCGCCCACCGAGTACTGCAACGGCTGGGCCTGCTTCGGCGTCTCCATCCTCCTCATCGGCGTCCTCACCGCCCTCATCGGCGACCTGGCCGCCCACTTCGGCTGCACCGTCGGCCTCAAGGACTCCGTCAACGCCGTCGTCTTCGTGGCCCTCGGCACCTCCATCCCCGGTACGGCGGGCGCTGG
>NW_020447266.1:0-2024 GCF_003343035.1 Apteryx rowi | reverse complement strand
TGCAGGAGGTGAAGGGATGAGGTTGTGGGGTGCAGGGGGTGAGGGGATGGGGTGCAGGGGGTGAAAGGATGAGGTTATGGGGTGCAGGGGGTGCAGGGTGTATGGGGATGTGGTTATGGGGTGCAGGAGGTGAGGTGATGGGGTGCAGGGGGTGCATGATGGGTTATGGGGTGCTGGGGGTGAAGGGATGGGGCGCAGGCAGAGGGGACACGGCTATGGGGCGCATGGGGAGGGGACACAGCTATGGGGCGCAGGGTGTGGGGTGCCGGGCCCGTGGGGGGCTCTGCCATGGGCACCGTGCTCCAGCTCGGAGACGGGAGGTGACACGTCCCCACTGCGCTGTCCTGTCCCCGGTGTCCCCTGTCCCTCCATGCCCCCGTGTCCCCATCGCCTTGTGTCCCCCCCATGCCCGTATCCCCCCCCGTGTCCCTGTCCCCATGTCCCATGCTGATTGTCATGTCCCTGTCCCATGTCCCCATGTCCATGCCATGCCTCTGTGCCCGTGTCCCCATGCTGATGCCATGTCCCTGTGTCTCCACGTTCCCATGCCATGTCCCTGTCCCTGCACCCATCCCATGTCCCCGTCCCCGTGTCCCCGTGTCCCTGCACCCATGCCATGTCCCTGGCCCCATGTCCCCGTGTCCCTGCACCCACGCCATGTCCCTGTCCCCGTGTCCCCGTGTCCCTGCACCCACGCCATGTCCCCGTCCCCATGTCCCCGTGTCCCTGCACCCANTGTCCCCGTGTCCCTGCACCCACGCCATGTCCCCGTCCCCATGTCCCCGTGTCCCTGCACCCACGCCATGTCCCCGTGTCCCCGCGTCCCCGCCGTGTCGCCGTCCCCGGGCCCCCGCAGACACCTTCGCCAGCAAGGTGGCCGCGCTGCAGGACCAGTGCGCGGACGCCTCCATCGGCAACGTGACGGGCTCCAACGCCGTCAACGTCTTCCTGGGGCTCGGCGTCGCCTGGTCCGTGGCCGCCATTTACTGGGCGGCGCAGGGCCGGGACTTCGAGGTGCAGACGGGCACCCTGGCCTTCTCCGTCACCCTCTTCACCATCTTCGCCTTCGTCTGCATCAGCGTGCTCATGTACCGCCGGCGGCCCCACATCGGCGGCGAGCTGGGGGGGCCGCGCACCGCCAAGCTCCTCACCGCCGCCCTCTTCCTCGGCCTCTGGCTCCTCTACATCCTCTTCGCCAGCCTCGAAGCCTACTGCCACATCAAGGGCTTCTGAGCGGCGCCGACGGGGACGGGGATGGGGACAGAGGCCCCCCCCCCCCCCCGTGCCGTCCCCATGGGGCAGGGGGTGGGGGGCAGAAGAAGGGGCCGGGGTCCTGCCAAGGGGCTGCAGCCCTGTGCAGGGTGTGTGGGGGGTCCTCATGTCCCCGTTGGGTCCTCCTGGTGTCCCCATGTCCCCACGGGGTGCCCGTGTGCCCTCAGCATCCTCCTGGTGTCTCCACATCCCCACGTGCCCATGGAGGTCTTCCTGGTGTCTCCATGTCCCCATGTGCCCTAAGGGGTCCTTCTGGTGTCCCCATGTCCACTCGAGGACCCCCTGGGTGGCTGCATCCATGCAGGGGTCCTGATGTCCCCATAAGGTGCCCACGTGTCCTAGGGGGGGGTCCTCCTGGTGTCCTTGTGTCCCCATAGGGTCCCCACGTCTCCTCGAGGACCTCCCAGGGGGATGGGTCCCTGCAGGGCCTCCACGTGCCCTCAGGGTCTTCTTGGTGTCCACACGTCCCCATAGGGTCCCCGTCTCCTCAGGGTCCCAATGTCCCCTTGGGGACCTCCTGGGGGGCTGTGTCCCTACGGGATCCCCACCCCCACCCCATGCCCTTGGGGGTCCTCTTGGTGTCCCCATAGGGTCCCCGGCGTCCCCTTGGGGTTCTCCCTAGTGAGTGTGCGAGCACACGCTGCACCGCGCAATTGCGTCTGCACCCTTCCATTGCACGCCCAGGGACACACGGGTGTGCAAGCGCACGCTGCACCGTGCAGTCGTGTCTGCACCCTTCCATTGCACGCCCA
>NW_020447265.1:149889-180798 GCF_003343035.1 Apteryx rowi | reverse complement strand
ATCTTAACATGAGGAAAAACTTTTTCACTGTGAGGGTGACAGAGCACTGGAACAGGTTGCCCCGAGAGGTGGTGGAGTCTCCTTCTCTGGAGATATTCAAAACGCGCCTGGATGCAATCCTGTGCAATGTGCTCTAGGTGATCCTGCTTGAGCAGGGGGGTTGGACTAGATGATCTCCAGAGGTCCCTTCCAACCTCAGCGATTCTGTGATTCTGTGATTCTGTGTTCCAGCGCACAAATAGGAGAGAGTAAAAATACATTTGAGACGTCACTATCTGGGCAGGGAGCAGGGCTGAGAGATACTCTGAAGAGCCATGTCTTCCCCTCAATGTAGCTGTAGGCTTATGCTGCTCAGATGGGTGGCTGAAGTTAATGAGCATTCACTCTATTGAAGACCCAACACCTAAAAAACTAGGTTTGAGCCTTTTTTGGGGTATAAATAGTTTTTTTGGGAAAAAAAAAATCGACCAAGATGGATTCCCTCCTGACCAGTCCAACCTATATATTTATTAATTCTATTACAGTATTAGAGAACAGCAGTCCAGTTATGCTAGATGCTCTTGCATAGTAATCATGCTGTACTGTAGTTGAATGAACACACACACACACACACACACACATACACACACACATGCAAGCACACACATAAATATATACATATACATACATACATACATATATATATATATATATATATACACAGACACACACTCCTTGCTTCTAATTTACTTCTAACTCACATCTAAGATAAAAGACATACCAGCCTTTTAAACTCTCTCAGTGGTCAGAACAATTTGGAATGACTATATAAATACCTATGAGCCTGTTATGGGGAATGAAGAGTAGAAAACAGCTGTCCTTTTTTGGAGTTCGTTTCATACAGATTTGTTATAAACCAGTTTACTATGGGTTCACAGTCTTTTTTATACCACATGCTAGCCCTTGGTCTTTTGATTCAGTAGTTCACAATCATCTATTGATCTTCACTGCTTTTGGTACTGACAAGGCAGTAAAACTAGCTGTTTGATCTTGTGAATACTGCTGATTTCTTCCCCCACCCGCCACCACCCAAAAAGCCCCATCTCGGGCATTGCACAGGCTTTACATCAAGATGACTGATACCGTGCTCACTGGGAAATAATTGAAGTACACAGATTTAAATAATTGAAGTACACAGAATTAAACAGAATACACCTTGTCAGTATGTTGAATGTGTTCTTTTGTTTCCTGATATTCCTAGACTTGTCACAGAATACCTCAATGCAGAGAAATCATGAATTGCTGTATTTATTGTGAGAAGCTGCTGCCACTTACAAAAGGTGAGACACCAGCTGGCAGTTATCAAATCGTATGCTCACAGAAGGCATTATATACAAACACTAAAGTTTTGTCTCCATTTTTCTCTCAGCATCATATGAGTCTGTTCAAATAGGGAAACAAAAAAAAACAGGGGTGCAAGACTGAAATCATTCATCAAACAGTAGCATAATGAGCTATATTTTGAACTCAAACAAACTTTGAGCAAAAAATGAACTTTAGTAAATTTAAAACATATTTTGGACAAAAATTATTAATAAACAAATTTTGGACAAAAATTATTAGTAATGATTATTGATTATTCTAAAAAATGTTATCCCAATAAACACCCTAAGGTGCTCACTCATTTTTGATAAGGTAGTTATACTGTAATATATGACACTTTTTTACTTTCCAGCAGTCAAAATGTATTTACTGCTACAGGTATGAGAATGTCAAAGGTGCTTGTAAAGGTCAGATGGGAACGAATTAATTTAAGCCACAGAAGTTTTAGCAACAATGCTCTAAGCAAGTAAAGGCAACTCTAAGTCCTTTCACCTAGAAAAAAATAGCTGTTCTTGATTTTTGTGTTATTGACTAAGAAAGGAACACATGAGATGAAACAGATTTTCATGCCACATACCATCTAGCAATGTCTATACCCTATCCAATATACAGCTTTGATTAGACTCCATAAAGCCCAGATTCATCTAATCTATTTTTTTCTCTGAAATGTTGGGTATTTAGTCTAAGCTTATATCTTCAGACCTCCCAAAATTCAGCGGCAAGAGAGAGAACAATTTGTTCCATCATAAGATATGTGCCAGAGAAAGGTAGGATGAAGTGCCCTCTGAAGGTGCCTATCCAGAAGTGCTTTATATAGAGCAGCTAACCTATATTAGATGATCCGTTTTCATACAGCTAAAGTTAAGTGAGATGAATCCACGCCTATGAATAATATATTAATTTAAATGGATGTTCACTAATTCATACTGCAATAAAAACTGGCTTTTTTAAAGTGACAGAGATATTTGACATGTCAACCTGTCAAATATTGATTTTTTGACATATTGATATTTTGACATATTAAAATGTCTTTCATATTTTTTCTATGATTTTCTAAACAGAAATGTCTTCGGATGCTGCACTACATACAAAACAAATCTGGCAGGTTGAGGATGGCACATGTGGCAGTCAGCCTGATGTATTCTGGCAGCATTGGACCTACTATGCATGTTATGCACAGCTGTTCTGTGTGAAAGCTGTTTAACCTGGGGCTTCTGGACATCTAGCTGCATGCTTGTAGCGGCTGTTCAGTGTGGGACTCTGAATGTTTGAAAATCCCAGGAAAGTGTATAAAGTTGTTTTCTTTCTATGAGAATATAGTTTCTTGATGTAAGAAAAGGATATGTGATCTAGACATACCGTAATCCTAACTTACCTTTAGAGCTAGGGGCTTCATGTGGCATTGCAAGTTCCTTCTGGGCTAATGTGTAAGTGTTGTGTGTTAGCACAGAGATTAGTAACTTAAAAAGACCAGCACAGGGCAGCTGAAATGCTAGTTTCTGCAGTTAAGTAGCTGCAATATCAGCAATGCCACAGAAAAGGAACTTTTCAATTGAAATGTGATTCTTTTGTGTTCATACCAGACATAGCACTAAGAACGAATGCAAGTGTTGTAAGAATATGCCTGCTCAGTGCCTTGCATACTGTGGCTCCATCATTCTGCTACAATACTAATTACATATGAAAAGAATCGGATGCCAAATAAATAACAAAACCAAACCTGCATCCTGCTGCAGCTGGGTCTAGGTAAAGTTTTAACAATAATTCCTTGCGTTTTCCTAAATAACTAACTTTAGTCTTCTCTTCAGCTTCCATTGGTTTTTTTTTTTTAGTTTAAACAAAGTCTCTTTACCCAAATAGGATACAGCTGGGAGAAAAACAGTTCATTTTCCTCACTAAAAAGAAAGCTGTTCCAGACATTTGTCATGTTGATAAGCCAAAGCATCTGACCTCAAAACTGTGTTGTGTGCAACCAGTTATCACTGAAGAGTGTCTGCATGTCTGGAGAAGACTTCATCAGACAGTAATGAGGTTATGAATAATTGAAAGGTAGCTACTGGATGTGTGTTAGCAAATATGTGTAAACATGTAAAAAGATAATCCACACCATGAGTTCCTTCACATAGGCTCAGCATTAAAAAGTAAGTTAAATTTTGCCAGAATATGTCTTCTATATAAACTGGAAATTATTAAATCAAGTAGCTTTGTGTGTAATGGGCCTGAAAAAGTCTGCTGATCTACACATATGAATCTTGTGGTTTGCTATAAGCTCTAATTTTCTCTGTGGGGACAATTTTAAGGTCTCTTGCCTCTCGGACTGTCTAGTGTTGAACAACATAAGAGCTCACCATTCAGACTTTCCCTTAGTTCCACAATGCTGCAGCAGGTCCCTCCTCTTCCTTCCCATTACCTCTCATTGATGTTTTATGAATAGGTAGAGGGAAAAGAAAGTGGATTTGTGTTTGTGCTTTTCAGGTTACTTCTGCTCAACATGAAGAAAAGCATGTGCCTTTTGCAAATGATGCAGCTATACTGGAAGATGCTTCCCCTCCAAGCTGCTGGCTTTTTGCTCTATTTCAAGACTTCGTCCACTGGAATCTCACAAAAAGCTGTGAATTGTCAGTACGTAGGCAACACTATCATTTATACATATTGGCAAAGTAAGCTTTCCTGCTCTAAATACAGAATAAATTATAGTCCTTTGTGGTTGGACTCAAAATGAAAGACAAGATGCTTTATTTGTTCATAAGCAAACATTTCCTTTCCTGTCCCATTAGGTAGTTTCTTAGAAGTTTGTTCACTTTTGGGAAACACCTGATTAATGATTTTTGCCAGCTGTCTTTCTCTTTCTGCTGTTTGATCTCATGATAATGTATCCATGTCATTATTTTGATGTGCAGAGTAGCTATTTCTTTGCTTTTTCCTTGGTGTTGAGTGTTGCCTTTCATCATCTGTTCAAGTGCTCTTCTACCATCTTTCTGTCATTTCTTAGAAGCAGTGCTTCCCTCCTCTCTTTCAACTGTGATAACTGCCTATTTAAAAATTATTCTGACCTGAGCTATTTTACTGATATGACTCTAAGCAATGACTTCTCTCTGGTCAAAAAACAAATCCTTTTTCTTCATGTTTTTATGTTTTTGCTAGACCTTGAAAGATAAACTATTTCCCTTTACAAAAATAATAAGATTTTTTTAGTGTCTGTTCCATCTGGTTAGGTCAGCAGGTTCCTGTCAATCATTGTTGACTAATAACAGTCACTGAATTTCTTCTTTTGCAGCTTATTCTCTCCTGATAGTCACCAAAGTGTAAAACAGTCTACACCTCAGTCAATATGCTGAACTCAATTTCATTTGTGTTATTTCGGAATATTCTACTACTCTGTGAAATTTCTCTGTTTAATTTAAATACAAATCTTCCTTAGAAACTTTAACTTGATCCTGTTGAAATTAATGGGAAAATTATCATGTAGTAACTTATTTTCAAAATGGTGTTTGTATATGCATACATATGCCTGCTTACACTTGTCAAAACTGAAGATACATAAAAATGCGCACATATATGCACAATAGGTTTAAACTTTCACAGCTTAATATTTATTTTTATATATCTAAACAAAGTGCTTTTGTTGCACGAGCATGAAAAAATGATATATTTTTATATATAATATAGATATATTAATTTTAAGCCTGCTAAGATTTTCAGCTTATTTCTCTTTTTTTATATATGTATATATATATAATTTGCAGATGAAAACAATATAGTGGTACATTTTTCATTTACTATTTAAGCTTCCTTTGATTTTCATGTTATCAATACTGAAGTAACATATTCCAATAATGAGACAACATTATTGGAATGTTCATCTCGCACTAAGGCATGATGACAGTGAAGTGAGCACCATCCATCCCTGCTGGTTAAAGCTGGAACCAGGACATTAAGCAAGGTAGAAACGTGATTCTTCCCTAGAAAAGGTAGGACCTTTAAAAGTATATATACATTTTCTATGAGACCATCTTTGTGTAAAAATCTGAAGCAGTCATGGGAGCACAGGATCCAACATCTATCTTTCACAAATACTGTGTAGTGCTTAGAATATTTGTCCAGGAAGTGGCATACCAAGTTTTCCCTGTTCTCCAACAGACTACACAATGTTGAACTTCTAGATCCTGCTTCCTTGGAGAATGCCCTAACCTCCCTTGGCAGTGTTGGCTGCCTATGTGGAAATTAATGCAAAATTTTAAAGAAGAATCACAAGTACAAAATACTTAGAAGTGTTGAAAGATCATGTTATTTATGAAAGGACTGTTGCAAAAGTATTCCTAAATCTCTGAGCTTCAGACAAAAGCAGTGCTTCCTGTTACACTACAGGAAAAAAACGTGGCACACTCCCCTTTGCTCATCATATTGTCTCCATTGTTTGGTCAGCCTTTACTTCTGCTACACTCCATCCAGCTTCTCCTGGAAGAGGCGCCCCCACCCCCGTGTCCAAATACTGCAATGCAGGTTACGGAGAAGGCAAGGTTTCTCTAAGCCCTTGCAAGGCAAAAGTACAGTTTACCTCACAATAGAAATAAAAGCAAAGCGGCACAGTTTTCAGATGTGTTCAGCAACTGCAGCCTTTCTCAACATCAGTGAAAACTGCAGGTATTTGGCACCAACTCTGAAAAGCAGCCTCCTTTGATTTAGGTGCCTATATGTAGATTTGAAATGATTTTTCTGAGGAAAATTATGTTAATATCAACCACTTTAAGATGAGGCTGGGGAGTCCAAACTAACTATGATTACAGTGCAGAACTACAGTAGATACAGAAAAAGGAGACAGCTAGAAGCAAGAACAAACCAACATGACTTCACAATATGTGAATTAAAACCATCTCCTGTACTGCAAATGGAAAAGTAGGGAGAGAGACAATCTGTGTAGTCAGAATTGACTAAGACTTGCAGGGAAATATAAGGACAAAAAAAAAGGTAGTATGAATACATGTTAGTCTAAGAAGTGATGGGAAACATGGCAAGCTTTTATAAATATATCTCAGGGAAATAAATGTGGAAGAAAATGTTGGCCCAGTGTCGAACAGGCAAAGCTGAAATCACTGGAGGAAAAAAAAAAAGAAAAAAGAAAAAAGAAAAAAACAGAGGGATTGGGCTCCTATAAATGTTTGCCTTGAACAAGAATAATGAAGGCAAGAAGTCTGGACAATTAAGAAGAAATAAAAGACTTTTAAAAAGATCTTTTGCTCAACAGATGATAAGGAAGTGCTTGCTCTTGTAACACACAGGCTGAATTTTGACTAGCTACCTGGGATGAGTCAACAACCTGCTGGTTGCACAGCTAGTAAAAAATTGCATGTATCCTGTATGTCTCTTGCATGTCACAGCGTATTGTATTTTAGAGACACCATCCTGATATGAGGGCAGGAGAAGGCTAGGCTCTGTATGCAGCAAACTGATCAACAGCCTGAATAAACCTCATGAGTTAACCTGTTCAAAACAATTAATAAAGCCTGTGGCCAACCACTACATTTGGGACTAGATCAATCTGGCACAGTCATCTTGCTAAAGTGGTGACTTTATAGAATTTTTACCAAGTTGAACGCTGAAGCCATTATATACTGCCGTTCTGAATGCCCTTATTCTTCTATCTGAATGACGATAAATCAACGTAAGCATGGAAGTAATCAATGCACTCTGCTTATGTGGACAGCAGAATTATTCCTATTTAAAATTTATTCCTCGGAAGCTGGGTACTTTAATTTCAATTTAGATTGGAGATAGATGACCTTCACGCTTCAATTTGTGGCAGGTAGCAAAGACCCATTATATTTTCGTCCTGTGCTCTAGGTAAATTAGGACATTTAGACTTGACACAGGAACGAAAGTAATTCTTCATTGAAAAAGAGTATAAATTGCAGTTCTAGGTTACAGTTATCATTACAGTCTGAGTGAGACTGACAAAATAATCTAATATTTCTTTTCTAGGTTTAGATTGCTCAATGACTATCCATTAACATGAAAGCCTCTAAACTGACATTTTGGAAATTAAGCTATTCATTTGTCCTCTAAATTGATAGTAGGATTGCAGACACTGTTCTGCCAAAATGCCCCAATCCTGCCTACTGGGGGAAGGAACAAGATCTGCCGAGTGATAACCTCAGCTGGTGGGAACTGCAGTAACTGATGTTATTGTAGTTGAAAATTTTAATATCTTTGATTTGCCCATTGTGTGAGACAGAAAGGGCAGTCTCTTGTTTTTGTTTTTGTTTTTTTTCCCAGTCTTTTGCATTTTTGCTGAAAAACTGGAGAAAGATGTCAACCACTGAGTGCTGGACTGCCAAATTCATATGTTACAAAATTATTATGTTATACATATCCATGTGAGCATTAGGGCATAGAAGGGATCAAATGTACATATATATTTACTGCAAAGATTATATCTAAAAGATACAATATTGCATTTTTGCTGAAAAGAATACTTAATTAAAAACAATTAAAAAGTCCCTTTTGCTCAAGCTGACACCTTACTCATCTTTTTTTTTTTTGATCTTCCCCTATTTATGTCCAGTTTCCCCTCAGAGATTTGTTTCAACATGATTTGTTTCTATGAAAAACCCCTTTCAAAGCATCAGAACAAGTTGATCACAATTTAAAAACTGTAATGAAAATGTTCACAGTATCAGCGACCTGAGGAAGRTGTTGAGTAATGGCTAGCAGATGAAATCTTTGACAGTTTCAGAGTTAATATCCTTGTTTATACAATAAGTATATTGAAAGCTAATTGTTTTTCACTGTCTACACTAGATATTAAAATTCTCTGATGATTCTTCTTAATCTGAAAGTTTGTAACATGAGCAGAAAAAGACATGAATCGATTTTCAGGAGAATGAATATAATGAAAGATAGGATTACAACGTGGCATTATATTAAATCTATTACTGGGTGTGAAAACAATGGCAAAATTTGTGCCTTTGATTTCTAGTGCTTTAAATAAATTGAATGCTCAGAAGGCAGAGAGTGAAATCCTGCACGTACTGAACTCTATAGTCTGTGCCGTCTGAAGTCTGTGCTGAATGAAATGACCTGGACTATCACCCAAAATAAAGTTTTCTATACCATCTCCCCCCACTTCTTTTTTTTTTAATTACACTCTGGTTCTGTACGCTGTACTGAAGATTTAAAGAATATCCTTCAATACAATGCCAATTAAGATGACTATGCATTTCCTGGCCAGTCAGGTACCATTCAGGCAAGATGCCTCATCTTCCATTTCTGTTTTCTTCTTAATTTTGGTAGGTCTGCTGTAGGTACATTGCTTTAAGGTAAAGCTCTTATGCAATGTTAATGACCAAAATTGTGAGAGAATATAGGCCTGCTCATTCATGATCTCTCAGTTTTATTTGATTTGTAATCTATTTTACTTCTATATAAGCATTGCATTTGAAAAATGAGCTTGTGTCTAGAGAGAATACATCTTCATTCTTCTGTGTTCTGCTGCTCTTTGGAAGACCTTTTTTTTTTTTTTTTTTTTAATAACTGTGCCACTTCTGTCAAATAAATGTTCAAATTACAGCCCATTCATATTATTCAGATATTCCCCTTGAGGTTATCAATAGCACCTCCTTGCTACTTCTTCTGTGAAGTTTAACAAGATTAAACAGTTTTTATTACAAATCTGGACTGATCCTGCAGTCAGTGCTCACATAAGTATTGGGCTGATTTTAACCTTTACTGGGTTTTCACTGTTCAGGACATGCTCATGAAAAGTTCTGAGTGCCCTCAGTTATGGGTGCTTTAGGAGTGCTCAGGACTAATCAGGGCTCAGCACTATTTCACAGGACTAAGCTACAGGATGGCTTTGGGCATGAACAGATTAGGATGGCAGAGTATGTTGGCAGGAAAGAATCTCTCTTGATGGGTATCCCTTCTCTCTTTTTCTCCTTCCTTCATCATGCAGCTGTTTCCCAACTCCAAGGATGCAGGAGTGCCATACAGGTAGAAATAGTTTTCACTGCAGTAAATGGAGCAACACTGCACAGTGGAGAAGCCATTGACAGGAGAAGAACCATGTTTAGTCATTTAACTAGGAAGGGAATCTCAGGTTCTGAGGACGTGGTAGCTTTTCTGTTCTCAGAATTGGAACAAGGGCTTCACCTAGCGCAGGAGGAAACAGGAGAGGAGAATCAAGTTGACACCCTGCCATATAAAAATATTTTCTTCTTATCTTTGAGATGGAAAGAATTTAATTTTGTCTGAAACTGTGGATTATTTAGTTGGTTCTGACCATACTCTTTAAATCTCCCACAGCAGGAGTAGCACCCATTCCTGCCATCACTAAAGCCTGTAATGGTGTCCTAGAGACCGGCACCTGGGAAGGTCCATTGGGAACCTGTGCTGATCCTATCCTCCCAATGTCTTCCATTGCAACGTAGTACTGCACCAAATCTGGGAGTAGACAGAGATTTTCTCCACTGCATGAGGACTAGAGAACTGTACAGTTTAGCCTGGCATAAATCATGATGTTTTTTATATAGTATAAAGTCTCTTATGGAAGTGACACAGTTGAAGCGATGCAATTCGAAGCTGGTACCATCAGTGATTCCGGCAGAAAGGATTTTACTGTGGTCAATTTTACAGTACAGTGGACAGCAGTAGGAAAATCAAAGGTTGTTCTAAATGTAGTACTGAGAAGGGAGATTTCTGTACAAGGAATCAAATCAAATAAATGTCCAAGCTAAGCTTACTGCCTTGTATCAAAAGAATGAAAACAACCCTGGGAATAACAGGTGGGGTCATAGTAGTGATGATCTTCATTTATTAACGAGCAGAATCTCATAGGCTTGGGGATGTAAGTTTATAATTCAATGTCTGGGCAACTGACACTTCCAGAGAAGATTGATTTCTTGCCGATCTTATCTAAAACAACCAGAAAAAAAGAATGTGACAAAAAGAGCAGATTAGTTAACCTCCTTTTTTTACCCTGAGCATAAATCCCTGAAGGATTCAAACAGTGTTCACAAAGGTCTCTTGTAATAAGGCACAGCAGAATTTTTCTTGTTGTAATATATCTCATCAGGAGTGAAAACAATCAACGCAGTCATCTGTAATGACCCTATCTAGCAAAAGCTAGTGAAGTATAATCATTAGCTGAACTGCTTAATAAATAGTCYATATCAAGTGGTACAATTCATAAGTTGCTTAGGGATGACAACACAGCAATAATAACAAATGAAGAAGGGATTGGTCAGTCAAACCGGTAGAAAAAATGATAAGCGGTGTGTAATGAAGGTAAACTGATACAATCATGATTCCTTAGCAAATGGACCTTAAATGCAACAGCATCTGCACAGCATCTGCATCTTAAAATATATTATGAGGGACCTCATGGATAGTATTCTCACTGTCTACATGCCAAGAAACAATGTCTATTCAGTTTTTCATTCTGGCTGTGACTTTCTGTGGGAAGAGAAAACTCACGTGTCACAAAGGTCAGTGGGGCTTGGGCTTCTAAAKTTTTTGGACACTTTGAAAATTCTGTGCTCAGAACATTAGAGGTAATTCCAAAAAGTATGTAAAATATTGCTTGGTTAAGTCATAGTAGGTTAATGAATGAGACAGAAGCCAAACTTCCTGATAATACCAGTACTTGAGATGTTTATTAGTCTCAGGTTTTTACTGTGTAGGGCCAGGAAGAAAACTACTGAAGATCAGTTCAGTTTCAGTAAACTGAATATCATTCCCAGACTGTCACAGTCTTCCCTGTTCTTTATAAGAATTACCTGATGTAACATGATGTGCAAATAATGGCCTCATCCCCAGTAAACTAAGGATTTTCTTCTTACTTTTCTTCTGAAAGAGAGGAATGTTGTATTACCTAAGCATCTGCTTTCTTTGTCCTTCCCCTGACTTTGTCCTTCTTTATGAATCTTCATTCTTGCTAATTAACATTATATTCACTCTTTTAGCCCTCTATCTTTCAAGACTTTTTAAGCTTAAGACCTTGGAACTTTTGTATTACAGTTATATCAGTGATCTCGTCTTACTTGTTACCTTGCCATGAATAAGCCACACCTAACACTATATGTTTTTCTTTTGTGCTTGCATATTGTACTTTTAAAAGAGAAGGTGGCTGGTTCTGGTGGTGTATCAGTGCAAAATGGAATACCAGAATAGTAAAGTTTTGGAATCATCTAGAGAAGGAATAATTTGCATTTCAGTCATTAAAAGAAAAATAATTTTTCAATATATAGTCCCTACTGTAAAGAAAGTGCCCAGAAGTGCTGAAATAAAATGAATTTAGCAAGAATTTTAAGCATTAGGAAGGAATAGACTTTATTTCATGCAAGATTTAGTTGATTGTTCATGTTTGAAGAGTTTAACGAAAAATAGATACTGATGTTATACAGCAAATCTTGTCACTGCTATGAAAATAAGAAATCTCTTTTCTAATTTTTAAGTAAACAATGACTATTTTGCTGGGCATTTATGTTTATACTGAGTGCTAGATAGTCTCAGGTTTCTGTACTACTATGGCAGTAGGTTCATTTTCAAAATGCTAATGGTTTTGCACATAAGAATAGATTTCATGGAGGGATATTCGTATTTGAATGTTGGTTAATGGAATACAAATAGATGAAGAAAGATACAAGTGTTTCTTATTCTATTATGCTGAGTAACAGATAAATTTATAATTTCGTTGCTTTGACTATATGCAAGGCATTCAACAAAGCAACACCTTGGGTCTGTGACTCACCACACGCATGGATTGCTCCAGGATAAGCAGGTCATAGATACTGTGCCTTGTGTGACAGAATCTGAGTAAAAGTCTTCTCCTGTCTATACTGTGAAGCATCAATAACTCAGATGGCACTAATACTTAGAATTTACGTAAAATTCTTTTTTTTACTTTTGATATATCCTTTCCTTCTGCTAAACCTGAGGATGACCAGAAAGACAGTTCTTCCACATGATTTTAGTTCACTCATTCCTTTAATCTGTACTCCACACATGGTGATCTCCTCCCTCTCTCAGCATCACATGAAGCAGGTCTTCAAAATCTTTCAGAAACAAAGGAAGTAATGGATTTAAAATTATTTCTTTAAGAACTCAAAAGCTAGAAATGGAAAAAAGTTAAAAGAAGGATGGTCTTTTCTGCATTTACTGTAATTCTGACATTTATATTCAGCTGACTATATAGTTGGAGATGCCTAGGAAAAAGAATCTGTACTAAATTGTGCCTAAGAATAGAGGTATATGTGTGTGTGTGTATTATATATATATGTGTATGCCTTATTGTCACTGATCATATATAAATTTATATATTTTAAGAGATATCATATTTTCCTTGTTGGTACTGTTGCCCCAGTTCTGCTCCTCTCTTCTGTTTTCAATCACTGGATTTTCCTTCTTTCCGTTCTTCTCATTAGTCCTTGACATGCTTTCTCGTTTTACCAGGTGCCATTCTTCCTTCAGACTTCTGAAGTGATCTGTTATTCAGATTGCTCACATCCCAAAAGAACATCTCATCCTCTTCTTATCTTCTATTTCTCTCTTAACCTCTGAAACTAGAAACCCATCTAGAGTGTTTCCACACCTCCACACCACTCCATTCTCAGTTCTTCCTTTGCCCAGCATCGATTCCTTCATAAATTTGACCTTCCTCTAAACTTAGTCTTTTTTGAGACATCGTTCTCCTCTAGTCAGTCTCTTGAGCAGATTTTGTGACTCCAAACTTTCAAGAGACATCAAGAATTCATTAATAAGTTTGAGAACTGTTCCCAACAGAAGTTTAAATAATTAAATTGAACAATGGAGTTGTCATGTAAAATGCTTTTAACTCCAAAGAAGATAAATTGATAAGGAAATGAAGAACACTTGGTTAGACAGCCAAGTTTGTGAAATGTTTTCAGTGTGTTAACTGGGACCACTCTGTTTTCAATTTTTTGATTTCAGCAACATTTCTCGTGAAGAACATAGGTGACTGCCTGTGTTAGCAGCTTACATGAATCAGATCCTTAAATAATTATATCCTTAAATAACCTTTCTGTTAAACAGAAGATAATGAAGGAAAAGTCAAAGGCAAGCATTTATGACAAGAATCCTTGTGTGGCTTGGTTACTGTCTAATTAAAAAATGTCTTCCTCATTTTTCTACTGCTTTAACTAGAGGTGTGATCAAAAAAAAATCTTTATTGTTGCTGACTAGTAAAATCAAGCCAGTTGATATGCTATTAGTGCTCAGAGAAAACAAACAAACAGAAAAGTCTGAAGAATAATTTATGTTTCAGAAGCTAATAAGCAAATCATTTATTCTGGAAGTATAGAACAAACCACAATAACTACCAGTGGAAGCTGTATTTATTTAAGTAGTACTAAATACAGTAGCTGTGAATTTGGCTTAAAGAATGATCATTTCTGTGTAAAGGTAGAATCAATCATGATATCCCTTACTGAGGAATGTAGAATGGGAAAATATCCCTTTTTAATGTATATAATATCAAAAAAGTGGTAAAAAATCAACAGAGGGCACATTGTTTAAATTATTTGAAAATATTTGAAGGTGTATGATTTTTGAATTTTTTTTATAGAGGATTGGGACACTACAGTCTTTTGTATGAATATTTTATATGATTTTGGGGCTGTGTGCATAGAAGGGGTAGCTTTGCTATGGAATTAGACAAAAAGGTAGTGAGTAATGTCAAGAGGATAACCTCAACAATGAAGTTGCCACCAAACTCTCAAATGGAACAGGTGGGTTAATAAAAATAGGCAGAAGTGACAATTCTCTGGCCCCAAGCCCCAGCTATAGAGGTCGGTGCTTTTGATCTTCAAACTCTCTGTCCTAGTGAAAAGACCTGTAGAGCAGAGGTTTGGGGCCAGAGAATTGTCACTTCTGCCTATTATTATTATTATTATTATTATTATTATTAACACACCCGTTCCATAGGTAACATATGAAATTCCTCTAAAACACACAAGTTAACCTGAATCCCTGAACAAGTTGTTTCTGTAACAGGTAACTAACATAATGTTAACACCAGAGCACTCACTAACTGCTAAAGGACTTGCTATGTAATGTTGGCTGGATGGTAACCAAGGGAGTGGGACTTGTCAGAAAGTTTCTGTCACATTCCTACCCCAAAGGGAACTGATATGAGAGACTTTCCTGGATATTTTATTGATATGTTCTTATTGTTTTGGTTGAATAAGAGGGCTTTAAAATTAAATGCTGTTCCTTGTAAAGCACTGAGAATATAGCAGTCTAGCTTTGAATGCAAAAGCATCTCAGTTCAAGTGGTAACAGTTTGGGTTCAAACGCTAATGTCCTTACTTATGTTAAGGAATGCATGAGGGACAAATTTTAAAAACTAGGCCCCTAAAGATGTAGACAGATATCTACTGGGATTTTAAGTGCCTAGGCACTTAAATTCCATTTGATGTCAATAGGAAGTTCCTTATGTTTCTAAGCATTTTTAAAATCCCGTTATCCCACCTATCCTATAACCATTTTGAAAAGAAAAAATCTGGCACTATATGAGTCCCATTTTTGTTAGTTGTGTTAATCAAGGAAGAAGTTCTTTGGTTGCTTCTTCACTACACATCCGTACGTGCCTCAACCTTGACAAGGTAGAGCACCCTGTGTCAAAGTTCTTGAATTTAGGCAGCCAAGTTAGACACCTATAAAGTAGACACCTGTCCCAGCAATGCAACCACAACTGTTCGCATTAAGCACCTCGGTTGCTTATATTGTTGATAGGTGATTGTGGAGGGCCTTGCAGAAAGCCTTGAAGTTGTGCCAGGTCCTTATGAGAGCTAATCCATAAGAGCTGAGTGCAACAGAATAATCAAATCCCCAAAACTCTGTAGCAGAGACCCTGGAAGCCAGGGCAGTGCTGGGCATATCTTTGGAGAGTCTTTTGGGCTTCACTTCATCAATATTAACAATCTGCTTTTCTGCCTGAGGTAAGCGTTGAGTATAAGTTATAAAGGAAATAGATTTGAGACTTCAAATTTTATTCTTTGAGCTGACCAAACCACACCACTTCTGACCCTCAAGGTCAGCACAGTATTGTTTATGGAGATTTAAGAAAATGGAAGGGTCATGCTTTCACTGAGATATGACCAGATCTGACATGATTATTCTCTCACAGAAACACATAGACATTTTCTGTAGATTATTTCAAACCTGACTTCTCCTATAACTTGCATAATACTATCTGCTTCTTATGCACTTTACAGTGAGGATGGGGGAAAAAAAATGAAGGGAGGCAAGAAACCAAAAAAAAAGAAAATCATGTATAGATGGTCAAATGGTGTTTTTAGTATTTTATCCTCTTTGTCCAAAAAGATCAAATTGAAAGACCTGATTATAGAGCTTCTACATGACAAAATAAAATTCTATGTGACAAAATATATTCTTCTTATCAGTCTTTTGAAGTATAAAGAAAGACGATGGTGTAAATGAAAACAGAAAAAAATCAGTTCCATCAAAGAATATTCATAGAAGAAAATACTGTTAAACGTATTTATCCTTTTCTATATATATGGTGACAGCTTAATTACCACATACGAATGAGGAACCTCTGTTTCCTTATTTAAGGGAATTTTTAAGTATCATAAGTGACTACGAAACATGAAAACATCGTATTTTAGCATGGTTTTGGTGGACAAATTATTCATATGCAAAATGAATAGTTTAGGAAATGTCTAATTAGCTGAACACCTAAAATATGAACCAGTTAACAGTCCAGAACATGTTTAATCGTCTATTTCAGATTAAAGACAATTACAATGCCAATTAGTTATGGATAATTAAACAATGGTTGCTACCATATGTAACATTTCAAATTAGATGCTGCAGATACACAGTTATTGTGGTTCATCAGAACATCCTATTTTATATATTCAGTTTCCAATGCATAATAAATAACTATTTTCTAGATGTTCCTCTGCACTTCTCTGATTTTAATTAGAATTTTTTCTCCCAAGAAAACAAGCAGGTGTTCTTCACTGATTGATTGAAATTGCTTGAAAAGTTCTATGTTAGGTGATCTTACGACATAATTTCAAAGTGGGAAAGGGTGGGAAAAATCTATGCTGTGATAATATGATATTGTTGATGGTGGAGAGAAATCCAAATGTGGCATTGGCACAGAGTTCAAAAGTGTAGACCAGGAAAAGAAAGGAGCAAATGCATTTTAAAACATGTGAAACATGCAGTATGAACCTGTAAGAAAATTATCTTCTAGCTTATGCTTACAGAGATTTTCTGAGTTTGTAGTTTCTTTGTATATAATGATGCACACAAGATATAGAAAAATATTGTCTAGATTTTCTACTGACTGAATTGAGATTTTTAATCATCTATATCTATCTTCAAAACTTTTTATTTGATTCCATAAAAATCGTACATATTTGTAATTCATAGACTTTTTCTTTTTTATGTTAGTCATTTTGTTTATTGTATAATTTATGTTTTCCTGAAAGGGTTAGAATACAAACAAGGAAAAGAGAAAAGAAAACATCAGGACTTTTTGCTGAATACTTCTTTGGTTTAACCAAATTGAACCAAATTCCACCAATGGTAAAGTTACAGTCACTGAACCTGAGCTGGACCCCACCCACGGGCGCCTGCCCAGCCCCGTTGCCATCCCCACGGGGCTGCCCCGGCTGCCCCGGGGCCCTGTTCCCTCGGGGCAGGGGACGGGCCCCGGCGGCCAGATCCAGCCCAGCCCGGCACCACTGGCAGCCCCCGGCACCACTGGCCCGGAGCCCCCGTGGCACCCTGCCCCCAAACCCTTCACCATGCTCCCTCCCACGGCTGAGTTTTACTGAGCAAGCTGGACTGCCTGGCCAGCCAAGACCCCCCGGCTATCCATTGGGGTGGTGAGCATCACAGCATTACAGAAACTCTCAGCTCTCTGTTGCGCACATTGGCCAATACATAAATGCTTTGTACACTTAAACTGCGTATATCCTTTTCGTTCACAGAGTCTCTTTGCAAGCGGTAAAAGTTGCCCGAACAAAGTGATCCAGAGAGAGAGGGTTACAATACTTTCTAGTCTTTAGCCATAGATGGATAGAAATAATTTTCTATAAATTATTAATGATGCTGTTCTTATTTATTTGAGCATAATTATTTTCATTGCAATCAATAATCTAAGTGGACTTATGTAACTGAAAAAAAAATCCTTTTTGCTAACAAAGAATTTTAATTGTTGATCAATCATTTTGATTTTTTTTGATTGCTAAGAATAGTAAATTTCCCTTCATCAATATCTTTGAGATTAAAATAATTCATTTTCATACAGTTTTCTTCTTAAAAGTTCTATTGACTTCAGTGGTCTTTGCATCAAGTCCAGATAGAGTAAAATTATTCTGACTCCTCTACCTGAAAGTTCATGGTACATTATGTAACAGTTTTCACTTTGCTTGGCAATATTCTCCTTATATCTTAACAAAAAGCCTATATTACTTATGAAATCTGTATCTCACCCTAACTCTTACCCCACTGGAAATTTAGTATCAGCGAAAACAATCCAGCTGGGCAGACCAGGAAAATCAAATCGTTCCCTTCTCACAAAGACTAAGTATGTAAATATTTCTTAAATAGCCATGCAATTAACACATGCAAATTCAGATCATGTTGCAAGTCAGTGACCTAAAACTGAGGTAGAAAATCAATCAAGGATACAATGGCACAGTATTGCATCATTCATGAGAGAAAACTGTGTGGATATAGAAAAACACTTTCCTGGACTGGAGAGGACAGTGAATAAAAGCTCAACAATCAGTATGACATATTGGCTACAGGGAGACTAACCACAGAAATTAAAATTTCCTTTAAACATTTTAAATGATTTTTTTTCCTTTTGCAGAAAATTTCTACAGTGTTTTTCCCTGGAGTTCATCAATAATATGCAGATGTGAACAGAAACAAAATCAATTTTCTTTTAATCAAAAACAGATTTACATCTTATAAGGTAAGAAGAGACTTGACTTTTGAGGCTGCAAAATGACAAGGGGACTGGCAAAAATTTAAAATGTTAGGGAGGAAATCGACTGAGTTGGTCTTGTTGTCTATTTTATTTTCTGAAGTTTAAGCACAGTCCATATATTTTCCCCCACTAAGAAGGAATATATTTTATTTTTAAAACTGGGAATATTTGAAATGAAAAAAATTATTGAATGTTTTCCTGGAAAAAAGAGGAGGTTGTAGCTTAGCTAAGCTAATGTCCTGTGGTATCCCTCTCTCTCATTTCTTCACTCTAAACGTGTACCTGAAAAGATTAAACACAAATGATACATGATCTTCCTATATTTATAAAGGTGAAGAAACAGTGGAATAGATTAACAGTCATGCAAATCAAGTAAGAATTTGAGATTTGAGTTTTTATAGAATGATGACAAAAGTTTTGTTGACTAATTATGGATGAGAATCAAATCTGTAAGAACTCTTCCTGCCGCAGAAACCCTCGCCAAACACATCGCTAGCTCAAATCTCAAAACTTTTATTCTCACCAGAGTAAACCTGCCCTCCGAAGGCAGATTAACTATATTTAATTGGGCAAGTCATTTTTACATTGTCGCCGTTCAACTCACAAGGAGAAGATTGAACTGGGAAGGGTGGTGGGATCGCTGGTGTCAGCAGCCCTGGCTGGGGCAGGCGGCCACGGTTGTGGCAGAGTGGCTGGGACGGTGCCTGGCCCACTTGCACCCTGCCTGCACCCTGCCTGCGCCCTGCCTGCGTCAGGCTGCTGCAGCCTGCCAGCACCTGTGAGCAAGCGCGCCTGTGGCGCGCATGAGGAGACGAGACCACAGATCAGGGTGATAAACGTGCTTCCTACTGTGTCGTCTTTGCAGATGGCTGAGGAGGTCCTGTTCTCAGGAAACTGAACCGTTATCACTCTGTCCTGTTTGCCAGGATTTAAAATTGAAGCGTGGGACCCTGGTTAAAGCCTGGTGCTGATGTCTGTTGTTTATACTTATTTACTAGAAACAGGACCAAACTGTGATGGGTCATTTCCTTTGCCATGCAATTATTTTATTTTTCAATATCCTTTTGTATTAATCTATGACATTTACCATGAATAGCCAATGATGTTTCTCAGTTTTCTAAGTGATTTACGCAGGCCTCAGCTCTTAGCTAGTGGTTCTCTAATGTGCTTGTGCTGTTCTTAGAGTGCAGCTATCTTTGATCAAAGCCATCCATAATGTCATACTTAAATCAGAAATGCAAACAATCCTGTTTCTTTGCTTGCTGAGACTTAATCACCAGTGCCTTTCACCTCCCGTAGAGATTTACAAAGCACAGCAGATGTAAGAGCTGGTGTATCTTGGCATAGCAGGAGTAATAAATTGAAGGAACTACATCGATCTGCAGTAGATGAAGACCTGGACTGTTATGTTTTGAGCTCGTGTTTTGCCATTGTAAATGACTAGAAGAGGAGAAAAGCAATGAAAAACCTGGTTCTATACAATGTACAGTTTTCTCACCATTTTAATATGATTTTATTTAATTATATATTGTAATTTTTAATGCATATAATCTTTTTATGTGAGAACTTAATTTTAATAACATATTGATTTTTGTGCAGAACCACTGAAGAATTTGCTAATATAGGAATAATACATGCAAAACAATATGTTAAACACATGCCTTATCTTTAAATACTTGAATAGTTCTACCAAGCTCATTATATTCAAACACATGCTGACATAAGATTGCTTTACATAAACATTATATAAATCCCTACATGACTTTTTTTTCCACTATAACATTTGTTATTCTGAATTTCAGTTATGACTGAGATGTGCTTCATTGCATGCAAGGGCCAAGTTCATTCTTCTATCTGAAATTTGATGTAGATGTGGCTTGCAATTTTTAAATGTCTTTCCACCTATCACAGATGTCATATGAAGTGTTAGCAAATTACACATTAGTTTCATTACTCAGAGGAAGACTTATTCATTTCAGTTAGCTTTTGGGAACTATCAAAAATGCCTAAGTTGAGACATAGTTGCCTGATGTCCCTTCTGTAAGTAGTGGAATGAGATGGGAAACTACCCAAAGACTGATTCTCATTCCTTTGTAAAGTACTTCTCTTTTCTGAAGAAGGAGCTGGTAGCTAAAAGCCACTGCCTCTGTCATTTATTTCCCTCCATTTGATAGTTGCCTCTGGCAAAATATTGGCTTTATAAGGGCTCCAAATTGATGTCCTTTCTCTCCTCCCATAGAGCTTCAGAATGTCTTATTACAGCTTTGCTTAGATAACTTTCAAGATCTCACAACAGTGCAGGAAATCTACCTGACAGTCCTGTTAACTCTTCCTTTTCTGGAAAGCTGAGGAGCAGAAATTGCCAGCTCAGGGAAATACAAAAACTATGCAGGGGAGCTGGACAAATAACCACTCAGCTATAGACGATGCTTTACTGTATCTTGAATTCCTTCATGCAAAATGGCAAAAGTTGAACAAGCATGAGATTGGTCTTTCTACCCACCCAACTGTACATAACCTGATGCTAAGGAATCTCTCAGAGAATAGGGAGAAAGGACTTGGAACTCAGTTCTTTTTCTTGGAAAACTCCACTAAGCATGGAGCTACTGTATAAGATATAGGTTTCCTCCAGGCATTTCTTTAAATGGTTGTTAAGTTTGTGGAGCTCAATGCTGCCAGAGTAAATTTGTGCTGAGGGCACACTGGAAGATTCTTCTTTGGGAAGGTAGGGAGATTATGTATAATATGGATATCTTTAGTGGGTGTTTGAGGTAATTGCTGATTAATATAGGGCTTTCAAGATCAGAAGTTTGAGACATATCCAAAAAAAGAATTTCTGGGCATAGGGAACTGTCATGGAGAAACCATGTGTGCCTACAAACTTTTGGGCATTCTTGGTACTACAGCATTTTGAGAATCCCAACCTTGATTTTATATGTCTTTACTCCATTTTAAACATTTAAATCCTTTTCTGAATTTGGATCTGGATCTTTGCAAGTGCCTGTTAGGGCCTTGCCCATGTTATACTGAAGAAAAATAGTGTGAGGGGGAAAAAAGAAGCATATCTCCTTCTGTATTGCACAGTCCCAGGGAAATGCTTTCATAATCAATTCATACAACTGATGTTTCGTTTATACACCTAGGATGTGCTGTTGGTTTTCTTTAGAGGTCATCTTTGGATGTCTGTCCTGGGTCAGGCTGTGCTGGGGCGGGTGCAAGCGTAGGCTGCAGTTTTGTAGCAGTGCCACTGCTTCAGTACTAGGATTTTCAGTCTCTAGTTGCCTCCTTGATTTCAAGAAAACTGAGTGTCATGAATGTGGATAAATCAACTCCCATCTCTTATTTTAATAAATATAAGTGTAAAATGCTGTGAGTTATACTATCTCCTAGCAGAACATATGAGCTAGAGTTTTTTAAGGGAATGCATGTGTTTTTTTCATCTGATCTTATATCTCTCATTGGAAATTCAGTCCAAAAGTTTTGTTAAGGAAGGTTGTGCCTTATTTTGCTTCTGCCATGCTCACTTCGTTTTTACAACATTTCAGCACTCAGTGACTGAGGATTTCAGAAATTCCTATAAAAAGGCATAGTAGACATTTTAATTTAAATCATAAAAGATGGTTTAAGAAAGATTGTGTCTGCTAGTCAGAGGAGTGAGCTGCTTTCCTTTATCCCCACTTGGCCCCTGGTAGAGAAGCCTAAATTTGAAAAAAGAAAATCCCACAAAACAGTAAAGAGAACCAAAAAATATTGTTCCCCTGTCTAGTCCCCAGTAAAGGATTCTGAAAGGTCTGAAATCCAACAGGGAACAAAAGAAGCATTCATTATACTTCCTGCCTTCCTTGGGGCTAGCTCTGCCCTGCCAGACTTGCAGGACCTCCGCAGAAATTGTATGTACTTTTCATCCATCCTCAATGTTCCTGGCAGCASTTTTTCAGGACTTTCATTGATTTGTATGCATTTGTAAACAGAAGCTTCGTCTTCTGGCTATATAGAGAAGCCAGGGTTCCTAATATTCACTCACAGAACAGGTACTAATATCAAAAGAATATGTTATTGAGGGGATGTTTACTAATATCTGCAGATGCTGCAGTCTGCTGAGGGTGTTTTAACTACATGAAAAATACATTTGTGAGTATTCAAACATTTTAAAATATGACCTTCATTTGAGAAAAAGTGTAACCACAAGGAAAACATATTTATTGAAATGTCTGCTATATACTGATATGAGAAAAAACTATACTCTCAGACAACTATAAAATAAATCTATTGGTATAGCTGTATTTGAAAATGAAGTAATTTTCTCTTTGGTCAGTTTTTGCAGGAATTTGGTAAGAACTGTAACCATTTCTAGCTGTTACCAGTGGTCCAGCTCCTTAAACAGCATCCAGTTTTACTCTTGAAGGAGATAGAAGTTTTTGATAGTTTTCTTTAAGAAAGCTGAAATAGTTAAATTAAAATCTTATTTGGAACAAGCCAGTAGTCAACAATCTATATATATTAATTTCAGCAGCAGGGTAACATATTTTGACCTGGTATAAATACAATAATCACCTTGTTTTGTCATGGACAACAAAATGTCCATAAAATTCAGATCAATAAAGTTAAAAAGAAATWAAAATCAGATTTTATAAAGTTGAAACAAAACTTAAGACACCTAACATATTCAGGGCATCAAAAAAATTTGCTTTCCCATTTTGGCTTTTAACAATTTCACGTTTTTTTGTAGAGACTGATACTTGGGTTTGTAAGTCTGGTTGGTACTATGATTTAAATACTCATATCCATCACTGACTTCTAACAGCAGATGTCCAGAGACCAATGCAAAGATACTTCCACTCTGATTGTTCACTGCTGCTTTGGACTCTAAACTTTTTAGCTGAGGTAGAATAACAGTGGACAAGATCCAAAGCTAACTAAGAACAATGACAATAGAATCTCCTCAACTTTTATAGGTTTTGAAGTAAACTCAAAGACAGAATAATTTTAGCACAAGCTCATCTAATTCCTCTTATTTTCTTGTATTTGGTTATAGCATAGCAATTGGTAGCATAGAAGTTTAATGAGAGCAATAAAAGACCAAGAAATAATGACTTATGAAACTTTATCTTTGAGTCAATTTATGATGTTCAATGGTGTTTATAAATGATTTATATATTATTTATGTTTTATCCTTCCTGTAGCTGTTTTTTTTTTTGTTTTTTTGTTTTTTTTTTTTCCCTCAAAGAAGTGATTGAGGATTCAAATGCTCTGTCTCCATCTCCTGGCAGGTAAGAACTAAATCGAAAATATGGACTGGCATATATAAACCTGAAGAAGGAAAATTAGGAAGAATTAAATTTCTGTCTTGATTTAGTTATGTTTTTTTCCCCATCCCTAATACCATTCCAATGCAGAGAAAAAGAAAACAATGAATATTTTATCCAGAGAGATTCAGAAAAACATATCACTTTGGTGACGACTCATATAAATTCATCATCCCAAATTTCCATTGGAATAAAATATCAGTATTCCATTTAATTTAATGGAGAAATGCCAGTTTACAGGAAAATAATATTTTAATTTTATGATTTTTCAAATTTTTAAATTAATATTCTTTTTAACAATCATGATTTCATTTCATTCATTGATATGCCTAAAAATATTGTTGTGTCTTTTCTCTAACTAGTTTACCTGAGAATAATGCACTTTTTCATGACATTTACTGTATTGTAAATTACATTTACCTTATGTGGCTTTTATGTGGCTTCTAAGTAATTTTGTGGTTTGTTTACCTCCCTGCAAAGTATTATAGATATCATTGCAGATCATATTCCCCAAAGTTGCTTATAATTAATTTTAGATATACAATGAAATAAAGTTTAGAGGAAATTACAGCAGATATGTGCGACATTTCATTAAAAACAAAATTTGATACTGGTTAATACTGGTCTCTGAACCAATTAACACACAAATGAAAGGGAGATTGTCAATAAACATAGTGTTTCAAAAGCATAAATTGATATGACACCTAATGCAAGATAACCTTTGCATATAGTTTATATTAACATATTTTTACACTGAAAATTGTCTCTGCATTGACTGCATCATAACTCAAGTTGAAGATTATAACAATCCTAATCTTGATATACCAGCTCTCAGCCCATTTGTCTGAATGAATACTACATTTATTTGAATAATCTCACACATTTTTGTGCTATGACTCCTTTCCAAGTGCAATCTGCCAAGCACGCTCCCTTTCCTCCCAGTTGTAATAAGGAAGCTGTGTTGTAAGAGATGGAAATAATGCACATTTTCTTTCTTTTCGTCCCTCCTTGGAATTTTTTTATACAGGAAACTTTCCCAGTAAATCTGTGCTGTCCACATACTCACTTGCAAGTGTACTAGCGTGACGAGAGAAGATCTATTGCCCGTCTGCTGATCCAGCTCATTTGAGAGAGGGGCTAGGGCCATGTGAATGGACCACGTGAATGCATATGCAGTCCCATCGCATGTAGTGTGACTGACAATTTGTCCACTGGTGTTACTACCATTCTTTTGATAAAGATATTGTAAAGCTTCAAGTGACTTTCACTATCAAGTATGTTTGAACAGAAGATGCTTTTTTCAGAACTTAATCATAAGATACAGCAGCATTATGCTTAGTATCCACTCTCTATCCTCGCTTCACATATAGGCAAAGGAGAGCACAGCTCCTTGATAAAGCAAAATTTCTGAATTGCTTCTTCTCATGGGTCTCCAGTTTTTCCCCAAGGTTCATCTACTAATTTTCATTATTAAGCCTGTTTCAAAACACAATATAAAGAAAGTGTAAAGAAGAGTGACTGTATCCAAATAATATATATTTCAGTATATTAAACAACAAAACATGTTTATCATTACTAATATGCAGTTAAACATTTATATTTATATGTGGGATTAGCAAAACAGGGGAACAGGAAAAAGATTTTATTTTTTAATTTGTTTGCTTATGAAATACTTTATTTGAAGAGCAAAGAAAGCAGAAACAAATTCTGTAACTGACCTTTACCAATAAAACTGTGCAGTTTTTTCCTTCGGAGAACGTTTGACAAAGAAGAGAAAATATGAAAGTGCCACTTTATTATTTACTTGTCAAAGATATGCTTAATTCATCTTATTTTATATTACTCCAAAGGGGAAAAAAATTCTATCAGTATGGTTATATCTGATATTTTGCTCATATAGAAAGAAAGAATTATCATAGTACAGGTCTTACTACTGCCTATTTCAGTTCTAGCTTACAAGTAGAATGATGAATAAGATTTATAAAGACAGATTACCCAGTTTAAAGAGTACTTTGAAATATGTGCTGCTAGAGGAAAGGTTACCTTTAGAAAACTTTACAACAGATATTGATTTAAAAAACAGAGATGTAATTTAAAAAATTGTAAATAAAGGGAGTAAAATGTTGAAGTTTTCCAGAGTGCAAAGTTGTGACTTCATATTTTCTTTAATATTCAGTCAGTTTTGCAGTACTCAAGTTCAAGGCTTATTGTAGCATCAAATATAAGATAAGTTTCCAAAGTCACACTCTCTATTTATTGTGGATAAACACATTTAAGGAAATGTATTACACAAAACTGTCACTGTCAGACGACTAATTACAAAATATTAGGGGTCAAATTTCCACATTAACATTAATGAAAACTCAATATAGGCATTGAATAAAGTGTTATTGTGTGATGATAACATGCCCAGGAAGATTGCAAATGACAGTAATGAAAGCCTATTCACACCTGCAGTAGGTGCATCATTATCCTACATCACCTGAACAGATTACAAATACATTTCCACTATATGAAATACAAGTAATTATATATTAATTTAACTCATTGAGAATGTTAGAATGTTTTCTTATGATCTACCTTATAACTCTATGAAAAAAAAAAAATTTTTGGATAACAGTTTGTAAAATAGAAATAAGTTATGGAATGTATGCTTCCATTAGCCTACAGTTTCTACAGAATCCTGAATTGCTATAATATTTAAAGTTCTTTATAGGATTGACTTTATCTTCCCATAGAGCTCCACTAGAAACGAAAAGCTATCGATCAGCAGGGCAAGGTTTGTGAGTGTCAGGTGAAGAACCATCACAGGAGCCGGAGCTCAGCTGTGGTGTTTCTCTTTCAAAAAATCAGAGAGACCGGAATAAGCGCAAAGCACAGTGATTGGATATGGCCTTCCCTCACTCATGTCTAAGCATACTGTACACACATTCACATAAATCTCTCTTTTGAGCTGTGAAGAAGAAAATAAATTTGGATGCCTATGTAAAACATAAATTGCCTGTTTAACATGTGACTTTAAAAGTTTTCACCTTATGATTTGAAAATGTTGCTATTTAAGTTTTTCTGCATCAGTAAAGAAAGTATTTTGTTTGCAGAACTGCACTCTGAAATGAAATACCTTTTTCTTATCATTTTCCTCTCTGACTTCAAAGAACTCAGGGCAAAAAAAGGATGATAAAGATTCCTTGTACTTCAGAGGCTTCAGTTAGTATTATTAATTAATATACTTACTTAATATTGCTAGTATACTTAATACACTTAATTATATTTTTTCTGTTGGGCCAGCTGCTGCACAGTTATTCTGCACAATGTAATGGGAGCCTTTTTAATTTTATTTTTCACCCTTCTGCAGAAATACATGCCTTTTAGTGCATAAGCGAGGCAGCCACCTTTCCAGCTTGAGAGTTTTGGAAAATCTAGGCTGGATTTAGGCATTAATTTCTCAGAATAAGATCCTTGCTCTATCATGTGTTCCACTTACGCCTTGCTAAGAGCTCARACAATGGCAAATGTGACTAATTCAGCTGGTATTAGTGAGCTTTAGATTTGTACTTTGAAGCATAAGGCTTGTACTCAATTTCCTTCTAAACTATATTATGCAGGGATGAATTTAACATGGGGAACACAGCATAACCCCATGTAGCAGGTAAGGAGCTTCACTTCAGTACTCTCTCCCTTCATACCACACTCTGCATGGTGGCTGAACCTAGTCTTATTTTCCTGGTAAAAGAGTCTCTACCCCAGAGAGACTTATTTATATTTGATGTGAGATGGTCCCTTGATCAACTTGACGACTGGAGAGTGGTATCAACATTTACATAGTTTTGAAAGGACTCAGATTCCTACAGGACTAGACGGGAACTGAGCATTGACTTTAGCAGTGTTAGTGATTCCTAAATTATGGGCATAAGTCCCTAAAGAGACAAATATGTATGTGTATTTGAGGATCTGAACCTTAGTTATACCCATGAAAAGCAAACACTATTTATGTTGGGTGCATGAGTGCCTTAAATAATACCTGGATTAAAGTGACAGGTTATTACCGAAGGCTGAAAATAACATGTCATTATTTTCCTTGAATACACATAATTATCTGTTCTGTAAATCTGAGGATAATCTGTTTTTAAAATAGCTTTTGCATGCAACAGAAATAATATAGTTTGGTTATTGTGTTTGTGAATATAATAAACACTTATGATGCAATTTTAGATTCATTATGTTTTCTTCCTGATTCCTTGTCAAGGTATTGAGTTTAGAAGGATTTTTATCATTATTATTTGAAAGGCAGCGCTGCAATTCTTACTTCTGTGATTTCACGATAGGCTGCAGCACCTCTAATTACGATGTGTCACTTTCAAAGGACATTTAACAGACTTTCTAACCAAAGTTTATACCTAAGATCTGCAAAGCTGTCAGAACGGAACAAAACATAAAGTACAAGGACATTTATCCCAATAACAGAAAACGAGAAAGAGAAAAGTTAGTCATGTGGCTGTATGATAAATGTCTATGATMGCTTTTCCTTCATTTTGTTCTGATAATAATAGGGATATGAAGGTTGCACAGCCAGGTGACTGCTTACTCATTGCATAATACAGTTAATCAGCTGCATTTCTGACCTTAATATAATGTCTCTGGTTCATAAAGTACTGTAACACATGCGCTATTTCCCTGAATGATTTATGGGATCTCTATTATGTTGTAATGCATTTCCTAGGGTAATAGATGAGATGGATTATCTTGTGCAGAAGTTTCCTAGCATAATTCATTCACCACAAATATAATTGGCTTATAATACATCATATTTCATTAATCAATGACAATGATTTTGATGATAGGTGTCCATTAATTAATCATTTCCTTTTCCTTATTACATAGTTCTAAGTATTTCCTAAACTTTTCTATTATTACAAGCTTTCTTGTTACTTTATTTGTATGCAGTGCTCTATACTAAATATATTTAAAAGTTTAGCTCATAGGAATCAAAAGATATCTTTTTAAAGCAAAAAAAAATTAATTAATTGTTTTTCGTTTATGATTCCTAGCCTAGATCAATTTCCTAAGGAAACAGGTCTTCTAAAATTTTTCGTTGATCTGTCAGTCTCTGTCTGTTCCCCCACTCCCTCACTCTCAGACTGGTCTGGCAGGGGAGCAGATCTCAAAGTTGTTAAATTTCTACAAGTTCTGTGAAAATTGGTAGCTGGTTGAGGGCATAGGCACTGTAAGTGAACTTAGCACAGGGAGAACTAAGCCCCTCCCTCCTCCCCCTTTTTTTCCCCGTTGAAACCACACGGCTGGTTAATCAGCAATATCTGAAACAGTCAAATTACGTGATCTTTTTACTGAGGGATTGTGGTGGGGGCTAGGGAAGAAGATGTGGGGAACAGCAAGGCAAGGCAAGGCAAGGAGGGATAGGCAAGGCAGGCCAAGGTAAGGCAAGGGAAAGAAGATATTTAGTGGCAGGGCTTTAGGAAGATGAAAGCGAGCTGCAGTCATCCCAGCACGAGGATGCTGGGTCAGCAGTAAAAAGTTGGGTCAGACAGAGCCCTGAGATGCAGTTGGCTTATTTTTGCTTGCATGCCAAATCCACCTAAAGGGTTCCCATCTCTAAAGCTGTGGGGCTATTTTAAGCACAAAATAATAAAGTGGAATATGGTAACTCCTTAAATAGAGATCTGCTAACAAGTCTGCTACAGATCAATTAAAAATGTCTGAAAACCAGTCTGTCTCCTGCTGACTGTGGCTGCAGGCTGGGCTCCCTCCCTCAGTCCTGTGGTCCAGGCCTGCGGCACAGCTCTGGGTCGGCTCATCACTGCAGACTGACTCCTGGAGGAGTCCTGCAGGCTGCCTTGGCTCCTTGCTTGTTTTTCTTTTTCCTTCTGCCCTGCATCATATGTTTCTCCAAATTACACATACTCCATTGCTCTTGAAGAAYACTTTGTCCATCACTTCCTACAGACACTTCCCTTTGATTTAGCCTAACTGGCATAACCGGCAGTCGTCTTTTCTTTTGCCCAGTAATGTTGTTTTAAAGAAACAATATACATACAGTGATCTATGAATGAGCAATTCTATCACATTGTAGAGAATATAAATGACAAAGTTGTTGAAAGGTGGACTTTGTTAGCTCTACTGTTTATGGTTTTCCATTCCTTTTCCCTTTGGAATATATATTACTGCTCACAGCAAGGTGATGGGTGACAGTTCAAATAATCATAAGATTTCCATAGTATTCCCGAGTCAAAAAGAGGGTCCTTTGGAGTGCACTACCAATTAAAACTTAGAAAGCAAATATCTTGCCACACTGTTAGTATCTATTAGACTAAATGTTAAGTATAAAGAAGTGTTAGGTAAATTATTTAAATTTAAATTACATATGTGAAAACTGAGCCAAATATTTTTATAAAACCTAAGTCCATATCTGAAACATCATTTAGCACATAAATGGACTGATTAGTAAACAAACATACAATCAACATTTGACATATAGTATAGTTCATATTCCACAGCAGACAATTATGATTTCTTTTATTTTAAATTACTCACTTTGCATAGAAGCATAGAAAAATCAAGACAGTAAATTGACTATAAATACTTGTAAAATATATGTTCATGGTTAGAAAAAAAGGAATAAAATATATTTGATCCCATTTTTCTTCCTCACTAGTTTTAAAACTGTGATAATCACCATAATATATCCAAAATACAAAGTAGGAGAAGAAATGATATTCCCCTTAATGATGACAGGCTGTGTTGCATATATTTAGACTATGTCATTTTTGAAGCCCAAGCCCCAAGGTAAAAATAAACAAATACATCCATTACATATATATATTTCGATAGCTAGTAAAGCCATCCAATCTCCACCTATGTTTCCTCAGTAGAGAGAGAGAAAATTAGTTTAATAGGATTTCCAGAGGTTAACATATCCAGCCTTTGGTGAACCAAGTTAAAAAGCGAATGAGTTCCAAAATAAAGAACTCTCATGGAAAATGGTTCTTTCACTTTACTCCTCTTAGAAAACCTTTCATTTGAGGGGATGCAAGTGGGCACTTGATTTTGCTGCAAAGAAAGAGGAGTCCAAGTTAGACTTCAGAAGCTCCTTGCTATCTGATTTGGCCTAAGAAATTTTATTTTTAGATCTTAAACTTCTGGGAGCAGAGACTAACTTCTGATACACATTTTCCCCTCTGTCCAAAAAAAAAAAAAAAAAAAAATATAAGAAAGACAGTAAAATGCAAGATTGAT
>NW_020447265.1:128123-149873 GCF_003343035.1 Apteryx rowi | reverse complement strand
AAAAAAAAAAAAAAAAAAAGTCTTATGCTTTTATGGAGACAGCTGTGGGCTCAAACTCCCAGGTGAAGTAAAGTCTTCCATTCACCCACAAAAAGCTGCCCCTCTCCTCAGCAGTTCCTATTCATTTTCTTTTGGTATCTATATGCAATTCTTTTCTTCTTGTGCTAGCTCTTTTGTGTCCAGCTCTGAGGCACACCACTTTTCCCTGTACTTAGGTACATCATTTGTTCAGAGAGGCTTGAGAGCCACCTGTGAGAATTTTTTTTGTGAAGTAAATCTTGTACTTACCTTTTCATTTCATTTCCTTCACATGTTTTTTCCCAGGAAAAAGTAAAGTGAAATGCAAAGAGAAAAACCTTAAAAATTCAAAATGTTTTTCTCTTTTTATCCACTGACCACAGCTGAAGTGTTTTTTTAGACGAAACAGACTTTATGAAATGATCTATTTAAATATTTCAATTTGAAATACATTTAAAAGGACAGATTTTTTTGCAATAAATGTAATTAGGATGGTGAAATGTGAATGTTTTCTTTTACTGAAAGAAAATAATTTATTGTTGTGATATTTTTGAACCAGTAAGAAACTGGAGAACTTATTCAACTCAAGATCTATCTGATTGATTTTTTTAATCAAAATTTTATTGGTCTAGAAAATAGGAAACCCATTTCTCAGTATGATGGTGAACAATTTATTGTCACTGATAAATGAGATTATCTAATAGTACAGCTAGGGACTGACAAAAGCATTTTATTAATTGACCAGATATAAAATAGAGTTACTCTTTCGGATTTTCAGATAGCAGTTGACAATCGTCAACTTGAAGGCAAAGAGTAATATGTTCATTTGAGGTAAGGAAACGTTATAAAGGAAAATAATATTTTAATATCATTAAAAGGAAGAAAGTCATTAACTGAGTCTCTTTGTATGCGTGCATTGCAAGCATAATCATGCCTAAATAATAGTGTGTGATTTTCTAGTATCAGAGGCTTTTTTGACTGTTCTTTGTCCTGTGGACAAAGTCCTTGGGAAAAGCTTTATGCCTGAAGAAAAGATAACTAAAATGGTTCGGTTTCAAAACTGGCTGATGGCTTTTTAATAGTTAGCGCTGTAATTTCTGAAGTTCAGGCTCCTGTGTTCTTTGTAGTGGAATTTTTCTACCTTCAGTTTTATATGTGTTCCAGGAGCAATTTGGTATGTCTCAATGGAGTCTAAATATTCTGCTTGACACCTAGGAAGCAGAATAAATTAGCTAAAAGGATGGGATGTAACTTTGCCCTTTTTGGGAAACTTCATTGTCTTCTTCATAGTTCATTCAGTATATACAGGCATACCTCGTTTTATTGTGCTTCGCTTTATTGCATTTTGCAGATATTGCTTTTTTTACAAGTTGAAGGTTTGTGGCAACCCTGCGTCGAGCGAGTTTATCCGCACCATTTTTCTAACAGTATGTGCTCGCTTCATGTCTCTSTGTCACATTTTGTACATTGCTTTTTTAGACCTAATGCTATTGCATATTTAATAGACTACAGTATAGTGTAAACATTACTATTATATACACTGGGAAACCAAAAATTCGTGTGACTCGCTTTATTGCGATATTCACTTTATTGTGGTGGTCTGGAACCGAACCTGCAATATCTCCGAGGTATGCCTGTATAGCTTTAAAACTTCCCCCAGGATGAGAAACCCACTTGTTACTACACTAAAAGTACAGGAGACATGAGTTCAGTGCTCTTCTCTGAGCATATAAATGCACATACCTCATAGAAATGTAGTTTAAAAATTCATTGAAATATTCCAGGTGACCCTCCGGTCACTTGAAATATCATAGAATAAAGGGACAGTAATGGATATCTGCTGAAGCAAGTGACATGTGCAATGTCTTCTATGTCCATAACTGAAGGAGAGTTGTAGCTTCCACAGCCAAGACTGAGTTGTCCCTGGACACATGCAGACGGGGAGCTTTAGAAACCAGAGGAAATCAGGACACTGAAGCACTTAAAGACCTGAAGGTTAGGTGCATTGCTGGAGGTGGTCTTTCCATGTCTCTGTTTTGGTCTTAAATGTTTAATCTTACTATAAATCCTACAACAGGCATTCTCTTCTTGTCTGGGTCAATGTCATTATACCGCATTGGTTCTCACTTGTGCTCTGCTATAATAACGTCTGTGCTTCTTTAATCTAAAAGAACAGTCACACTAGCCAGATCAGTAAAAACACCAAAGAAGTTGAACTTTAAACTCCACACCAACAGCACTGTCTGTGGAAATTACTGAAATATAACCATCTTATTGTCTCTCAGATCTTTAAAAGTTCAGATTCTAATTCTTAGTCACATTAACAGTCACTTTAAAATTAGTGAAACAACTTGTATCATTAAAGGTCTATGGTGTCCTAGACTGTACAGATGTATTAGAGGGATCACTTTTTCAGATTTTGCAACTTTGGGGGTATTTTATACATTACTTAGCCAATAATACTGAAAACAATATTTCTTAGTTTGCAAATGACACAAAGTAAGGGACCAGTAAACAGTGAGGAAGACGCCTTTAAAGGGCCTGGGAAAATAGATGAGAAATATCTGTTCAAAACACATAAATGCAGAATCATAAATCCCAGGACAGCAAAAGAAATTGAAGGGTGAGTGACTCCTAAATGAAAAGGTACTACAACATCTGCCCTTGAGAAAATTTGTGAGCAGTGGTAGAGTAACCCCTAAAGTCTTCATTTCAACGTGTCACTGCAGCAGAGAACAAGAAAAACATAAGAGACACTAAGCTTCATTGCTTAAGAAACACAAAATAAACCACAAAGTATAAGCAGTGATGCATGAGGTACTGCCTGAGACCCAGACATACAATTTTCATACTAATAAAGCGTGCACCTTTTTTTCTTTTAGAAAAGTATTATGGAAAGCAGAGGTACAACTGATTCAAATATGAGTAAATTTTGGCTATGAAGATAGACTGAAAACATGGTGTGCTGAAAAAGCGACCAAACTAAAATGATGCTTAACTTCTCAAATCAATGAGAGTTAGGTCCGTTATTCCTAAATTATATATGTTTGGGCTGAGAAATTGTATTTAAAGCTTGAGGTTGGCACCTAACTTCACAGTGAGGGAAGGTAGGAGAGAAGGGCTACTTAAGCCAGGGGGTAGGATATACTGAAGAGACTTTCTCTGAAATTGTACTTAAGTACCTATATGAAGCTTCTGTTTCTTGCCCCAGATATATGTGACTAAGAACAGATAGTCACCAAAAAATGTTAGCCATCTGTATTTGTATATACGTTTACATGTATACAAATTAGCCCTAGTGGTAGACTGCATGCTGAAAGCTAGGAAAGAAGGGATTTAAACTCTCTTTGCCATGAGAGGTTTTAATCCAAAACTGTCATATCTACAACCATTAGGTAGTAGAAGGAGCTTGAACAGAACAGCCTTGTAGTCCATTTGTTGAAGCTGGGCTACAGAGGAAAGAGAAAAAGGAGAATTCATGGGGTAGGTTCAAGTCCTCTCAGAAGAGAATGCCAGAGTGCATTTGCCCTTAGAAGTGCTGAACGATAGGTAAAAAGTGGGGAGAATACTTGCAAAGAAGGACTGCATAAGCAATTAATTCCACCAGAACTTAGCACTAACAAATGATTAGAAATAGGTGTCTCTGTGTAACTGAAATAGGTACTCTGAACCTGGGGAGGGATTAAGTTTGGGACAGTATTCAGAATTTTCCATTAGCTGAGGCAGATTCTTTCTATTATTAATTTATTTGCTTTTTCAGATCCTATTTTTAGATACCACTTTCTCCTCAGGCATTTTACAGGAGATCTCTACCTATTCAATACTGAAATAGTCTAGCTCAAAGCTATTCAGTTAATTTTGGATAACTTTGTGGGGTAAATTTCCACTAAGTTAWTTTCCACTGAGATCCACTGAGGAAGCAGTCTGCAGCCCCCGTTCTCTAGTGCTCGATACCTCATGGGTCAATAGTTGAATGCTGGAGAGCGACTGCTCCCTCACAGACTGAAGGACTGACGAAAAGGAGGAGCTCTTGCACGTTTCACATCTTGGGTACTGACAAGATCTAAGCTAAATTTACATGTGGTCCAGATTGGGATGCAAGTCGGAAGTAAAGGTATCTCTCATCTTGTCCTTAGTTCTTATGTAAGCACTCTGTAAGAGTTAATGAAATTTCATGAGGTATGTGTAAAGGTACCATGTGTCACTAAAAGTGACTGTACTTAGATACGTGATTCTTATTATCATTCATTAAAACCTTACAGTTGAACTTCTTAGGGGTATTACCCTGTTTCCTTTTGCCTTAAATAACCTTTGATAATAAATCTGGCCAGAAGGACATGAGTAAAAAATAGAACAAAAAATCCTTCCCAACATACACTCATAYATGTTTGCTGAAATCAATTGCTTTTCATAAATTCATGTGACAGAAGTAAGGAAAAATGAATATTCAAGTCAACTTGGACCATTTTTAGAGCTTTTGTTATTCAAACAGAGTTCTTTGTATTGGGACTGTTATGGAGGTTCCTTGAAAACTGTCACATCTCTTATATACATCTGTTTGATATATTTGCCGAGTCATTTGTTGTCTGGAAATCAGGCTGTATTCTTTCCGGCTCATGTATCTGACTCATTACCTTCAGTAATGCCCTGGGTGAAATTTTACTTATTTTCTTCAACACGGCTTCACAGTTGTGAATAAAAGCAGGCAATACAGACTGTACAGGTTTAACTGTAAACAGTTTGGTCTTGCAATTGGTACTTATATAACAATTCTAAGTGGCTGAGATCATTGTTTCTATCTATTATTATTTTCTATTTTATTATTTCAGTAGCATATACAAAGTTTGATTGGGATGGGCCTGATTCTATCAGCACTAAATAAATCATAGTCCTCGCTCTAAAGAGCTTGTCAACAAAAAGGGAAGGGTAACAAAAATGAACAATTTTATGACTAAACTAATGAGCTGATACACTTCTGAACAGTTTTTAATGAGTGCTCTGCTGATAATTCCTATCATGTACATTCTTTTAAGGAAGTTTGAAAGAAAATTTCTGACTAGAGCTGAGAATCATTTAATAAGAATCTTTGTTAAATGATTGGCCCTTTAAGCTGTTAACTAAAAAACCTCCAGTGTGTGCAGTAAATTGTAACTTTGGAAACAAAATATCCAAAACAGCCTTTTTTGAACTAACTTTGGTATACTCACGTGCCTCAATTTAAGAAAGCAAAAAAAAAAAAAAAAGAGAGAGAGAGAAGATTAAAGAAAAATAATTTTAAGGAATAGATGGCATATTAATCAGAAATTAGTTGCCTTTTGTTCTCTCTGAAAAAAAAAAAAACTGAAGAAGAGTGTTTTTCCCAAGTTATCATATAAAAACATCCTGTTAAGACAGAAGCAAGCGTGATAGTAATGCCCTGGTTGACAGATTTCATTAGATTTGCATAATGTTTGTTTAATATCATGACAAATGCCTTTGCAACATTATTGAGGATCATAATTGCACTTATCTGATAATGAAAACATATACTAATTAAAAGAAATGTTTATTTCTCTCAGTTGTGCAGCACAGCTAAGCATATCACTTTAAATTTCTTGCTAACAAGAAATGGTTCTTCAGAGCACAGTAGATACATGGAACATTCACAAAAAAACAAACAAAAAACAAGTTGACTGGGATGATGATGTTTTAATCAGGAAGAGGGAAAAATTACGGATCCATATTTGAGTCTTCTCTTTGTTATATCCAGGTGAATGTTTACATATTCCTCTGTTGGCAGCATGACATCCTAAAATTTCCTTTGGATACCTGACGAAATGATATTTTTTACTCAATAAACTCATTCAGTGCCCAAGCAGAAAAGTGATAAGGGTCTTTGAAAGTAAGATGTGTTTTGTCATCTGGTCACAATACACATCTTTGCTTTCAGACCTACAGAATCCTTGTGCAGTGCAGCAGATACCAGAAGAAAACTGAAGTCTTTGAGTGAACATCTGCCATTGTGTTTCAAGGGATTAAGAAAGCCAGAAGTGTAGCCAAAAAATTCAGAAGAGCATTCAAACCAGGAACTGTAAATGAAGAGCCTTAATAAAAAAGTGTAATGCTTTGTAATTTTTTAGGCTTCACTGAAGCCTAACCCTGGATATCTGTGCACTTGAGCAGCCTCATGTTGCGCTCGTGATTTGCACTGCAACATGCATCCTTTCTCAAATCCCAGAGACCTGGCTCCTGATCCACATCATAGTACAGTGACTCCAGGTCTGGCTTATTACACACTGTGACTTCCTACTGTCATGCAACTGCAGTCGCAGACATCAGGTTCGTTCTGATTGTCATCAATGTAATGTCTGGTTCATCTCTCATCTTGGCTACCAGTGTCACTCATGTGCTTGCAGAACTCAGAATAATACATTGGATGYCCATGTGTGCGTGCATGTGTGCGTTGTGTTTTGTTAAGTTTACGCAGGTTCTCAGATATCTCCAAGGTATTTTAATAATATTTAATACAGACTTTAAATGTTTTACTGCAAAAACAACTAAAATATGTTCACAGCAATTTCCAAAGGAACAGGGCTTGGGGCAACATAATAAAGGTATAAATTATAATATAAGACCTGTGCATAAAAGGTATAGAGACAGTCAGGTACTCCAATATAAAATAAAATGTGGGAAATGGAAGGGATGAGACATCTATAGTACCAAATATAAAATACCCAGTACTGCCACTCTCTAGCACTCAGGCCAAATGGCACAGAAGGGCACGTGTTCATGCTATTAAACTTTCCTATCATTCAGAGCAGAGCTGTGTCCAAACTGCATATTAAGAATGGCAGTATTTAGGATACAGTTCTTTCCAGATATTGTGATTATTAGTTTCTTGCCAGGTATACAGCAAACATAGTGTCTCCTGTCTTTTCCATAGTTTCACACAGTGCAGAAAATAATGTTCTGTTATGATAGCCTGTGACTAATACAATAAGCTAATTTCACTAAACTAGCCTACATATGTGAATTCTTGTGTTGTCTTCTGGCTATCTACAGAGCTCTGTGTCATTTCTCTTTTATAAGCAAAATAGTTTTAAATCACCATTTTTATCTAGAGAACATCTCCTATGACATCTCATCTTACACAAATAGCTCCAGGATATTGAGACACTGACCTATGGTGTCATCTTTCCCTTTGCAATTTAACAGCAGTTTTGGACTGTCAGTGGGCTGTATCCCACTATAGCAACACCCTTCCTTTGAAAATCCCTGTGACTCATGCTTGTCATCCTATCAAACTGCAACTGCCTCTTCAGCTGGTATAGACTTTCTGAGCTACTTTTGACACAAAACTGATATTGGCATAGCTGGGGGGGGGGAAGACTCAAAAAGAGAAAAACAGAAGAGATCAATTATTTTCCACTTTGTTGTTGTTCTGAGATTGACTTTGAGTAGCTTAAAAGACAGAAAAACTGCCTACATAAAATCATTCTTTACAATTGTCCATACTTTTAAAAAACTCTCTCAGGCTTGGCTGCCAGAGGGTCCCTGATGAAACAGCAAGCGTGAGTCTTGTATTTTTTTCTTTTTTTAATCAGTAGTGAATGGAGAGCATTAGCAGTATACTTATTAACCCAATCAAGTATCAAGATTATCATATAAACTTTTAACCTGCTATTTTGACATGCATTATTATTTTGGCTGTTTTGGTGTGTATATTTAAGAGACTGGGAACTGTAATGCTAACTTTCATTATCCTGTTTTTTTTTTTTTTTTTTTCTATAAAGGCCTATCTGAACTTCTACATGTTCTAGTACCTTTTCAAGTGTTGTATTCCTAATTCCATTGAGAAGAGGGAGGCTTCCCTTCTGTTGCAGCCAAAGGATGTGTATGCATTTCACTATTTAATATACCCTTTAGAATTCCATGCAAATAGGAGTGAAGTTTGGTCAGTTTTTCTAGTATATTGATACTTTCACTTTTGGGCTGTTCTTGGGAGCAGGTGGAGCTAAGGAAATGGTATAAAACTCTAAATCCTGAGCTGCTTTAATTGAACATATCTCTGAGTGAACCCACACATTGACCTAGCCCCCATGCTGCAACAGTTTAGGAACCAAGGGCGTGAAAATGTGTTTTACATTCTTGACTGATTGTGGTCATCTGACTCCTAATCAATAAACCAGTGGAGCTGTGCCTAATTCTGGACTTTTATTCATATTCAGTGTCAGGGAGCTGTGTGGGCCAGGGGCTTCTGGGGCTGGGGCTGGTGTTGGGGGGGTCAGTTAACTTACTAAATTTTTTTTTGTATCAAGTGATATTAATTTGCTTTTCCTTTTGAAATAATATGCTGTAAATATTTTTATCAACTTGCTCTGATACAAAATCTTAGCATCTATTAGTCTTGATAAATATTTTTAAGTTTTGTGCTGATGAAGTATGACCACTTCAAAGTAACTGTTGGTATATTGATGGTCTGTTTTTGAGAAAGAACCCACTTCTGAATAGTAAGGACCTGACAAAATATAAATTAACAAGAGAAATCATGTAATAAAAATAAGCTCACAAAATCTGCTAATAGAAAAAATTATAGCTCTGCCTTTGGACAAAAAAAGAAAAGGGGACACCAAAAAAAAAAGAATTAGAAAACTGAAACAGTTAAAATGTACAAAAGCAAGAGATTCTCATTCTGTTTACTAGTRTAAATTTACTGTTGTTGACTAGGAATAACATCACTTACATCAGAAGAATTACAAAGGTGTGAATTACAGATCCCCAAGAAATGAGTTTCTACCTTACTGAGTAGGAGATTTAARCAATTCAGATATGCTAAGCAAAAAAATTCTGAATATGGTAAAGCAGAAGACTCCCAGCGACCAATTAAGGGAGAAATAGGCAGACAGAGTTGTAATGAAAATAAAACATTCAAAATGCATGAAGACATTAAATAACCTTTTGAAGCACGTGATGCATTCTGGCAAAATATATTTGCAGAACAGGAAGACTCAGATAAGAGGAATAAAATGTCAACATTTGTGAATAACCTACAAAGTATTTCAAAGTTAGACAAAGCTTGTAACCTCCACAGAAAACTTGAGAAATACTGGCTTTTACACTGTAACTGAAAAAAGCATTAGCTGATAATGGAGAGAGTTTTTTCCTTTCCCTTTGCCTTCCCTTCCCTTTGCCTTCCCTTTCCTTTTCCCTCCTTCCCTCCCTTCTCCCCTCCCTTTTCTTTTCTCTCCCTGATTTTGAAAGAAAGTACAACCAAAATAATGCATTCCTCAATACGTAGAAGTGAACACCATTCTACTTTGTCTAGAAGGAGCTTGTATAGGTGAGATATTCATCAATCAAATGAAGCACTTAAGTATGCATTTTCAGCTCTGACCTTAATTCTGCTATTAATCAGTACTAATTTAGTGACCTCACAGCAAACACTCTCATTAATGCAGGATCAGCTACCCTTGAGCTCCTTCTCTTGCTCATTGCTTTTTACCTGATGCACAGAGCTCTATGCTAATATTGTGCAAGTTCAAGCAATGAAGATAAAATCTTAGTTTCAATTTGAAATCTTCTTTATCTGGATTGTTCTGTGCTGAGTGACTTGTGTTGGACACAAGCAGGGGTGGATGTGAGATTTGTATCAACATGCAAAGCTGTGCTGTCAGTGGTTTATGTAAATAAGCGCAAACACACCTGGAAATATGGTGTCTGAAATATGGGGTACCTATCACATTAGCTAATTAGATCCCAGAGATTGGCAGGAAACTTAACTGTATTGTTTTAGTACCTGATTCAACAAAGAACTTAATTATAAGGGTATGAAAGGAAGCACATAATTAATTCATACCTCCTGCACTTAATCTGAAAATTTGATAGGTTATATGGATTAGTAGGAAAATTGCTTGTACAAGATTGTATTTACATACAAAGATATACATACAGATCAGATTAGAGGACTTTAAGTGCCTACCTTAGACATCTCAATATAACAGAGAATAGTTTTGTTACTTGCTAGTTCCTTCTTAGTTAGGACTCTGTCACATCAATTTTTCCTCACTCTTTTCACTAAAGCCAGGTTTTCACATTATTTTCTTGCTTTCTAGCTCTGTTTGCAGACACATAAGCATTTACTAGACCCATTCCCTCTGTTCTTCTCAGTCATTCTCCAGAAAAGACTTACAGGTCATATGTCTAGGTTTCCGTTCTGCCCTTGCTCTACTCACATGTGTCCATGACAGTGTCTTCTACTGTTTTAGCTGATATTAAACACAGGACAGTTTAGGATATATTTGTAAGGTATACTGCAAACAGAGCCGAGCTCACGCTGCTCATTCTCCCAGCGGACCATAACAAATGTTACCTGGTTAGCTCAGTGTAAACAACTGTCAGTGTGATAGTCATCATGAAAAGACAGGACTATCAACATGTGAGTTGGAAGGTGTTTTATAGTTCTGGCTGCATTAGCTTGATGCTTCTTCTGATTTCCATTGTTCCAGGCTTTTGGTCATGATCCCAGCTTTAGACAGAAATGTTGAGTAAGATTATGTAGTCCCAGATCACACTCTGGACTGACTGTGTGCCTTATGAGCTCTCTGCTACTTGCTGTATACATCCTCAGACAAGTAAAAATATATTTGCAGGAATGGAACTAGATCGAGAGAAATCTAATCCTATGTGTGAGCTCCATTCAGAATTACAAAGGAAGATTGACACAAAAGAGGTTTTCTCCATGGTAAGTCTGCTGCATATGGTCCAAAAGTCCCTTAAGTTTATTGGGAATGCCTGTGTCAGCAAAATACAGACATGCGTACATTTAATAGGAGGAAGCAAAGCCAACAATCTTTATTTTGGTATTACCTGCCAAATTAGAGAAAGCATCATTCAAGTCAGGTTTTGAAAGGAATAGAAAAAAGTGTTTTTTTCTTTAACCTGACAGTCTTGTACAAAAAGAGAACTTGACTCAGAATAAATTTAAAAGGAAGAGCAAATCAGGCTAGACAGTTATGGTATAACTCTCTGGAAAAGAACATTCAGGGTTTTAGGGAGAGGGAGAAACATGCTGGAAACACTGACAGTTCCTCAAGAAAGCAAAGCCAACAAGGGCGAAGTCACAGAGAATAAGCACCAGCGTGAGGTAAGTAAAGGTCAAAAGTTCTGACACTTGCACTTAAATGAGCACACCCGGAACAAAGTTTCCTTTATATTACAATGAATTGATTAGAACTGGTCAGAATATATGCAGCAAAGCAACAAAAACCCAGTGATGTTGTGTAAGAATGACTTTTGAGGTCAGCCATTACAATACTGCATCTTTGTGCTATATACCTGACTGGAGAAATACAGCTGAAACTGCTTTAAGCATTGACAAGCACTTCAACCAGCTAATAAGAAAAAAAGAGGAAATAAATGAAGAGGAACCATAGGATTTTTAGTATTAATCTCTTCAGTAAATATTGTACTTAATAAAGTGATATGAAATTATTATATGCTTGCCATAACTTAAGAGTTTGATAAAATAGACATTGATGCTTCACTTTTTTATTCTAATTCTTTTTTAGATGACGTCTCTTTAACCATTCCTGAAACAAACAAAAATTATGCCTGTACAATATTTCAGGATAAAACATATATGACAGGACCCACTATATATAAACATTAATTTTATTTGTACATATTTTAAAATTATGTCTTAATTTGATAGAGATTTTAAAAACTCTGACAAATGCATTTGCTGTGTTTTTTTTTTTTGTACACTTCCACAGGCAGCCTCTGCCTGTTCCCACATTATCAGCACAGTAGCCTTGTCAAAGGAAGGCAGACAGGATGCAGAGCATGTAATGTTTATCATGCCCTCGGGTATTGCTCTTTCAGAACAACAGAGACACAGCCTTGAGGGTCCTGGCAAAGAATTTTCCAGCGATCAGCGTTATACCCCAATTTTTGAAGATCATGAGCCCTAAACTCTTACAATATTTTAAAGTCTGTAGCTATTTCTTAGTACAGACTTGTTCAGTGCTCATAGTGTTGAAATGCAAGCAAGCAGTGTAGGCATAGACTTAGGCTGAACTCCAGACTTTTTTCAGAGGCAGCTTGAATTATATTTAAGAGGAGACACTCACAGGAAGCCAGAGCTATACTGTTGCTGAGCCCTTTCCATTGGGATTCAGAAGAGAGCTACTTCAAGAGCAATGTGTGTTGCTCCCTGCATATGAATGAAGTACTGCCAGAGGGTAACAAAAGGTTCTTCCCCTATACCTGTCAGACAGGAAGACTGTGTGAAATACATCTTGATAGAAAGCAAATATATTTTTTGCTGCAATAATGAAGAGCAAAATGATTCTAAGATTTTCACTCTGACCAAAACTTAGGAGAGCAGCACATGTCATGGATTTTTTGTTTGTAAAAAAATTGTATTTGGTTGGTTTGTGTGGCAAAAGTTCTGGTCCTTTTTACCCAACTACTTCCCCACATCCCCAGAAGTCCCTTGGTTTAATTACATATGTTTTCCTTAGGCTCACTGTCAAATAAATGATCACTGTGTGATTAAAATCTCAGTGACCTGTATTTAGAAAACTTATCTGAATGTCCTTCCTTTAACTTTGTGATGATCTATGCATAACCATGTATCTGTTTATCAAAGCACTAAATATCAGTGACTAATTTTGTCCACAAAGTATTGTCTGTTGTATTTGAATGCTCTTTTGTATACCTAACAGAAGATTTTAAAGTTACTGTCTTTACTGTGTAACGCTTATTGGCATATTTATGAACAGTAGTATTTTAAAACAAAAGGACCAGACTATGCAGAGATTAAATGCAGCGTGTCTTAAGCACAGTGTCTGTTAGGCAAGGTTCAGAACTACAGGAATTTCAAGAGCATGGAAAACAAGGATAAAAAATTGTCAATCATATCAGACAATCTAAAGGAAAAGTAAGTTGAGATGAGGTGTAAATAGTTTCATCATACAGCTGGACAACAGCTGAAGTTTGCCAGGTAATGACTGCTTTTGCACAATAATGTTACACATAGACCTTCTTCACCACGGAGACAAACTCGAAACACTTTTTCAAGGAATATGATTGTGAACTTAATAAATGACAACTTTCCACATAATCCTGCCATACAGAAATAATGGTCTGGTATATTAAGGTTATTAAAGGATAGAAGTATAGAATCTTTATTAACTAAGGAATATTTAGAGATTGGATAAGACTTCATCTATATGGGTTTGAGTTCTTAAAGGTTGACTTACTGTTAAAAGACACTAACAACAAAAAGCTGTCTTCTTCCCATCCCAGAACTTAGATCTATATAATAAAAATTAAATATAAAAGCTTACAACGGACAAGCATTATGTAGGTCGGCATGTAACTGAGGTTATGCTATTCTCAGTGTTTATAAGGGCTTGGGAAAGGGTAGTCCACTTTATTTACTTGAAAGAAAAGACTGTATAGGAGTTGCCACATCTGGTAGCTCAATAGAGGGGAGGCTGCCACAGCTCTGTTTCCCTATGTCCAGCCAGTAGTGAGGCTGAGCACGAACAAAATATATATATGCATACACATGCAGCTGGCCACACGGATGAACATGAACAGAAAACAGCATTCACACAAACACAAACAGTGCCAACATCCTTATCTTCTTCCCCTCTCTGCCTGATCAGGATGAAAGCCCAGTAATGGAAAATATATATGTATGTACCATGTAGATCCCTCCGGTAGCTGGCCTTAAACACTCAGTCTATCCAGCAGCTGTCCCTGGATCCCCGGTCTTCCCAGTTGCTGGCATCTGGGCGTACGAGCTCCCGAGGTCTGCAGCCCTGCTCCTGGTGCTCTTATTCAGACCTACGCACATGCACACACACACACACACACACGATGGATGCCCCCAGTAACTGGGCTAAGACACCCAGTCTATCCAGTAGGCGGCTCCTGGACCCCCAGGCCTCCCGCATGCCTCAGCACAGGCACAAACGCTCGGTGGGTCTCTCCGGTAGCTGCTCCAGACCGATGGCCTTACCAGTAGCCGACCCCCAGACCCACAGCATCTCCAGTACCTGGCTTGGACCCCCTGTCCCCTCCAGTAGCCAGTTCTCAGACCCACTGGTCTCTCCAGGATCCAGCCCAGACTTACGGCCACACCAATACCTGGCTCCCAAACCTCTTCTCCTGCTCACCAGCTAGTCCGGTCTGGTGCTCGCTGGCCGTTACCCACACCGATACAGACGCACGACACCAGACGTGCCCACTCTGGTCTTTCCCGTCGCCGGTACCTCAGATGCATGGGTCCCTCTGACCCTGGTCCCCCTCCAGTTGCGGCACTCAGACCTACAGAGTCCCTCACGGAGGAAATTAGTTAGAAATGGAGTTTAATGAGAAGACAGAACAGACTGTGCTGGTCAGGCACAGGGAATGGCCAGACAAGTGTGCTGACCAGCAGTCTGTTTACATGTGGCTAATCTCTTTTATACCCTTATCCCACTATTTCTCAACTTTGTTCCTCCCCAGTCCATCCTGCTCCTTCCCTTTGCATTTGGTCCTTTTCCAAACACCCCATAATAAGTTATATTTGATCCCCAAATCCTCTTCCTCTACATCCCATAATAGGTTCCATACTTGAAGTTATGGTTACTCAATTTTCCAGCAGTGTTTTTTTTAAACCACCGTAAACTGAGTGCAACTAATCATGTGTTTGAATCCAGTGTACTAAGCATTGTGTTACATATCCAGTAGACATTTTTACCAGAACAAGGGAAAAGGGAAACAAAAGTAGAATAAAGCACAGTAATACACAATAATGAAAGACACAACAACAAGAAATACAAACAAAAGAAATAATTATTTTCATTACATCACTTCTTATTTCACATGTATTAAGCAGGCCCCAAGGTAAAAGTTCAGAGTTAGAACATCTATATCACAATTTGTTGAATACCATATAAACTTTGATCCAGACCAAATGCTTTCTCATTCGGTAATTTGCGTTATGATATTCAGATTATCATTCACAAATTCATCTGATTCCTAGGCAGATGACCCAATAAAGCAGCCATTTTTCACTGTAACACAGCTGTTACTCTCTGCATCACCAAAAGTAGAGAATATGTATTTTTGCCTGTGTTAAATTTTTATTTCTATTTGAATTCTGCTATGAAGTAGATAAAAAAATCACTTTTGAGTATATCAAAAGGAAAAAACATTTTTCCTCTCTCTTATTAAATATAAAATAAGAAATACAAAAGCAAGCTTTGGAAAACTGATTACCACCAAATATCTGTTTCTCCTTTAACAAGTTAAAGAATGAATATAACAGCACTTTTGATGGAAACCAGTGTTTTGAGTTCTGTGGCACTTTTTATCTTTATTAGAAATTGGATTAGCTCAAGTCTTTCTTTTTCTGCTATTTATATTACTAAGATCCTGAGCAAAGTCTTTCATCTGGAAATCCATACTCTAATCTTCTTAAAATGTATGGCATAGAATCTGAATATCCATCTGACAGACGTTCCTAAAATTCTCAATGTTCAATTTTATTTGAATTATTTGAAACAAACTTGAATATATAGTGTGCTTATAATTCAGGGGCACCAAGCCACAGAGTGAAAGTACAATAGAAGCTACTGAAGGAAATGTGACTTTTGTATAATCTCATTCAATAAGTTTTAAAACCTTGAAAATTCTTTCTTTTAGAGATGAACAGACACATTCAGATAAATTAAGGCCCTAGCCAAGTATAAATCAGACAAGTTGATTTGTATGGATTTCTCCTTTCTAGCAAAAATAAAATGGCATATAATTTCTTAAAAGATGCTATTTTCTTCATATTTTTATCCATAATGGAAAAAATATATACCAAAACCTTGCAGGAAAGCCTCTTGTTGAGAAATTCCTGCTTAGCTTTGTGAACCAAATGGTTCAGATAATCATAGAAGCATTCAATTTTTGAACCCTTATCTGAACTGATGTTCCTGCTCTTGTGAAGTTTGCTTGTGAACTTATTCTTGAAGTATGAAGCTTTAAAAAACATCTAGGTCMCTTTTTTATTCCTTGAACACCCAGAACCTGGGCTGATTTAATTTTGTATGGGGTTTAATAAAATATTTTGTGCTGCATCCACAATAGCACTTAGAGCTTATATTTCTTTGCAAATCACAGCTGGAAGAAGGTTTCTGTAGACACTGTTTTGATCCTTCTTCTCTTGCTCTCCTTGCTCTCCTTCCTCTTCTTCCTTCCTTCTCTCTTCCTCTAGTTACTCTAAGTGACTATCTTATCTGATAATTCCAGTTTCTTGTTAGCAAGTTTGATTTGTGATCTCTTTGCATTAATGACTGATGAAGACTGGAAAAAAAACATGACTGGGTTTCTTCTTTTGGGCTGCTGATTGTATGCCATGAGGCAGAGAGAAAACCGGCGTCATATTGCCTCAACTTGTTCCTAATATGTTTCTGCCTTTTTAATCATTTCCATAGTAGCTCTCTGTTTCTGTAATAGTATATACTTTTTCAAACATTGCTCCTGCTACTCTATATTATCACTCTGTTTATCTACACAGTATGGTTTTTCAAAGTACAGACTTGAACTGTTTGTATTTAAAGAGAAACCTTTAGGTATACTAACAAAAAGGTACAAAGTAAAATAAAGAAAAATAAATTAAAGTGGTATATAAATAATATTATAAAACTAAATTGATGCACCCAGTATTTGGATCATGTAAGTGTTATCAGGAGCTGTCAAGAAATTTGATATTCAATCAGAAACAGTTGAATTCTTTTTACATGCTTTTCTAAGCCTTTTAGAGCCAGGCATTTAGTTATTTTCTGTACACTACCATGTCTGGATATATACAGTTTCTAAGTATTGTTCATGTAACAGCTATTAAAATAATTTGCTCTTCATTGCATTAGCAGATATCCAGAGATGCAAATGAGTTTGTCTAAATTTACAGTTGCGTAGTTAAGAAGTCCTAGGCACGTGACATTTCTGAGCTATATCCCCATCCTCCGTGCTTTATTCAGGGTTTAGAACCCAGAAGATATTTTTGGGGTAGACACCTTTATGGCTCTGTGACTACATGCCTGACATTTTTCAAAAGCTGATGCCTAGGTAAGGATACATTTAGACGGGCTGCTGTATTGCAGCAAACACAAGATGGATGGGGCCTGGAGATGGCAAAAAAGACAAAGTTAATTATCAGGTGGAGGAACAGTTCGTTTTGTTTCCTTCAGAGTGCTTATACCTTTTACATTAGATAGCTATGGAATAAATAAAACTGCAGCTGCTATGTTTAAATTGTATACTGCCTAAATAACATTTAAATATTGGGGAACCAAGGGCATATCTTGCTTGGTTTGAATAGTGAAATGTTATGCTTGGTATTGCGATAATGATTATTAWTGTGTTTTTCTCAGTACCACTCTGCTCTGAACAGGAACTGAACTTAGTATGTGGTTGCCATTGCAGCAACACTGGCATGAATACAATATAGATTCTTTAAAGTGAAAATATATATCCTGTGGCGGCATTCTTTCTCTTCACAAAAAGATTAATTTGATATACTATTTTGTGTAGTGGGTAACTGTTCTAGATACTCCAGATGGTGCAACTCATCAGAGCACAATTGCAGGCTAAGCTGTATAATGCAAATATTCCTACATTCACAAATGAAAGTATAAGCAATTGCCAGATCCAGTGCTCAGAAGAGTCTTTCTATTTACATCAGTGAACAGTGGATAAAGTCATAGAGAATATGGACTTTAAATTAAAGAAATTTACTTCAGATTTTTTCAGCCCGGAGTTTGTTTGTTTCCCGTTTCATTCTCTGATTATCGTCTTGATACTGCCCTCAAACGAGATTCACAAGTGGACTTAAATATCTAAATCCTGTGTTCAGGTATCTATGACATTCAGAAATCTGTAAGTTACCCTGCAGAGATGGAAGTCTCCCAATGATTAGTTTTTCAGAAGTAAAGTACTGTGTCCGTCCTTCTTTTTTTGGCCATAAGCACAAAAATGGAAATTCTGTGAAATCAAGCTAGACGGGTACCTACTTCACACCTGAGCTTGTCTGGAGTTCACAAAATGTTCATTTACCCATTCACCTCAGCTGTGGTACCCAACTGAATAAATGTGTGTCAGATCATGTCATAGAAAATGATGCTTCTACCTAGCAGATGTGGATTTCATTTGAGACACAGGTTGCCTTGCAGAGTGGTTTTTTAGATGCAAAATTGAAGAATGATGTTATGTGGAAAAATAAACACATATAAATGAAGAGAGCACCTTGTACAAATTACAGACCTCAGGAAAGAATCTGAAGCTACCCTGCGTAAAAGTTCTCAGGGAACTGCTACCAACCCATGGATATCTCAGCCAAGTCATTTGACGGAGAAACATTGACTGGCTTTTTGTACACATTTATGAAATTTCATAGCCATTAGATATTTTCCCAGATTCTTGTTAGTTTTGCAGCCTAAAATGAGTTTCAGAAATACCTGAGCTACCTTCCTTGAGTCAAGCATGGCAGTATGGACTTCTCTACATTATGTTTTCAAAAGTGTCTTTGGATCGGCCTCTTACTTTATTTAAATAACTAAATACACACATTGTTACCTTATGTGATATTCCAGAGTACCTAAACAGTTAACTGACATTTCATTAACACAAGCATTTGATGCAAATGACTTTTTGAGAAGTCCAGTAAATGCTTCTTTCGATGCAAGAACATGTTTTCAGATCTGCTTCGATTTCACTTAAGAAATGAATTCTTATTGATTTTTAATGATACTAAGAAATGCTAGAAGTTCTTCCCCTGCGTAGAACAGTATTGCCTTAAATTTTATAACGAAACATCCTGATTAATATAGAACTACTTCAGTACTTTTTTTATTATTGTTGTTGATTTTGATCTTCCATTTTTCTTCTAGGGAAAGTAAGTTTTACTCAAAAATAAGAAAAAAAGTAAATATCCTCATTGTATGCTCCTGAACAACCATAGAAAAATAACTAAATAAAAAAAAGTCTCATTTGGGGAAATAAGAAATGAAGGTGAGTGAGTAAATTCATATTGAAACATTCTTCATTGAGTTGTGCTGCTCAGTATCTTCATTAAAAAGTCTATGAGAGACTGCAAAAGCCTCATAATGTTTAATGTTGTTCATATATTTACTGTAAATAGCGAAACTTCACCTGGGACTTGGTGATTCCCTTGCCTGATAAGATCTAACTGATTGCTGGGTTTGAGTATCTTTCTCTGTCATTTTTCAGTTTCTCTTGCGTTTCACTCCCTCTGCTCATCACAGCTGTGATTCCATCTCTTATCAGACTCTCAAGCTGTCTCCTTTCCTCTTTCCTTCCCTTTCCTCATTCCCTGGTTACTCCTCAGCTTTAGATCAGTCACAGCCACTTTTAAATGGTTTCACCCTCCTTCTGTATCCTCTGATAAAAAACATTCCTCCTGTGTATGTTTCATTTTCTAACAGAGTGCAGTAGGGTTCTAATTCCTGTAACACGGTTTTGTAGTTTAGCTTTTTCTGCTTGAGCTGACGGGAAACTATTAACCACATCAAGTACTTCAGGACTAGCTTTTGCCAGATATAATATTACCTGCTGAGTTTTCCTTTTTTGTGGCACACATTCCTTTCAGACATAGAATGAATTGCTGTTTAAACTTTCTCTATTTATTTTCCATACTAACAGATTTCTGTGTTCTTTAAGCTTTTTAATTACTCTATTTTTTCACTCAGGATGGAAAAAAAACCCAGGTAGTCATGCTGGATAATGCTTAGTGGTTACTGGGCTAAGCGGTGTGAATCTGCTCATGTCTGTTCACTTTTTTGGGGTCAGACACAATGTGTCCACACTTTATATCAAGAAGATTGTAATAATGGAATGAGATCCATCCTGTTGCACCTCAGTAGTATGGGACCCTTTAGCAAGTGTTTTCTTCTGTCTTGTCTGTCTTGTGACCACACTAACTTTTTCAGCATTGTTCTCCAGAACTGGCAAGAGGCTCAGTTGTCAGCGCTTGTCCCTCAGTGCCAGAACACCACCTTCAGGACCCTCATGCCTATAGACAAGACATAGCTGTGCTATGGAGGGCTGTCATTCCTAATTGGTTAAATAGGGACCAGTCCTGGGGAGTAAGCTGCTTGGGTTGCAGTCAGATATTTGATCATATCATACAGATAAACAGCATTCCTATTGCTATTTTTGAAGTTTTAAAAATACCGATTCAAGTTGGATTCTTAAGTTTCAGTTAAAGATACAGGTAAGAGACAGTAAGATGACCTATGGACATCAACCAAGTTGATGATGGCTGTATTTTTGACCAGACTATTTTCTGTTGAAGCAAAACAGCCTCTTCTTTCTCCCAGACAACACAAACAGTAGTGTGATAAACAGTCCATCTACCCTCTGGTTGATGTTGCCTGCACTGACAGTCCTTCCCTAACCATGCACATGTGGGATTCCTAGAATTTCAGATGGGTCCTGTTTTCCTCCCATGACATGGACAAATATTCCTCTGGCTGACTAACTGCAAGATGGAGGGCATTCTGGAACATCAGTATCATACAAGCTAGGGGGATGCTTGGGAGGAACTTTTCCATATGGATGAGGATGTGGCCCATCGTGCTGCCTTTCTACAGCTTCAGGCAGTGGCCCTGACTCACAGGAGGGGAGAGAGGTCCAGAAAATGAAAGGATTCACTCAGAAAGGAAACTGGTTGCAAAATAGGTATGCAGACTGTGATCCTTGCACAAAGCAGGAGTGTTCCAATGGTGTGGCTGCATCCTTAATTTTTTTTTTTAACATAATAAAAGTACTTATCATTCTGAACATTTAATATCTCAATCCACTAACACTTAACGTTCCTGTTCTTCGCTGGTTCTCAAACTACTCTCCAGAGTCACCAACCCTCCCAGGCAATGTTATGTCCCTAAAGGCCTTTCAACATTCTTACCCAACAATATTCTCTCCATTTTGACTTTTTACTTATCTTACTAGCTTTGCATTGCTCTAGTAGTTTGTGACTGAAGGCAGAGAATTTCCTTGGGCTGGAAACCCAAAGCATCCCAAAGCAAAGATGATGCCCCTTACTGTAGCCCCTCCACCTTGCCCTCCACCGACAACCAGGATGCTTTTTTACACACTCTAGGATACTTCCCAATTTCCAAACTCTTAGAAAAGGGACATGTCCCCCACTGAAAAAAGAAAATTGATCAATTTTTAACTGATTTTCATTTTGGAAAACAATAATTGGAGAATGAATTAATTCAGAGTGTTAGGGCTAAATAGTCATCACTGCAGAACAGGAGACTATGCACAGAATAGCTAGCATTATTCTAGCTGTCTTGATATCATGCTGAATTCTTCTTTATATGTGGCTGTTATTATCCTAATTTTGTAGATGACAAAAAAGGAACAGACATCTAAAATAAGTTGCATGAGGTCATAAAGAGACAGCTCAATGGGAAGAAAATCCTTGGGTGCTAGTTCACTGACTCATATAATTCCCTCTTTTCCTTGAACAATCCTATGGAAGGAATTTTCTCCCATTATTCCCTCAAGTATAAAACATTAAAAACAATATGAACATGAAAACACAGCTAGGCACAAACAGTCCTGGAGGTTCCTGCAGAGCACTGGTGATGACTTCTTGACACAGGTGGTGGAGGAGCCAACAAGGAGAGGTGTGCTGCTGGACCTCGTACTAACAAACAAAGAAGGACTGGTGGAAGATGTGAA
>NW_020447265.1:5115-126018 GCF_003343035.1 Apteryx rowi | reverse complement strand
GGGTTGGACTAGATGATCTCCAGAGGTCCCTTCCAACCTCAGCAATTCTGTGATTCTGTGATTCTGTGAAAAGATCAAAGAGCAAAAAGTTCCCCTTTTTTGGTTCTTAAATATTTCTGTACTTACTGTGGTGACAAGCTTTACAAGTTTATTATATGCTAATGAAAATGATTGGACATTATGGCAGCAGAAAGGATGCTAGATCTTGTGAAGGTTAAACATTTCAAGTGGGTCAGTCCTGCAGTTCATGAAATTTGAACTGCTTTCCTCTGAAAGAATTCATTTTATGAGGTTGTTTATTTTGATTTGTTTGATCATCATGCATGATTTATAGTCTGTCTGGAAAGTGAAATTCACCAAGCAAGTTACTGTTCAAGACAGCTGCCCTTTGACCTTGACCTTTTCTTTCTTATATGATGCACTGTATGTGTTTAATTTCTCTTTTGTCAAATATGTGCATTTGGGTGAAAAATGTGTGTGTGTGTGTGTTTTTCTCTGAATATGTTATGATTTATCCACAAAAAAGGGAACATTTCTTGCTTGAAATGTGAAATGTAGTTTCAAGGTTATGATCCTTTGGTTCCTCCTTTGTCTTTCAGTGTTGCTTTGCTGAACAACACTCTGAATTACATTGGCTTATATCATCTTTTTTCTCAGAGACACTAGCAAAAAAAATAGAATGGAGAAGAACCTCCATGTGGATGACCTTGCACATTTTACAGATAACTACCCCTCTGGGGCTGTACAGTTCAGAGACAGAAAAGTTGGACAGTTTTCCAACTGTAAGGATTCTAGAAAACATGAAGAAAAAAAAGACAACTCTTAACTCATGTGGGCATTAGGGATGGATTTTCAAAATCATTCAGCTGTAATATAATTACCCCACTGACCTCGATTTACCATTGACATCCATGAGAACAGAAATTAATCAAGGTCCCAGAAAATCCCATCTTTAGTGTCAGTGAGAAAAACCTGCCCTTTCCAGATTCCCAAATTGCTCAATACCCACATTGCTCGATACTTTAAGGAACTATCATGGATCTTGGAAGGGGCAAGGAAAGTAGGACAGAAGGGGAAGGGCAGGAAGACATGGAAGCAATCTGTCCCCTCCTGCACCCCCTTAAAAAGTTTTTCTGTCAAACTGTCCCATTCCACTTGCAAAAGTTATTTGGGGCATTGACTTTATGCCTGAGTATTATTTATGATTATTAATTCTATTTCAAACTGGTTATTATATGCAAATTAAAGCATTGCACTCTAAGAAAGAAAGCTGTGATGGATTTGCTGACATTAGAACAATGACTAAATGAATATGTCTTTTTATTACTGCTTTGATAATATATTAAGAAAAACTGCTGAATACATAGTGGATGTGCCAGAGACTTTATATAGAAAAAATATCACCCTGAAGCTAAAGGGCGAGACTGCCCCAGCCAAATGAGAGCACAGATCTATCTTGTATGCACATGGACAATACTTGTGCTGAGAATGGTTAAAAACTTACTGAAAGGAGCTGGAAAAAGGAGGTGGCAAAAGTTCACTTTTTCCATGCCCTCTGGAAAGCAGTGGTTGGATAAATAAAATCTGCTAACATTTTAAAAATTTCAAACCCTTAACATGATTTGTACTTAACTCATGAAGCATTTCAGCTGCAAATAAAAGACACTTGTATTTAAGCAGGAATTTCCCACTGCATAGTTGAGAGTTTAAATTCTTATGAACCATGGGTGGGGTTGAGACCTAGAGCTAAGGACATGCAAAGCCTAGTGAAGCAATGGAAGCCAGAAATGACCTGGACTGGATCTTTGCAGGCAGGGCTTCACTTGTGTCAAGCATATAGTGATGTGTTAAAGTTATGTTATCTACTGCTGTTTCTGCAAGTAAATTTTCTTCCTTAATGAACTTTAAACTTGTAGAAGCTACCTTAAGATAACTGCATGTGGCAGAGAAACAACTTTTTCAGATACACTTGACTCTCAAGCTAACCAATGGTGTCTCATGGTTTCCTGAATCATCTTGTTTCTCTATCTATATCTCTTTCTTGACTCATCTTTTACTTCAGCTCTATGTTCTTACCATCAGGTACTATATTTGAGTTCTGTGTGGAGACCTTATACCACAGTAAGGACATCATCTTTGATGAGCTGTCACAACAAAAATTATGAGGGTAATAAAAGAACTGCATTAGGAGAATTTCATATAGCTTTCAATTTTATTTTCCTTACAATGCAGTATTCCATAGGATAGGAGATTTTGGTCCACTATTCTTATTTGACATCATGCCATAGGATAAAAATTTTAATATATAACAATGTTATACTAAATTAATGACATTTACTTAAGCAGAAAGAATGCATTCATAAAAGGTTTCCATGTCAATAGCCAATTGGAAAGAATACCTTTTATAAATGCCACCAATATTTTATAATAAATATAAAAGCCCATTATATTAAAGAAACAGCTGGAGCGGTGTGTTCTTTTGTCAGTCTATCCTTATACACAGAGTCAAAAACTAGGAAATATATATGCTTGAAGAAAACAGTTGCCTTTTTCCTAGGATTTAAAAGTAGATTTTCAAATTGGTCTATATTAAAATAGTCTGGATGTTTAACACTCTTAGGGACTTTAGAAAAAATCTTTAGAAAAAAACTTACAAAATCACATTTCTGATCTTCTGGAAGTCAGTCTCAAGGGTTAGTTTCATGTTCCTTCCTCCTTCCCTTGGTCAGAATGAGCATTTAGTGTAAAGAGATATAGTACTGCAGAAACTCAAAATATGACATAAGTGTGGGGGAAAACATTGATGAATGGAATCATTTTTATATGCTGTACTGTGGGACTAGCACTACTGAGTCTGCTTTGGCATGGTCCATCCTCTTTATTGGCTCCTTCCCCTCTCTCTCTCTTTCTCTGTCTCTCTTTCTCTCTCTCTTTTCTAAAATACTCCTCTATTACGCAAACTCCTATCAATTAATTGTTATTGCTTTTCTGGTTTCATTTATTCATCCACTGATTTGACTATGTCCAAAGATATTGAAGTGCCTCTTTTCAAAGAGTACCAACACTTCTAAATAACATTTTACAAGACATGCCTCTGGGTCTCTGACAAGAAGATACTTTTAATCTGTACATCAAGAATTTGTTTTCTTTCTCTCTGTCTTTTCCTTCGTTCTCTTTTTTTTTTATTCACAAACACAGCTTCTGTCCTTTACTTTCTATTTCCTGTGTAGACTGTTCCAATTCTATTCTCTCAGCTATGTTATTTATTTCTGCAGACATCATTTCAATCTTATTTTTTGCAGACAATTTGACAATTTGACAGTTGTAGCTTATCATTTCTGGCAAGAATTCACTTGCACATGTGTGTAATGGAGTGCTCGTCTTCTGCAAATTTCAGTGGAGGGTCTTTGGCTAGCTGAGATCTCAGAAATGACAATCCTGGTTGCGATGTGCAGGTCTSGTTTGAAAGCATTAGTTTTCTTCAGTTTTGATTGGTATTTCAGTGTGGTTCAGTCTGAATACACTATCAATGAACCAGCAAATTGCRTTTTTGCAGCACCCAAAGTAGACTAAGCACTCTGCAGGATAGACAGAAAGATAGTCTCTACCTTGGACAGATCTGTGTTTTGGTTTTTTTTTGGTGGGTTCTTTTTTTTGTGCAAAGCAAACAAATAATAGGGTGTGTTCATGTGACAAAAAATAAATTCTAGCAATAAGACCACAAAATTCTCCTACTTCTGATGTCTGCGTTTTTACGATTTGGTATCTTAAGTGTTTTGTTTATGTGTGTCTTCAATGCTATTTTACATGTGCATATGCAAACACACACACACATATATTCATGTGCATGTAAATATGTATATGCACGTATACACACATCTAAATGTGTAAAAAATGCACAGGGTATTCATACACATTACTTGTGCCAATAAGAAAAATAGTTGAGTATYGTTCTGAACATAACAGGAACTAGAAGCTGTTGCCCAACATAGAGGCAAGATGTCCATCAGCTGCTTGAAAGTATCCTGTCTCTGTGGAAGCCAGCAGTTCCCGCATCTGCTGAATTCCAATTTACTGACAGTATTTGGCTTTTGTTGAAAGCAATGTCTCTTGAGCAAACTTGCTCCATGATCTCCCAAGAAGAGAGCTACTACTTTGAGAAACGACATGCTGCTATTCAGCTGATCATTAATATCATGGCCTCTCTATGATGCTACAACTTCCTAATTCCTACTGAATTCAAAAGCCAGGGGGAGCTTGCATCTTTTGCCTTCCATAAAAGCAAGGTGTCAAGACTGTTTCCTCGTTCCAACATTGGTTTCTCTTGTCCAGTGAAAACTGTGATCAAAGGATTCCCATACAGGCAAGATACAACTAATCAGTTGCTCCATCTCGTCAGCTGTTCCTGCAGGGGCAGCACTTCTCAGCTCTTGTGAAGTTCCTATAGGCACTGTTGAATAAATTTGCTTATGCTGACAATGTCTACTACTAAACTAAACACCAGCCCCATGATCATCCATATAGTTGAAATACTAGCACATTGCCTGTCTTACTTTTCAGAGACAGGCAGACAGTAATGATGTGTTCTTATTGACTGACAGCATTTTGTTAGGATTCTCTTCAGATCTTCTTGATATACATTTTTATTATTTTTGCTGATGTTTATTAAAACATCCAATTCTCAATGGCATTTGCCTCTCTAAGAACCTCAGTCCACTGCTGTTGTCTATGGGATGAAAAGATGCCAGGATCTACAGGATGGGTATCACATGACAAGGCTGACCTCTATGTCAAAAGCTGTGCACTTAGTTATTTTCTTCCCTCCCTCTGATTTGGAAGAAGCACTGCTGCTGAACAGGAAGTAAAATAACATGTTTCTGGAGACTATTAGATAAGGATTGAGCAATGGATAGAAGAGAGATCAAAAGAAAGATAAAAGAAATGATGCCTGGGTCATATCAAAGGCTGAATTATCTACAACACAGTGGGTAGCCCAAACACTAGCAAAYTCAAGTCCTCAGTCACGAAATGAGGAACCCGTAAACATTAGAAATATGATTAGCTCAAGACTAAGCCCTAAATTTTTTCTTTTAAATAAAGCTGTGCATTTTAGAAACATTTTTTCATTTTAGTTTGAAGAAGGTGTTTGAAATTTATTTTTTACAGGTAATATTTTTAATGCTTTCATTCAACTTTCATGCAAATCCACTAGGGTTTGATCAAAAAAAAACCTCTATCCACATGAAAAGACATCAAGGGCTTGTTTCTGCTTCTTATTTCTTCTTTATCTCCAAATTCAATCTGGTGTAGATCTGCTAATGTGTGAAAAATTAATCCAGATTTATACCCTTAAACAAAGAAGAAAAAGATACATTTTAATCTGATGACTGAAATTTATCACATGTATCAATATATGAATGTGCAAATATTTTCTATGTAATTAGTTATTTTAGATAAAGGCAAAGGCATCCAAGAAAATCTAGAAATCTCTTGAATGAGCCTGAAAAATATTTCTACTTGAATGGGCAAAGAAATTAGGGTACCATTGGAAACCACAAAAAAGGCTCTGTGCAGATTCTTCACTGGCAGCGTCTCCCTATATTATTGCTGATTTTATAACAACTGTTTTGGGTTTATAAGCCAGGCACTGTCAATATCACAACCCCCACAGCTAATTCTTTCTTTCCTCCCTCAGTTCCACATCTAGTCACTCTTATATTTTGCCAGTTAAGCATAATAGTATTTAGTCTCTACTTTTTTCATAAGATGAATGCTGCCAAAAGGTGTGGGAAGTAGAGACTGAAATGTTGCATTTTTGTAGCAATATCACCTAGGTTTTTACTTCTCAGTACAACCCATTTTTTTGTGCAGGCAATCAGCCCCTTCAAGTAAGCTGTTGCCTGTACAGTGCTGTACACTCCATCATATATTAACTGTCAAAATATGCAAACCTAAGTAAATGCCTTGCCATCTCCATTAAATGCTTTTATAATGATTACTCTATAATATAGCATGTCATCTGAATTTTAATTAATTTTAAACAATTAATAATGTTTTTATTTCCCACGTATACATCAAAAACTAGTCCTCTAATCTATYTCTAATCTTTCTCTAACCTATTTTTCCTTTAGTACTGATATAGTCTCTTCCCTTTTGAAAAGATAATGTAAATACTTACCTTGAAGTCCCAGCCTTCCTGTACCACAACATTGCAGAGGACTGATGAAGAAAGAGGGTTTATATTAATGAGCTTATTGGCAAAAGAATGAGAAAGAGATTTTCTGTTCCCCCTTCTCTGCCGTCACTGACACAAGAAGCAAAAATGATGATGTCTGCATACATTTATTTGATATGTATACTGAAAAAGTACCTAGAGACTCATTTTGATCATTAGGGTCAAATCCTAGTGAGTTAAGTACTCCACAAACATACATAGGGAGATGGCACATGTCCTTCAGTGATCAAAGCTTAAAAAAAAGACCATAAAAATGTAGAAACAAAAGGACATAATCAAACTATACTGTGTAATAAGTACAATTTCATGTTTTTTCTTGTTGCCTCATATTCCTGCCATTGGATAATTATCTTTTTCTTTTAAATATAACTTTTTAACCTTTTCAGGTCAAAGAATCTTAACAGGCTGTCAAGACCTACAAAATATAATACTAAATAATAAAAGATTAAAAAATATTAAGAGTTTTCCTTATTTATATTACTTTTGCCTCCTGAATTACAGAAAATAGGTGACTAATGGAACTGCAGGTTGCTAAGGGGAACCTTTACTTCTTGTACTGAGCATAGCCAGCAGGGTTTGACAGCAGGGTGCTGCGGGGTTGCCCTGTGTAGGAGGCCATGAACTGCTCTGTGCTGGTCACCGCCAGGTCCAAATGACACTGAAATGGGTGGAAACACCCCATCGCTTCCCAAAATTTCAGCCAGTTAGGGAACATGGTGCCCCTGCTCAGATATATTTAAGAAAGAGTGGAAGCTGCCAGGGGCAGAAGGCACATGGGGAGACACAAGAGTTACAGCCTGGAGACACATGGAAAGAAATGTTGGGAAAGTGTCTGGAGATGCGTTCTTGGAAGGGGGCACTCCATGACAGAGGTAGCACGCTGCTGAGGGACTGTGGCCATGGGGGACCCTGTGACGGTGTGCTCCTTTCTTCCCCGCACTGATGTGCTCTCTCCCCCTCAACCTGACCTCCCTGTAAACAGCACGTATGCAGGGGCTAGTTGAACAAGCGACAACTAAGACCCATCTAGCATGCAAATATGACTATGAGTCAATCATCTCCCCCCCCCCCCATAAATAGGGGGCAGCCCAGAGCCCACTGAGCTCTCCTGCACGGCAGTGGGTTGCACTGCAGAACCTGCTCTTGAGCAGGACTCCTCGAGGTTGAGACCTGTGACAGATTCTCGGTAAGTGATTAATAGCATGTTGAACTTTTGTGAACTTCGCAAAACTTTGCTGAGTTATCTCTGACTAATTGCACACATAATTCCTTAGACATAAATCGTTGACCAAGTCTGAGACTAGGACTGGATTCAGCTGCACCTAGGCTCCTCTCTGAAGGAGTTTAGAAAGCAAGGGGGTCCAGTCTGAACCTTGTGACTCAACAGGAGGGTCTCCATTGCACATGCATCTGACCCTGTCCTTCATGTAGTAAATAACTGAGTGAACTTTGCCAATCAAACCTTGTTAAATCATTCTTGTTTACAATTGAACTTTGCTAAGTCTCTATCTTACCACAATAAGCATAGTGCTGCTTCCCTCTTACGAGTGAAGTGCATCACTCCTTTCGCAACAGATCCACACCGGGGTAGGGACACCCCTGAGGGACTGCAGCCATGGGCAGCCCAYACCAGGGTGGGGACACCCCTGAGGCACTGTGGCCTGTAGAGGGGCCATGCCAGAGCGGGACACCCCAGAGGGACTTCGGCCCAGGGGCAACGCACGTTTGGGGCAGGGACACCTCTGAGGAGACTGTGGCCCATGGAAGTCCGCTGCTGGAGCAGGCACACTCCAAAGAAGCAAAGAGGAGTGGAGGAAAATCAGGCAGAAGGTCTCAGCAATCAAGTGCTCTGGCAGCTCACAAAGTTAAAGGGGTTTTTTTTGGTTCGCTGTTTCTTTTTTTTTGGGGGGGGTGTTAGATTGTTTTTTTCCTCTTGGCAGCCACCATCATCTCGTGGGGACCTGGTATTTTAAGGTGAAACTCTTGTGAGTAGACTGGTAGCGCTACATAGGCTCCACGTACATTGCAGAAGACATACCAACTCTTTTTTTTAACCTTGTGAAACTCATGAAGAGAAGAATAATCACTTCCTGCTTGGGGATAATGGAAGTCTCAGTGCCTAATTCTGTGTTGCTGTTGACTTTGAATGATCATTTAGAACAACAGAAGCTATTGTCGGATCAACATTATCTTTCAAATTAAATTGTTTAATATTGATACACCAGCATGTAAATTAAGTTTTGTTCTTCTGGTTTTGCTTTCTTAAACATTTGAACAGTTTAAGCCCATATTTCTTAGAATTTAGAAGCTTAGAAGCATTCTATATCTAGGAGTTACTTTTTCTAATGCTGCACTTGCATTTTATTAATCATTTGATTTTCCCTTTTCATTTGTTGACTGCAATGTGTTGTGCATGTTGGGAATTCCTGTGTTTTAAAGCTGGTTTGGTGCAGGAATAGTCCTTCAGCTAATGCTCCTGTAGTTCTTTACTGAAGAGCACCCCTTATGGAGCAAAATGTGCTGAGTGAGTGGAGAGTTCTGTTTATATATTAATTTATGGCAAATTTATTTATGATTTCCTCCAAGGTTAATGAAAGTCACATCTGTAAAATCCCATAATAAAGTTAGAGTAGTGCTTCTCAAACTTTTATTACAGTTCTGTTTTTGAACACCTTTTCTTTCACAAAAGATGATATTAAAAATAAAAGTTCTCATGCCAGAATAATAAATTAAAAATAACCTTACTCAGAAATCTACGTGAACTAACAGATGTAAAAGAATAGATGTTCAAATATGGTACATACTTTTAATATAGTGTGTGTTATCAGGCCTGCCATTCTCTAAAAACTGTCAGATAAAGGTTTGTATCTTGACAAGCCTTTCTGTATAAGTACAAAAAATGAAATGTAAAAACCTGTCAATTTAGGATTAAAGAGAAACATACTTTGAATAAGTACACTCATGTGAGAGATTTACACCTCTTCTAGCTTCTGTCAACAGACTAGCCCAGTATCCTGTCTTGCATTTGTTTGAAGATGATTAATGAATGCACATTAATGAATATTAATTAGTTAATTTAACAAATTCAGGGTTAGAAGAAATTTATTTTAACATGATAGCCTGTTATGGAAGTGAATTAATGCTCTGCACAAAGAATATTCCTGTGTTTGCCACTTTCTGTTTAAAACCTTCTAAATGAAAAAAAGGATGTTAGAAAACAGACATGGATAAAAATAAGCATTCCTCTTTTCCCACAATTCAGACACACAGCTTAAAAATCTTGGAGCATTTTCAAATGGTTTTTAAGCTAAAATAACTGAATCCACTTGGCTTCTAACTTAGAGATAGGTTGTAAAACAAATGAGGGTTTAACAATTATAAGTAAGTCTGTAAGCTGTATCATAGAGTGTTTCCTTTTTTAAGAGTATTTTGTGGAATAATATATGAAGTCAATCCTATGTGTGAATATAATAAGAATACAGTTTTATTGAGAGCATATTGGAAAGTGCAGTTCAAGACACCAAAGAGGTGGAATTTCGGAGCTGTTTCCATTTTGACTCATGGTGATATTACAGCACAAGCAAAGTTCTGCTGTCCTGAACACAGAAGTCCACACCAGAAGGTTTCTTTTTTTCACAACTTGATTTCCCATCATTCTGGAGACCACACATATCAATCTCTCTTGTCCTCTGCCTTTTGGACCACTCTCACCCACGTTTCTTAGATGTTGCTCATTTTTGCTTGGTTTTCTGTATCTTTCTGCTTCTTTCTGTTATCTTTCAGCTTCTGTTATTCACAAATATACAATCCCACAAATCAATAACTCCAATCTGTGCACCTCCAGACAAATCCTGCTTATTTTCCCTGATATATTTCTTGTTCCAGTCTTTCCCTGTGATCCAGTACCTCTAAAAGTAGCCTCTGCTATTTCAACTATTTTTTAGCAAAGACATTTTTAATTGCATTCTCATCTAAATGGAGTGAAAGCTGGCTAGCAGAATCGCTGAATTCAGTGACCTCTGCAATTGCCTGCAAATTGATAGCACGCCTGCTGGCAGCTGCAGAGTCTTCACATAACAAAAAGAGATTATCTATGTGCTCTGTACAATATATGCTGCCATGTCATTTTTACTAGCATTGTGCTTGTACCTCTCCCTTCCAGCATTTGTTTTTCCCTCTGGACTTTTTAACTATTAAAGAGAAAAACTCCATAAGAGAAAAATTAAAATAATTCCACTCTCCTTTGTTTGATATTTGGCTATTGAAATTCACTCCTACAAAAGTAGGACAGCGCTGTCATCCAGGAGTCAGGTTATGAAAAACAGAATCACAGGATCATAGCATGATTTAGTTGGAAGGGATTTCTGGAGGCTCTCTGGTCCAAACTCCGCTCCAGCAAAAAATACTTTGGGCCAAATTCTACTTTCACCTATGAAGACACTGAAGAATATTTGAGCTTCAGAATCTTTTTTCTAAAGCTCAGGAAAACCACAGCAAGGCTACATAGACCTTAAAATCAAATAACCCTCCTCCTCCTGAAGCACCACTGTTCCTCAGTGGCTGTCTCCTAGTGAGTGTTGAGAGTTGAGCTAATATGTGACATCCTTCACACTGATTTTAATTGGTTTTAGTTGTCTTATCAAAAATGTTGACAGCACACCAAGAAACTTGCAGCTTGCTTTCTTCCTTAAAAGCTCTTCCTTCAGGGCACACTAGCCATATGTGTGAAGCCGCAGCCCATTAAGAACTGTGCACCTCATTCTCCCACATTCATGAGCTCTTCCCCCAGTGCTTATTAGCTTACCTGCTGATATATATTTGAGACACCTTTTGGTTATGAGTTCCAGCATAGATTTCTCTTTAACCAGCACTTAACTACTCTGCACCCTACAGCCCTTTGTTAAAGCTTCCCTATTACTCCTAGGAGAGTTTTGCCTCTAAAAGAGCTACATGGTTGAACTTCAAATCACTGTGGTTATTCCCTAGCAACACCGTTTTGAAATGTGGATAATATCTGTCTCATAACATTTTACTTTCTCTTTGTTATCCATTGCTGGAAGATATTTTGGAAATGCAGAGATGTTGAATTTACCAGCATTTGAATGATTCATATAGAGATTAGCAGAATTTGTAAAAAGGTCTTTTTAAACCTTGCTTGTTTTTACCCATCTGCTGTCATTGTAAGTTATTGGGCTGTAGCTTGCAGAAGCTTGCAGGTAGGTTTCATTCATTTTCAAGTATTTCCTGGCAATAGGATGACAGAAGAGCCCTGCACAGGGAAGTAAATTGAAATATCAATACTGCAGTATTTAGCCTGAGTTATTGACTCAGTAAAAAGTGTATTAACAATCGTTAGTGATAAAGCTGTAAATGTGGCAGCTTTATAATTATATAGCTTTGGTACTACTTTCTCTCCTTAAATATTTCATAACATTTTCATTTGATTTTTAGATTGCTCACTCACCACATCACTCAGTCTCATTTTCCTAGAATTTACAAATAAATATTTGTTTATCTTTTGGCAGAAGATGAATTAATTTTACAAGTAGATGTGTGAAGTAATTTATTTAGGAACAAATTGTGACTCTCTTATGTTGGCAAGAATTAAGAACACCGCTAAAAAAACTATTCATTTGAGTAAGTGTTCTTTAATGTCTGCATATGTCATATATTCCACTCCTACTTGGTATCTTTTATAGAATCCAAAGCTGTTAGTATGATTACCTATCTATAATATTAAGAATTGTCATAGAAATTACAGTGGGTAAACTGTTTTACAGTTTTCATATTGCTAAGAATATACTAGTGAATACTGACCTTTCAATACAATGAATGCGATCTTAATGTTTTTTTTAACATGTTACGACTTCATACTTTTTACAATATTCTATATTTATACTTGTAAAAAATGAAAATGTAAGATTTTTATATTTATTATTTTAAATCTTTTAATATAAATAATTTTCTGCTCAGTTTTATTTGCAACGATAATTACTGTCACTGTAAGAATTAATTGTTTTATCTTAAACAGTTTGAACTTTCTAAATCTCTATTATTCACCTGAAAATACTGTATTTTGTAAAAAAAAAATTATTGAGATTTTAATTGCATTCTTGACTTTCCTTTTACCCAAGGTTACTGTGACACCATAAAACTATAATTATATCTTGCATCATTAATATTAATTATTATTTGGCTAAAATAAGAGCGTGAGCAATACACACAGCAGCAGCTTTCTGCTGAAAATGGAAAAGTCACCTTTTTCTTTCTGGGCTGAAAAAGCCATAGTTCCTCTACAGCTTTCTCTTCCTCAGATGATGCAGTGAGAGCTCTCCTTCCTGATCACCATGTTAAACTTAACACAAGTACTGTTAAGAATTAAGACTTTTAGAGCATTCTTTCATTAGACTTTCAAATCACAGATGTATTGGCCCATCTGGGTTTTGCTGTTGTTGAAGTTAGCTAGTGGAGTGTCCCAGTATTGTAGAAAGCTGGATTTTTTAAACTTGCTGATGTTGTAATGTTTCACTGGGAGAAAAAACTATTTTAGTGTGATAATGAGAGACTTTCAAAACATTCCTTTGTCTCTTATCTTTAAATAACTCTCTGTATTTAATGGATATTTAGAAATATTGTAAAAGTATTAAAGTCTCACAAAATTGCATGCAGAAGGAGACAAAGAAATCCCAATTTTACATATGTTTATAGAAGTGTTTTATAGTATTTTGTGGATAAGGTTTTCAAGGTAGCGTAATAGATTTGCATTAACATTAAAATTAACAAGCATGAAATATTCAAATTACTGAGGCGCTTTGAAAATTCCAGGGTAGCTGCTGTTAGAAGTCATAAAGTATATGAGAATTTGGCATCAAAAGCATCATTCTTCTTTCTCACTGAAGTGAGGCATCAAGCACAAGACATGGACTGCATTCCATGCTATGGATTCTATCTAAGTGCATATGCACAGTGGGGGTCTGTGAAGATTTTCCTTATAATTATGCAATTGCTTGTAATACAGGCAATGCTTTTAACTAACTCATACTGTACAAATATTACTTGAACTGAAATCAGAAGGTCAGAAAAGCTGTTAGTAATGTTGGCATCAGTAATGTTGACAACTGTAATACACATCATACTACAGTAGTAGACTATTACTTTAAGGACTCCATACAGAAGTAAATAATTAACTCAGGCTTACCTAGCAAAGTCAGTCAAAATTTGGCAAAATGAGGCTCTGTAGTATGAAGGAGCTATGCTGCCTTCAATCCCTGAATAATCTCTGCAGCAGATTCTAATATCTTTTCTCACAAAATGGTGTATTATCAAAGGGACAGGAAACACAAGTTTTTGAATTTTTTAATTAGAATTTTTCACATAGACTCAACCTGCTTTACTCTGCCACTATCATAGAGCAAAAACTAGTTCTTCCCTTGCACTGGTTAGTAAAACTAGATCCTTACTATGGCTTGTCACAAAGTAGCATGCATATTATTGTTTCTTCCATAAGGACTGTCTTTTAGAGGGCTTTGGGGGGCGAAGGGGGATTTCTTATGTAGGGCTTTGCAGAATGAAGCTTTAGTCCCTACTGTAACTGGAATGCAAATAAATAAAAAGCCTGAGAATGCTGGTGCAGGAACTTAGAACTGATTATCATGGGGTAAGCTCAGCAGTTTAGCAGAATGGGAAGAGTTGAGATGTACATTCACTGCTGATTTCCCAATTCTGTGAATGAAATCCTAGATTTGATTGAAAAATATCTGTAAGAAGTTAAACTTCCTTTCAAAGAATTTAGCTCAAAAGCAATTAAAAAAAAGAGAGAAATGCTTTTTGAAATACTACATTTTGCATAGAGACAAGTATGTTTATCAAAGATCATCTTTTTGACAAGAAATCCATCAAAACTGACGTGAAAAAATGCCAACAGAGTCAAAATGGCAAAAATTCCAAAACAGTATGCATTCTTCTTCCCTGGCACCCTGTGCAGACATATACAAGTGACTGCCCTGAGCTAACATGTAGGAAGGGCTACACCGGGGAGGTCCTGACGGTAATAATCTCACCCTACAAGCAGTGGATGCTGTCATCTCTAGGACAGAGGAGAAGCATGCCTACAATTAAGTCTAAAGGTAACTTGAGATACAGCAGTACAACACAAATCAGGACAATCCCATTGCCATCTCTGAGTCCCTACTTCAAACAGGTTGCATGCTGCACAGCAGGCTACAGTTGTTTTTATGCTAGTATCAAATGATCCTGAAGATAATGGGATTTAAATCACCAGAAGATACACTCAGCAAAGATTGGCAGAAGTTGAGGATTTGTCTGAATTTCCTGCAGACAGCAGAACAGACCCTTTGGGAAAATGCTAGTTGGGACTGCATGCAGGGAAGTATGCAATAGCGATGATTAACAAGAACACACACGACAGCCTTAGCAAGAGCGTGCCCTGCTGTGCTGGTGCTGATCTGAATATGTGCTAACTTGGAGGCCAGTATCAGTTCAGCTAAGCTAAGTGTATCGCCATTCTGACACTCGGGTTTCCTGCACATGGCCATGCTGTTAGAGCAAGAAGCACTCCCAGGTCCTGACAGAGAGTAGAGTGGCAGCCTTTGAACTGATATGATCAATAATAACCTTGGAAGAATAATTGCATATTGTGATGTTCTATAATTCTTTTAATTCACTCATTCTCAGACACAGTGATATAAAGACAGCTGTTTGGGGAGTCTGGGGAGGGACTGGGGGTGAGAGGATGTTGAGCAATTTGGGTGCTTATTGTGTCCATGAATATTGAGTATGTCTGTTCTACTAAACAAAACTGGCCAGGTCCCATAGTCGTGCCTTGAGGCAAGTGACAAAGCAGGAATTGCATCCATGTAGCTGAGATCTCTGAGCTCTGTCCAAGTCCCCCCAGAGAGTCCCAGAGAATGAAGGCTGTCCTCCTCCCTGCCTTTCAGGAGCAGTCCCGGGCTTGTGCTAAGCCCTGACCTGTACCCAGGCATTCAGTGCTCCTTGGCCAAAGCCAGAACTATTGCAGTGACGGTGCTATCAATTTAATAGTGTAACAGATCACACGCCAGTGTTCAAATGTTTGCCTTGGCACTGTTTAGTTTACCAATATAGAYTAAGCCTCAGAATTTATTTCTGGAGTATATTTTAATTCTGGAGTGTTTTACACTTGTCATATTTAGTTGGAGCCCATGAACATGGGCTTCTTTTATGCTTTCCCCTCTTCCCTTTTTTTTTCCTTTTAGCACTAATTTTCTATATTTAATTTTCATTTTACCTGCTCCTGTCTGGTTTTATTGGCATTTTTTCTTTCTGTTTTCCTGGCTTCCACATTTATAAGAGGAAAGGTGCTTCTATCTAGTAAGATACTTTGGTAGACAACATTTTAATCTGGCAATCAAGGACATGAAGAGAAAAAATAGCTACATATTAACTTCAGAATGAAACAAGGTTTGTATTTCTAACACTAACAATGAACATTTAAAGAAAGAAAAGGCAAATACTTCTGCATAGTCTATGGATAGGAATAAGAGCACCTTTTTCTTGTTATGCTTCAAGAACATCCAGTGTGGATACAGTATTAGAATCCCTCAAGGAAAGTGGTGAAAGAAATAATTTCTCATATTTTTCAACAATAAACTATAAATTGTTATAACAGTTAACCAGGCAAGAGAAGAGCCAATCCTAGCAATTAAGAACAGTTTTACAAGGAAAAGTAGCAAATTTCCAAAGCATGAGAAAACATTAATCTCTGGAGAGCATGTGATTAGTTTATCCTCATGTCTGTTATAGTCTCACCATTTTCAGTCACTGCTATGTGCCTTGGTATTTTATTAACTCATTACTGAATTTCTGGGCTGAAGGGTGAAAAGAGGTTTTTTGTTTTGTTTTGTTTTTGTTTTAACAAAACTATAGGCTTTCTGTGGGTCTGTATCTCTCTGGGTCTATAATAATGCACTTCTAGTTCAGAATGTACTGAATAAGCTTAGGTATAAGTTTGCTTAAATCATGCATTAGAGCTGATCTCTCTAACTCTTAAATACTCTCTGTATTTTGTGAAGCTTGGATATGAATCTTATAAACATGAATAGGAATGATCCATAACATGGAGAGAAATATCTTAATGAAAATCTGGAAAGGATTGTTACAGTTAACAGGGATAAATACAGTATTTCACATTAATTTTGAACACCAGATCACATACTCCCTCACAAAGTGTAGATATAAAGTAGGAAAATTTTCAAATATGTAAGGACTTAGCAACTGGAATGATGTCATGACTCAGATTATCAAAACCRAGACTAAACAAGTTCATAATAAACTTTTTTTGTGTGTGTGTGAAGGAGACAAAATCATCTAGTGAAATGGAGATCTGTGTTGAAATAACATTAATCTCAGCAAATTTTTACTTTCCATGAATATTTTAGTCTCAAAATTATTTTTTAAGGATTCAAAATATTCTATTTAAGTCTTCTTATCATCATAAATGAACAGCTACAATTACTCTGAAACTTTCAATTCTGATTGTCACATTGATATAAAATATTTTGTATGGCAGTGTACAAATTAATGTATTTGAATTTAGGTTTTCAAGCAGCAAAAATATTTATCATCAGACAATACAAGTCACAAGGAAAAAGCTACAGAATATTTTTCCTGAAGGTCCTTAATTAAGCAGAAAAAATCATTTTCACTTCTGTTCCCCCAGCATTTTATTCATCTTGTTAGTATCAGTGTCTTTTTTACCTGTTCTTCTTCTACCTGCAAGGAGTTTTATGAGATTCCTCCTTCTTTTTTCCTGTGCTTACTCTTACCTGAGATAAATTAGCAAATCTTACAGTATTGGTTAATTTAAAGGAAATGTTTTCAGCCGTTGAATTTTGGAACTAACTGGTGGTCCTGGGAAGGGTCTAATTAAACACATGTTGCTGAACTTCCTCACAAAGCAAGCCTCAAGGCTAGTTGCCAACCAATGCTGTTTAAATAATAACCCTTAAAGTTAAGTCTTAAACTGAGAAGAGAACTGTTTAAACAAGGTGTTTGCTGGTAGTCTGTGAATCTGTAAATCCATCCAGAAATACTCCTGGTGCACAGAAGTTTTTTGTCCCTCATTTAGGACAATATGGAAAAGTTGTCTGAAAAGTGTCTGAATTATAATTCTTCTCTCTCTTTAAAGTTAGGCRTGGGAAGAAAGAAGGGAACTGACTAGAGCCCAAGCCTGGGTACTGTATGGCCTGGTTTCATTGCCTGCTCTGTCACACAGACCTTGAGACACTGTGAGCGTCTGATGGGCTATAGTGCAAAAAAGTGCACTCTTTTTATTTCTCTCTTCTCTCTTTTTATTTTTTCTCCATCTCTTTCTCTCTTTGTCTTTCTCTCTGTCTTTCTTTGTCTTTCTCTCTTTCTTTCTCTGTATTTCTTCTCCTTCAYTCCTTCCCTCCCTCCCTCTTTCTTTTTATCTTTTTCTTTCTTTCTTTTTTGTTCTTTTTTTCTCTCTTTATCTCTCTCCCATCACTCTTTTTATACAAGAACTCTGTGTTTAGAGTATTCAACCAAAGATTCATCAGAGATTCAAAGACCAAAATGTGTTCAAATACCCTAACAATTAATCTATAAGCTATTCTAAAATCTCTCTTCTTGGTAAAGCAGTTTCTCTTTGCACTGATTAGTTAAAGATGTATTGTACTGGAACAAGTCCATGTAATTTCATAAGCTGCTGGTTACAGAAGTCAGTGAAGGGAAGAAATCTCTAGTCCCAGCCTCTATTGCCAGCACTGTTTATTGATTTTATTCCATCTTGTTTCGTGCAGAGTATATAATCAGTCCCTGGAAGAGGTACTACCATGTGAGCATCTTACTGTTAAGCTGCAAAGCCACTCTCACTCCTCAGTGTAAAGCAGGTTTTCTCTCACAGAGAAGGTGAGAACTCTCTAGCAGAGGGCTGAGTAAAGACTATCTAGTAGAGACTACAGGCAGCTGGCAAAAAATAGAATCGCAATCCTGAATTTCAGGAGAACAGTCTTTGGCCTGTTCAGGGACCTGCTTGGAAGGATCCCATTGGATACAACCCTGGAAGGCAGAGGAATCCAAGACAGCTGGCTGATATTCACCTCATCCAAGCTCAAGAATGGTCCATCCCAAAAAGCAGGAAACTAAGCAAATGCAGCTGGTGGCCTGCACAGATGAACCAGGAGCTCCTGACTAAACTCAAGCATAAAAAGTAAGTGTACAAGAGGTGGAAGCAGGGACAGGTGAACCAGGAGGAATACGTACTGTCTGAGCATGCAGGGACAGGGTTAGGAAAGCCAAAGCCCACCTAGAGTTRAAACTGGCAAGGGACATGAAAGGCAACAAGAAAAGCTTCTACAAGTACATCAGCAGCAAAATGAAGGCTAGGGAAAATGTGGGCCTGTTGCTGGATGGGAATGGGAATTTGATGACAAAGGATAAACAAAAGGCAGAGGTATTGAATGCCTTCACCTCAGTCTTTACTGGTAAGACCAGCCATCAGCCATCCCAAGCCCCTGCGAGCAGAAGGGATGTCTGGAGCAATGAAGACTTACTGTCAGTGGAGGAGGATCAGGTTAGGGAACACTTAAACAAACTGGACATTCATGAGTCCATGGACCTTGACAGGATGGACCCATGAGTGCTGAGGGAGCTGGCCAATGTCATTGCAAAGCCACCCTCAATTACCTTTGAGAGGTGACAGCAATCAGGAGAGGTGCCTAAGGACTGGAAGAGAGCAAATATCACCCCTATCGTCACGTATGGCAAGAAAGAGGATYCAGGAAACAACAGGCCATTCAGCCTCACCTCAGTCCCTGGGAAGGTGATAGAGCCACTAATCCTGGAAACTCTTTCCAGACACATGAAAGATAGGAAAGTGATTGGGAGTAGTCAGCATGGGTTTACAAAGGCAAAATCATGCTTAACCCACCTGTGGGAGTATCTGCTGGAATTACTTAGCTTCCTGCATTACCTACATAAAGAACTATRTAATTCCATTTTATCTTTCAGGAAAAAAAAATCTTTTTTTTTGATAACACTGGAAAATATTTTAAAAGTTTGACAATTAAATTCATTTTGTAACTGCAGCTCAAGTATGCACAGTGATAAACTTTAAAAGGTTAAACCTAGTCTTTGATCCAAGAACTCTCCAATGCCTTTGATCTCCAAATTAGGGCACTAAAATCAAACGTGTATGTCTTCTGTATCCTGATTCTAGTAGCTACAGTTAAGAGTTCAAATCCATGTCAGAAATTCTGCTGAACTTGCTGATTTTCTATTTAAAAGATATTTCAAATTTTGTAGTTCTTGTGTAGAAATTTTTACCAGTGAAAAGAATCGTTAATGATTGCATTTAGGAGCTGTTTGTGGATTTTATGCATTCTAACCTTCGTCCCATGGAAAGTAGTACTGAGGATTTAACTGCAAATAGTGAGAAAGTGAGTTGATAGTAGAGCACTATTATATTAATCCATATGTTATAAATATATAATTATGTTACATATGGATTAATTATAACTATAATAAATTATAGAGTGAAAACACAGTCATCTGCAGTTTAATCAGATACAAACATTGAATGAGGACTGGAATAGCAGACTCTTTGATCTCCTAGACCACTGCGTTTCCACATTTTTTGAGTTGAAGACACCTACAACATTTCCTGTAAGGTGAGGATCTCTGTATAGTGAATTAACAATAGGCTTGGTTTTGTTTATAGTTAGCTTTCATATGTACCTTATAAGTATGGTTCATAGACCCTCAGAGGTTTGTTGACCATAGGCTGAGAACCACTGTTTTAGAACAGCCACATTATAAAATGTGCCTCTTTCTGTACCCAAGGTGTGTAACCAAGTGTCTGAGAGAGTTTGCTGTATTTTGATATTTCCAGTGACCCCATTCAAAAGGGATCCATTAGAATAACAAAGACACAATGAATCAGTGATAGCAATATAGCAAAATACTCCTGATCTATTAAAGATGGCATGGATTTTAGCATTTTGAGGGCTAGCATTAAAATCAGCTTCAGAGATGGCTATTTGTTCCGTACTTGTAACTAAGAAGAACACACTGCAACATTAAAGAGCTCCTTTAAATAGGGTCACTAATAAAAATAGCAGAAATAAACATCAAAAAAAGAAGGAGGGGGAAAGAGAGACAGTATGCTTCACAGAACCAATAAATGGTGCACAAGTCTAGTTTGCATGACTAAAAGGGAACAGATTTTGGTGTCCTGAATTTCAAACAAAGGATTATGTCTCATCTTCTCAGCTAAATGTCAGGCCCGTTATTGTAGCTTATTCACAGAAGCTAATAAACATTAATTGATGTTGCTATGTGAATATAACCCACTAGAGCACCCTTTCTTCTCTTTGGGCTAATTTATTTATCTGTTGTGGTTATATAATAGATTTGTTTTTAGTACATCCTTTCAAATGCCTCTAAGTGGTATTAGAATTAATTTTAAATATCAGTGATCTGGTGTAAAAAATATTTTGCCATCAACATCCATCTAAATATCTCCAGTTTTATTAATGTTAGGTTATATATATATGTGTGTGTATGTATGTATGTATGTGTATGTGTATGTGTATGTTATGTATATGTATATGTATATGTATAAATGCATATATATATTCATTCATTATGTCAAAAAATTATTAAAAATAAATCTATAAAATATAGGAATTTTAAATAAAATGTATTGATCCTTGACTTCTATGAAATCTTTTATGATATCCTGAACTATGCATAAATCACAGCTTATATGAAGCAATGTAGTCTGTAAAGGAAATGACAAGGTAGCTTTCTAGAGACCAAATTGCATATTGAGTTTTTATACATTCCTAGAAAGATGCAATCAAAAATGCAGCTGCAATTTTTGCATTGATTCAATCATTGGTAGACAGAACTTTTAAATAGGCACTGATTGTTTGAATTTTATTAACACTTGAATGTCCAAATCCTAAATCCCTACACTCTTCTGTAAATTTTGTAGATGCAGAAGATAGGAGATTCACTATATGAATTAATATACGATCTAGGTTCTGCCAATTTGTCAAAGCAAAAATAACTCCACCTCCATTGTGAGAGAAGAAAGGAGGAGGCCGTAATATTTCCACCTTGGGCTTCTCTTCAGCTCTGGGTCTCTTTGAACTAATTTTCTATTTTGTTTACACAGTGTGTTACTGGTATTTCTGTATGATAATGAGTTTACAAACACAATTTTAATAATGTCAAGGAAAAATACAGTACTGATTAGTACTAAATGTCAGTACTAAAAAAGATAATTATAATACAATAAAAAATCATATTTACAAGACTTTGCAGTAAGTTAATTAACATTGAAATGGAATGAATGAAATTAAAAGTGTTACAAAATAAAAAAAATACTGATGTAATGTAATGATATGAAATGCAATGGTATTATTCATACACGACTTTTATAACGATTGTAGGATAATATATATCATCAGTATAGTTCCAGATAAAAATCAAGCTGAAGTGTGTCTGTCTGGCTATGAAAGAAGTTAAAAAAAAAAAGTAAAATGCAGTAACGTTCAATGAAGTGTAATGATGTCATTCACAGTAAACATTTTTGGTAGTGCACTACTTTCCCTAAATCATTTTTTTACAAGAGACTGATTATGAAATTAATATTGTGTACACTCCTTATCAGTTTGTAGATTTAATATATTAACTGAAGCCAAACCAATTAGTATATGCTGTCTTTCAGCTACGATTAGATTAGACATAAGTCCGTGATACAAAAATGCATAGGAAGTATATGTTGCATATATAAAAGTTCTTTTCCTTGGCTTAGTGAAGGGTAATGAGGYGAATAGTGCCTTTTGTGTAGTTTAGTGATGCTGTTATGATTTGCAGTCTGAAAATAGGCTCTTCATGAATTCTTGTCTGAGATGGTGGTTCCTTTTCAACATATATTGGGTTTAATGAACCAGCAGAACCTGTACAGATAGAGTCTGAAAGTGGCTGTAGGCAATTTCTCTTTTATGATTTTTCCTTTTTCCTTTCTTTTAATTCTGTTTTACATTTTTAAGACTGAGCAATGTTACAGACTAATAGCTTATGGCAGTCAGCTAATGAGTTGAAACTTCAGTGAGGTATAGGACACACACAATGGAAATGTGTGAAAAATTGAAATGACAAGGTTGTTAAGGTAGCTCTATCTTGGTTATGTATTGGGGAAGCTTATTATGATGGGATGAAATGAACACTTCATAAACCTACCTAGTCATTCTGAAGGAAAAAAAGACATTTATTAACTGCAAGATACACAGATTTGCTGTTGCTGTGTTTTAACAGAATTGAAATAATTGACGAACAGTACCCAGCTGCCCAATATGACTAGGCCATGCCAACACAGAACATTAAAAAGTAATTTTAAAAACTTACCTTTTCACATTAACTTTGTAAAACCAGCTGACTTCGTAACTTTATAAATGAGAGTTCAAATGAAAATGTTCTGTCCATTGAGAGCACAGGGAGAATGCTAACAGGGCTTTGCAATTACTGCCATGATGTCCTTTCAGTGCTCTTTTTTGATTACTGAAATACATAGGTTCATACATATACATACTCACAAAATCTCAAACAGCAAAAAAAACCAAAAAACAAACCCAGAATAAAAGGAGTACTTCACTACCTTTTTTCTCAAAATATCATCATCTGTATGATACACATTGTAGCCATGTATGCTCCTCCTCTTGTTAAAGTCTTTTTTTTTTTTTTTTTTTTTTAATAACATTGTCTATTAGGGCCATACATATGCCCTGGGCTGTACTGTAGTCTTAGTTCTTAGTTCCCTCAAACTCTCTGTCTCTATGAATTTCGGAGAAAGCACAGAAAGCAGGTGGATCATCTACAAACTCTCTGTACTACTGAGAAAGAAGGGTAAGTGAAGGAAAACAATTTTTCTTTTCAGTGAGCATATTTCAAGGTTGCACTGTTCATTGCTGGCAATTAGTGAGAAGGCTGAAGTGGAGATGCCAACAGTGATGAGTCTCTGATATAACAACATAAAATAAAAGCACAAATAAGAGACTATCTGAGAAAAGGATGTCACTAGATGTCTCCACATGCTGTTATCAGAAAGTTATTTAAAGAACTAAAACAAGTCAAACAAGAATATTCCAAGAATGTATTATGTTTCAGCCCAGAAGCAAACTTTATTTAAAATATGGGTGATATTACTGGTGTATGGTAGATAGTATTCTCTCAGGATGATGGGAATGAGAATGCCAGCTGAGCCWGCTGAAGAGAGCTTGGACTAGTACTCTCTCGAATTTGGCATCTGTTCTAGCATCTAAGTCCAGCATACAATACTTGACAAGCATAACTGGTATTTTCCACATAGATTTCATATGGCAGTATATTTTGGAAGTGGGCCAGGAATATTGCTTACATACTGGTGGAATGAATCTTAATTTTTGGTAGCAAGATAGGCTGTCAGCTGGTAGTGCAATGATACACAACACAGGGATCATTTTGATCATCTTTATAGTGAAAGAACCTGGCCCATGAAACCACCAACTCCACAGTTCACAAGCAGATACTGATACAATTGGAAAAATTTGGTCTTATCATTGTATTACTGGAAGATTCTGGAGATGTCCAGAATGTGTAACCTCTCACTTTTTGCGGAGCTTTTATTTCCAGGGGGAAGATTAAAAGGTGGCTAACTAGCCTAGGTACAAGACAAAACATTTTACATGAATTCTTGGTATCATTTGTATCTCTAATAAAGTATTCAGAAAAATATTTTCTTGTCTTTCTGGCAAAACTGATGGTGACTAAAAAGATTGTTCTGAATGTCAGATGGTGCCTCCAAGAATAATTCAAATTTGAACTTCAGAAAGGAGAAATTATATGAAAATAAAAAATTATATTAGAATTCTCACTTAAGAAATTCCATATACATTTGTTCATTATTCTTAAGTATAAAATAAGATTTATCTTTATTTTTCCTTTGGAACAATGAAGTACCAGTGAATATTTCCTGTACGTTCTCACTATCTCTATGCTTCTGAATAAAGCAGTGAGAATTTTTTGTATGTTGTTGTTTGTTTTTGTGACACATTCTTAGGAAATACTGAGTATAATAATTTGCTTAACTTAATAGAATAACAAACTTCAGATGTGAATAGAATTTTTAATATAATTTTATTATGATTTTTCTGTACTATTTTTATTCTGTTATTCAACACAATCATAAAGCAAGATGAAATAACTATACTACTACTACTCACACATTCAATACAAAAAATGTCAAGCTCTTTGTCTTCTTCTAGTCATTATTAAGAATAGTAATTTTGTCAGTGGTCTTGTAATATTGTCTGACTGCCAATCTTAGAGTAAAGGTCTTTTTTTTTTGTTTTGTTTTAATATAAACAGATGTGAGGAACTCAGTACAGGTGAAAAAAGTATACAAAATAAATCACACAAAACAGGAACTACATACTGGAAAGCAATGACTCTAAAAACAAACRCTAATGGTTAGGCATGAATTACAAGGATCATAATACTATGGCCAAGGTGGCTAGTTACAATTCTTTAATAAAAGGAGAATATTGACTTGAAGTAATAGGTGATGTTATCTGGCACTGGTGAAAGCATTATCTTCTTCAGCTATGATGTTTACATATAAAAATGATAAGAACCCGAGTTCATTCGGAAGAGAGTTACGAGAATCACTGGACTCCTGGAAGATCAGYATTACAATGTGACTAGCTCTGTCTATCTAGCCTGTCAAACATCAGGAAAAAGCTAAATTGCTAAGGCTCACTGAGGAGCGGAAACTACAAGAAGAGAAGATACTTGGTAGCAAAATGAAACTTATATTAGCAGAAAAAGTTTGGAAGATACCCAGCAGCTGAAATTTGGAGTTAGAGAAATGGAGACTGATAGTAAGGTGACTTTTTTTTTTAACTTGGAATAATTTACCAAAGGTGGTAGTAGATTCTCTGCCACTGAAATGTTTAAATCAAGACAAGATAACTTTCTAAGAGAGATATTCCTCCTCAGCAAGAAATTATGAGCTCCATTAGAAAACCACTGGGCAAAGTTTTATGAGATATGCCAAATAGGAGGTCAGACTTATAGTCTTAGAATCTATTAATGTAGTAGGTAGGTTTCAGTGGAAATTTTCTATCAATGTTATTTTTTTACAGAATATACATGACAAATTTTGATTTTATTGGAGAGAGATGAATATTTCTTCCAGAATTAACCCAGCTTCAGCTTTGCTTAGAAATAAACTTAATTTTCCTGTAAAGTCACATTGATTTATTAGAGTTCTGGTTGAGGCTGCCATTCTCTTCTGTGATTGGGCTCCTTGATCAGATCATCTTGTACAATTAGATAGCGGATATCAGGTACTGCCCTCTGATTAAGCATTGTTGTGTATCTTGGTTGATCTTGTTTGTTAGTCCTAAGAGAAGGAATTGGGTCATTAGTTATCTGAACTCTCATTCCCCAGAAACATTTTGCAAGTTTGGAACAATTATGGATTACTGAAGCATCTGTAAGATCAATTCAACAACAAAAAAATGAACTATTATTGCTGTTATCAGACTGTTTCATTCCAGCAAAAAAGTGCCAAGATAAAAATTCTTTCCAGATCCGAAGTTTTCAGAACTTCTGCTATTCCAGCTCTCCAACCTGTTTAAGGTTGAGAACCAATTCTGAAAATTTTTATGGGGGACAGAATTCTACCTATTTGTGTAATTTTAATGATCATGGCTGCCAATAAACAGTGTCCCTCATTGAGAATAAATACGCACTTAGAATGTGATGAAGACTCAAGGAATAAACTTCAAAGCATGAAACAGATCTTTAAGAGGTATGCACTTGTCTGGAGGCCTGTAAAAGCCCCTTTGTACTCCTGCTCTGCTGCTCCACTACTCAAGGCATGTCTAATCAGGGAACTGAAAAGATAAAGTTCTCACACTTCTCTTTGTGGGAAAACAGCATCAGAGAGAGAAAGGAAAGAAGAAATGAACAGAGACCAAAAGCTCAGAATAGTTCTTGTCCCTCCTCTGTCCTTCTCTTCTTGTGAAGAATGAAACAAAACTTTCTGTTCTTTTTCTTGTCTTTTAAAATAATACTTGGCTAGAGAAGAGGGAGATAGGATAAGGAATCAGTGGGAATGCCCTCTTTCCCTGTTTTGGGAGAAGGAGATGGATAGCTGACTGCAAAGCTTTCCCAGATCCACAGAACTTAAAGAAGGGGCAGGCATATTAAGGGAAGGTATGAAAAATCAGGACTGAGAAGAGGGAGAAAAAATGATGTAAGGAATGAACTTGGAGACGAAGACCAATCCAGGATTATCTGGGCAGTTGAAGATTATCTGTAGATACTGTCTGAACAACAGCCATGTTAATTAATGATTGTATTTCACATTATGAGGGAGATTCATCTGACCAAACATATACAGTATAGAGATCTCTAGCTGGGCAAAGCCATCTTAGTTTGTAGTCAGTGAAAAGAAATGGGCACTTTTAAGGCATTATTCCTCTCATCCTGAGATGGCAATCAAAGATAAATCATATAGATCATGTACTAGATGTCCCTATTTCCTCTGCCCTGTTTGCAAAGGGAGTCTGGAAAACTAGCTCAGGCATGACAGTGTAGCTATGTGACTTCTGGGCTAGAACCGGTTCATGGCTGACAACTCAGTACTACAGGCAGAAAAAAGGAATGACTATTCTGCCTCTATTGATGTACACATATCCTCATATGCTTAACATAAAATAAATTCCTTTAGCCTCTGTGAATGGGGGTTCAAATAGCTAAAATATGGAAAACAATTATAATCCTTGTAGAATTAAAATTTCCAACATTTTATAAATCACATTTCTTTCTGTTTGCTTGTTCACACTTTCTGGAGAGTAGTAGTTTGGGCTTGAATCAAGTGCAGTCATATTTTCTGAACAATTTACTCAGTATTTTTCTACTGAAATATTTGACAAATATGCCTGTGATTCATGCATTTTATGCTACTGGTCAGATAATCTGTGTATATATTTGTCCACTATTCACTCAAATAATTTTGCAAAATACTTCCACTAATATAATCTATGAATAATAATCACTGAAAATGTATATGACAGAGATGATACATTTTTTATCAAAATATTTCCATTATTCACCACTTCTGAAATCCAGTCCAATAATTTATGGAGATATTTAGAATGCAATTGATGTAATTGATTTCCAAAGTTTTTATTCCAGTGTCTATGAAAAGTTCACTGTTGTTCATTTAGTCTCTGTAGGGACTGACTCAAAGTTCAGTGATATCTCAAGCTGTTTTTCTATTGACTTCAACAATCTTTGGATCTATGCCTTAGCCCATGCACTGGAAGGGCTTTCCATAGAGGCTGTTCTGTCTCTCCCAAGTGTATATCTTATTCCATTATCCACTGCTACTTTGCACGCAGATTTGAAATCAAAATGGAGGCTGTGTCAATAGAAGAGCAGTGTGCAATTGGATTAATTTGAATACATTTATAATAAGAATGATCCAGGAAACTCATAGCTCAGATGACTTGGATATTGTTTTACTTTTTAAGCTACATGTACAGAATTAAGTAGTAATATAATTGCAATATATCCAAGGTGATCTGATGGTTAAAAAAATGAGACATGGAAGATTCTTAGCTGTTTGCATTTTATAATGGTTTCTACAGAAGACTGGAGTGGGGGTGAGTTGAGACAGACTATGCCACTATTTTTCTGCAAGGACTTGCAGAATTTTAACGGCATCATTTTTGCTATTCCGCAGTCAATACTCATTCACTCTCGTATTTTCTGACTCTGTGATTTTGATAGGTTTCATTTGTCAGTGTTATGCATTTTTGTTATGTTAATGAATGTAAAAAGCTCATACAATTTTAAAATATCTTACTGAAAAACTGAAAAGACAAAAGCAAACTAGGAATAGTTGTACACCAGAAATTTAGGTTTAAAAAGGTTTGCTGCAAAGAAGCAATATTCACTTGAAACTATACATACGCAAATTCATTTCACAACTACGGTTGGTGCTCAAAGATAATGAAATATAGCAGAGTTGTTGTCAGTATACAGAAATTGATGATGGTCACAGTAATATCAGTTGCACAGTGACTAATCATCTCAGAATATAATTTTGAGGCAGACACTATGCCCTCTGTTTGCATAGATGACAAATTATGGGCACAACTAGAAGCTATAATAATTTAAAATTACAATATCTAAAATACGTCAGTATTGTCCCATAATGTCAGTATGTAGTTAGATAGTACTTCTTTAGAAATAAGAAAATTAATAGCAATTAAGTGGCCTAGCGAAAACAACAAACAAAAAAGTGTCATATTTCTGATTAACATTCAGAGTTTCTGATCCTTAGTTTTATGTTTATTCTACTATAGGAACTGAATTTAGTCATTGTAATCATTATAACATTTTAGTTCAAGGCAGTGATGAGAGAATCAGATCGCCTGACATACCTTAGCTCCTTGCACAGGCAATGGAGAGAACTGGTGATGACCCATGTTTCTAATAAAGAGCTGAATCAAAAGCAACAGATAGAGATGAACACGTATCTTCATTTCTCTGAGTGTAAGTTAAAAGTATAGGAAAGGGAAGACAGGTAGCAGAGTGTCAGTGGATTGTATGTCATTTTTAAAAACAAAATCAAGCACATCAGAAGTCCTAAGACACTGGGTCTTTTCTCAGGCCTGCATGTGCACACACTCACATACAGGGGTTCTACTTTGGTTGATATAAAATGGAAACTGGCTGTCCAGACTCAATGTTTACTTAACCTGTGACACTGATAAAAATGGAAAGTCTTCCACTGTCTTTCCAATCCATTTTCTCATGTGTAACAATTATTATTTTTATTAGGTTATATAATAAATTTGTGTTAATAATTTTTATCTGTAATAGAAATCAGTTTGATTTAATTTGCTTTTATAGTCATATTGTTTTTCCAAGATGACCACAAACAGAATGCACGGTGTAGAGGAAGTTATATAGGAAGATAAAAACAAGAGAAAACAGGTTAGCTCAGTGACAACCTTTTAGTTACATTTATTGCTTGGATACACAGGAAAATAATAACATCAGATATTTCATGGGGGATTAAGTGGCTGAACACACATTTTTTATAACTTATGTAAGTATATGTACATATGCATAGAACCGTATATAAGTTCTGGCTGGTGCATAAACACTGTATAATACATTTGCTGTATATTTAATTATTGTGGTATACTTAATTACTGTGGCTGATTTAGGGAGGATGTTAGGCAATAAAATAGGAAGTCTGTTTCTGTGGATTCACGGGTCTTTGCCCTCTTCATTAAAGGTCATGGTTTATCATAACTGCATATTTCCCGCTGTGGTCAGGTTATTAGCCATGTTCAGGGTCTAGCCTGTTTCATATCTTATGTCTTTCTAGCCAAACTGGAGCAAGCTTGTCAAAACTCACAATAGACCTGCAAGTTTGCAATGAATATACAGGTCCCAAGCCTGCTTCTACTCTCACAGTACTGGGAAGAAGATAAACTTTCGTGGCTTTTGCATGCTGGATCTGCCAGGAAAACTCCTCCTTGACTATGTCAGTCTACTGAACGTCTCATGGACTGACTTCTCTTCCAGTCAAACATTCATGGGAGGGACTGACATTACCCTTGTATGATTTTAGATAGAATTGGCTGCCTTCTGGAGAGCTCTTGTTTAGTCCCCTCTTCCCCCAGCTTACCCCCTGTGCCCAACAGCTCTTGTCCAGGGCCTCTAGCAGAAATGTCTCACCTGTGGCGGAGGTACCTGCATTCTTCACCTGTGTCAGCCAAACCCTAGCTTGGACTCCAGACCTATGTGTCCTTCAAGAAGATGCCCTTTCACTGTTGTATCTAAAGTATCACTTCCCAAGTGACTTAGCGGTATACTATCAAATTATTTATTTTACAAATAATGCAATTGTATAATTTTGACTTACTTTTGTAGAAACCACCACAATAACCACCACAATGTCATCAAGCTAAATGTAAGATTTTCAGAAATTTTGAAAAAAATGCTCTTTGTAGTTTTCTTCTAAGAAGTGCAAAGCAATTATTATTGTTAAAACACTGTGGAATCAGGAGAGAATTTGGGAGGAAAGGAGGGGGGGGCACAAAGGAGAAACAGGACGTGACAGACAAAGCACACCACCCTTTTGCAACATGAGTAACAAACTAGCTGGTGAAGGTCTGAAAGTTTTATCCAGTTGCAGGGTGGAGGAGGAGGCGATATAAAGGTATCGGGGTCTGCCCCTGACGCAAAGGGTTGCATACTGAAAAATTTGCTGATCACAGACTAAGTGTTGATCTACAGTGCCCCTAGGCTCATTATCCCTGATTACCATATTAAAAAACACACCCTTTGCTGCATAACGATATGTAAATAAGGGGGCGTACCCCACGACAACCGCACAAATGGCAATCTGGCCAATGAAGTATGTCTGCCGCGCTTCCACATCCCACCTGCAGCAGCTATGAAAGAGAGGAGAGCCCACTCAGGTTTTTGGAAGGGAAGAAAACTGAACCCCTGACCTGTTCACTGGAGACTGCTGATGAGTGAGCCTCCCTCTTTCCTCCCCCAAACAGGGACGCCTCTTTGGTAAGATTTGCACCTCCGACAACGTTGGATGTTACCCAGGGAAATATATTATTATTGAAAGCTCTAATTCTTAGTTTGAGCTAAATGAAAGAAAATTTGTTGCAGCAAGTGCATTTATCAACAGCAATTCCGAACCTGTTGTATCTGTTGCTTTAATAAAATCTACAGCTTTGTGAAACTTGCTCAGGGAAAGTCCTCGAACAAGGGGCTCTGGCAGGCGAGCGTTAATTACCAAGGTAAGGCAGGGCCTTTCTTCCCTCCSTTCACGTGACAAACACATACGGGAGATAGCTAGGATTTAACAAGTTATGAGGCTAAGATTGTCATCACCCCCAATAAGACTGAAAAAGAGTCATTGCAAGCCAGGTAGGCATCACTACTGAGCTGCCATCTTCTACTGAATTTGAGTTTTAYCCTTTAGAATTGTACACCTTTGCATGCTGATGTTTCTCCTCTTGAATTTCTGAGCTACTAAGAGTTGCCATTTCAATAATCCTACTTCTCTCAGTAATACTATTTTTCTTATTTTGCGTGGCTGTACAGTTCAGACTTTCTCACAGCTCTTTCTGCAGTTTAGTAATTTCCTCAGCCACTCATATTTCTTCAAGCTCTGTAACTTCACAGTTGTATCAGCCAGATACTTGAGGCAGCCTATCATGTTTGTAGATTTAATGAATGTGACTTGATTTACATGTATATTTTGAGTAAGATCTTTTTTGTAGCCTCTTTTCAACTTAAGACTTTGATATCATGGTTTATCATGAAACAGCATTTTAACTTCTGCAGTTGGATGATCTGTTCTTGCACTAGTTCTAACATAAAAGTGCTTCAAATGTATGTGAGAAAGGGAGCTATTCTTTTGGTCTTATCAAGAAGATTATGGGATATTTGCTCAGATTTCAAAAACATAAAATAAGCTCAATTGGAAATTCATCCCTGCACAGAGATTTACTGTGTTTCATTTCCTTCACAGCCAGGCCTATTTCCTCAAGGCTAAGCAAGGCCTCCAGTAGTCCCTTCCAGCTTCTGAGATGCATAATAATAAATCCCCACCAAGGAACTTCTTTAAGGCTGCCAAGAAAGTTAGGGAAACTCTTTTCTATAATTTTGAATAAAAGAATTGGTTTGGTCCCGTATGTGGTAGATGTATTTTTTTTTTCTGGTATCATGCATTCAAGAAGTTTTATTTCTCTTATATTTTTATATTAATCTCTATATCAGTGATGTAGCTAGAAATGGAGACTGAATGGTCTTTCAACTTATAATGAGCAGGGTAGAACTAAATTTCTAACATCATGCTAAACATTTTTATAAGATAATGAATCTGATGCATAATTTAAATAACATCACTTGAACATCTTGCTGTTATTGTTTTCTAAGCATCTGTTACCTTGTTAATAAATTACTTGAACTTGATATTCAGGAAGGTTCTGATATGCAAGGGCAGGAATTAACAGCCCATTCAAACCCGCACACAGCTATGTTCTGTCTATAGGCTAGGAATTGCAAACAAGTATTAGAAGACACGTATCAAAGAGTCTYTTTAATTTATATGCTATTCATACCACATGGTAGTCTGTCTGCATTGCATTTGTAAATATATTTTTCTCAAAAGTTTACACATTGTCTGTGAGTGTTTCAGAGGATTTATTATCTCCATGTTTTTACATCAAAGGTCTGGGATCTGGAATAGTAAAGCACGACTGTTTTTCAGGGGTCTGTAGTGAGGAAAGGTGATTTAAATAGAGAATTATACAGGATGGTAAGATTTCTGCCAAATCTTGCTCCTTGAAGGGTGGCAGTTATTTTCCATTAGCATCAGTCCGGCAGAGAAATTTGGGAGAAGCCTGGATTTATCTTTGATCCATATATATTAGTTATGACCAAAAAAAAAGAGTGAGATTTACCATTGTAAATTTTCAGACTGCCTATTTTCTGTTAAATAACCAAATGTATTCTATATATTTTGAACTATTTAAATAGCTGTTGTTATCTAGGTCTGCTCTAATTCTCTTAAATGGCCTGCCCAGTAGAATAGCCATGTTATCTATCATAATTAGAATCAGAGGAAAACTTAGGTTGGAAGAGATCTCTGGAGGTCATTTCATCCAACCTGCAGCTCACACCAGACATAATTGGATCAGGTTCCTCAGGGTCATGTCCCCTTGAGTCTTGAACACCTCCAAAGATGGAATTTCCACCTCTCTGGGCAACCCCTTCCAGTATTCGATCACCTTCAGGGTGAATTTTTGTTTTCCTTGTAGGTATTCATAGCCTTCTATATTCCAGCCTGTGTCTGTTGCTTCTTGTCCTATTGCTGTGCACCTTTGAGTATAGTCTGGCTCAGTCTTCTCTGTAGCTTCCAACCAGGCATTGTAGACAGCAGGCCTATTCCATGCTACATCACTGTGCTAGCATCATCAATATTTAATTCTACGCAGATTCTATTTTTTATATAAAAGTCGCTTATGCCATACAAAGATAAGTAAAAGTAAAGCAAAGTAAACATAGCCACCTGGTCATTAGAAAAAAATCTCTTACAGCTAAACCAAGTAAAGCGTCAGGCAGGTCAAGACAAGTTCAGAGAGAGCAAGCCTGATAAGCCTCAGATGTGAGTCCTTACAAACTCCATACAAAGCATGTGGCCTGTTACTAGCAATGGTAATACTGCATTACAGGGCTACAGCAGATGTGTTTTCAAGCTTTTTACTGAGTCTGCATTATCGAGCAGATCTGATTTTTCTCTAGGTAAAGGCAACTTCTGATTTATTATTCTTACATTTCAGAATCTCTGGAGCTTTAGGGGTTAGTAGCCTTTACACATCTTTGGCACACTTTTTCCAAGAGAAAAGTACGGCAATTTCACCTTGAAGTACTGGATACCTCAGGCTCTGTCTTTTTTGTATCCTGCTTGTAAAGATTGAATGTAAATATCTGTTATGTGATTCTGATCTCCTGAGAGACTGCTTTTGTAAGTCTGTGCTTTGAAGACTCCTAGTTCAGCCAATGTAAGTGTATGGCAATTGTTTTCTTGAGAACCAAGTTCAGTAAGTTGYCACCCATTTCTTTTTTGTTTGAAGCTACACTTCTGTCAATGTTTCAACCCTTCAGAAATAGTTGGGCTGCTGGAGGTCACCCTGAAGTCCAAAATGGTTGTGTGTTTTTGGTGCTTGCTAGCAGCAAAACTGTCAGGGTTGGCTCTAGTTTGACATGGTAGGATCTGGTTTGGCCACTGCTTTGAACACTCTTGAAAGCATGGCTTACAGTATAGGCCAACCCTAGAGTCCTGTGCAATCACCAGCTGGAGAAGATAAACAACTAAAATTTTCAGGCACACAGGATTGACCCAAATTTCAAAACTGCACTTGATTTCTATTTCCATATCTGCTCCTTTCCATGTGCTGCAATTAATTCTTTAGTTCAGTCATAAATCTTCTCCCTATCTTCCACTTTCATATTATTTCTGCCTCTACAGTCAGCTGTCCCATAACTTTCACATCCTTTCATAGCTTAATTTTCATCCGTACTCTCTCCCTTTATCCATTCTGCTCCCAACCCTCCATATCCCTTACTCCTCCAGTGCTTGCTGTTTTTCCTACTGTTCCTCATAAAATTCTGATTTCTATAATCTCCTTTTCTTCAAGCGGTGGAAGAAGGCAGCTAGAATCAGAATCCTTTTATTTCCATCTCCAATAACTGGTATCRTAGCAATTAAGAAGTATTGTTCTGGAGGAGTTAAGGTTTCCTCAGGTCATGGTTTCCTCATGATCGTGGTTTCCTCAGGGGAAACTTCACTGTTAACTGTCTGCAGAGGCTGGAATAGGCCAAATGGCATTGTCAATTTCCTCCTTTCTTAATTTAAAGAGGCTTGCTATGGCTTTAAATGGAGATTCCAAGTCCCAAATCTCATGATTCTTAGAAAATATTAATAATCAGTAATTATCTGTCTGATGTGCAGAATTAGAGTTGGAGGCTTCCTTCCAACATTTTTTTCTATTGCTGAATCCAGATAGATTCTGGTCTAAAATTTTTGTATTTATTACATTGTGAAAGACATGAAAGCTTGAAGTGGATCTTTCCTTGTAGATAGGGTGTGTGTGTGTGTGTGTGTGTGTGTGTACAGACATATATAAGACTAATGCTGAAAAGTAAAATAGCTTTCTTTGAGGCCTGCTGCTAAAAGGTTCCATGTCTTAACTGCAGCAGTTTGCAATCAGATTGGACTAAGTGGACCATTTGCTTTTGATAATGCACATGTTTTTTTCAGATTACAGATGCTATTTACTCAGATTGAACATTTTGTACAAGAGTTCCAGGATCCTCATACTAGACTAAAATCTATGCATTGAATAGCTCAGATATGTGAATAATCTTTGCTTTCACTGAGCAGTAAAAGCCACCTAGGAAAATGGCAACATGTATTTCTTCCAAGAACACTGACTGCTGACATTGCAAAGATGCATTTTATTTGCTTATAGACAAAGCACTTATCTAAAAATATTTCAAACCATAAAGCATTCTACACATTTTATAAAAATATCCAAAGAGGGAAATAGTTTCTTAGTAGTAAATTTACTTTACAATCAGGGACAGAAGCATTAGAAATAGAAAAAAAAATGCAAAAATGACAACAACAAAATCTGAAAATCTACATTTATTTTTTTGGTTTGTTTTACTAGGATTAAAGGAAAACAAATCTATAATAATGCACTGCAAGATCTGAAATATTATTTTTGGAGGACGAAAGGTCCACTTCTATTCTGTATTTATTACTCTGTAAAGATTTAGTAGTAGTATATCTGAATATTGGTTTTAAATTATTAACTTTAATGGTTTAAAAATTAGATTTTTGTAAGGATTTTCCTACCAACATATTAATAGTATAAAATTAAATACTTTCTTAGGAGMATATTGACTCCCAAGGTTGAAGATTAGATTTAGTTTAATTTTGCTTGTATTTATGACTAATTTAATTCCTGGTTATATGAATAGCTTTTGGGAGGTTCTTTTGATTATTGCAATTGTGGAAGACCTTTAAAATTTCTTGAAGCAGGTTCTATTATTTGGAAACAATCAAACATTGAAAACATGGAATTTAATTACTTCAGAAGGAGAAGAATAGAGGAGTCCAACAATACAAAAAGGAAATTGCACAAACTTAACAGATGTAAATGAAAATGGAGAGGAGGAAAATTAAAAACAGATGCAAACTGCTGCAAATATGAAGCTTGCTAGCTCACAAGAGATATGTGATAAACAAAGGAACTAAGACAGGGGAACTGAAAAAGAGAGACTAAAAAGACTGTTTTTTAACTGTCTGGTGGTGAAGGTGATTCTGATGCACTTACTTATATGGAGGTGAGTTCAGATCACATTGCTATCCCACAGTGCAAAAACTCAACAAACAATCAAGCATCTGCAGTTATGTGAGCCTTAGGAGTACTCTTAGGAGTTCTCTTTGAAGAGAACATGCAGGAGCATGATTCAGGAGCAAAGCACTGAAAGATTGAATGTGGAATTAGGCCAAAAATGAAGAAAAATGAACCCAGACAGCCCTTCTAAAGTCACAGCTTCTTGGATTTTTCTTTAAAAAATTGAAATACAGCCTTTCCAAATGCCTGCAGCCAAACAATAAGTCAGTACTTCTTCCTCTTTCCTTGCCATTTTCCAAAGTTTTCCAGTTTATTATCTGGCTGCTTGAAAGGCTATTGTTATATTCATGCCCTTGCTGTAGTATTTTTATAATACTTATAATACAAGTAATATTGTTTACCTCATTTTATTGAAGGTTRTATTTGGGCAAGAAGTTAAATGATTTTCTCCAAGCGAAGCAGCAAGTTATAATCATGCTTAAAATCAGAATTAATAATTTCCTAAAACTATTTCACATTGGGCATTTTACCTCACATTTTTAAACAATTCAGTCTGTGACCCTATTGCCCTCCTCCTGCCAGCATATGACTTCCCTCTGCTGCACCACATATGACATATTGTCATTGCTAGAGAGGTTTGTCTGATGCCAGTGCTGTCATTTAGTAGGCATATTCCATTGTGGGACAATGGACTTCCTCTAGCTAAAATTCAAGTGTCAACAAATTTATTATTTCTGTGACAAATTCAGGCTTTACTTGACCTCAGCTGTGATTTACCAAAGCACTGTCTGCCTCTCGGATTTGCATCATGAAGCATTACAATGCACTACCACTGAAACACAATAGATGGTACCTAACCATTGCAATAGTGTGATCACTGAATTATAAATCAAGTGCTCATTCAGAAATTTTACAGCAGCAAAGCGTGTCTTTCTGTTGTAGATAATTTTGTTTTGTCATTATTGCTTTATTCAGTCTCAGGTTGGAAAAACTGACAATATACAACATTATCTAAAGAATTATCTAAAAATGACTTTTACTAATGAGTTTAATGTTCAGCTCTATGATGTTCTTCAAAGAGATGGTGGGTACTGATTCAGAATGTATTTGGTGCTCTACAAGATTCTGTATCTGTAATTAGTTGTAAAGAATTGTGTATCTATGTCTATAATTTCAGAAAGCAAGTTTATTTCAATGTTAATAGTTTTTTGGCTTCCAACCAGGTTTGTAACACCTCAGGGATACCAAATGTTCTCTTCCTGTTCAAATTCAAAGATTCTCTGCTGTTTAGAGACATAAATGCCTTAAGGTTGAAGCATTATGGCTAGATATTTCATTGAAAACTCAACTGTCTAGTGACCTGCTGGTCATGAAAATTTCCCTCTTTGGCTTCTATTCTGGCTGTGGGAAAATGCAGTAAGGCACATTTAACTCACTCTAGCAGAGACTGGTCTTCTGAACTGGATTTTCTGAAATACCAGGAGAGCGGAACTCACAGAGGAAGTAAAGGGGCAATTATCTGATCATAAAATTTGATTTTTTTCATTATATACGAACAAGCGTGTGTGTGTGTGTGTGTGTGTGTGCACCTGTACAGTCGCATGTTGTGAATATAATTTTAAGCTTTAAAAGTCAAAACTTCAACGTTCAGGAAATGTAAGGAATATGGATACTTCTGCATCCATAAATCCTTAATTTAACTCCACTGTCTGTATGTTTTATGCAGAGATTTTAAATGCACAGCAATATAATATTTTTCCATAGGACCCATGCTCTATTCAATGTATGGGATAGATAATGCTCACTTACTGCATAGAAATACAATGCTTTTTTGTTTTCTGTTCCATATTTAGAACACAGTATAAGACTTAATTTGAAAATAGAATTACTATTTTCCTCATGTTTTTTTTTCTTGGTTCTTATCTGTATAGTATCTGAGTGCTTCATAAAGAGTAATGTATTTAACACCAAAGCATGCTTTTGAGATAGGCAATGAAAGCACATTGAGGTTCTTGTCAAAAGTCTCTGCTAATTTTGTGCACGCAAATAGAGACATGTAGGGACCTGATTCTTAGAGGAGTTTGTATTATACGTACATTGTATTGTATTATATGTACATTATAAACTCAAAGCACATCCTTCAGTGATTTCAGTTGCAGCTCTGAGTGCTCAACAATTCTGCTGATCAGACTCCAAAGTATAAAATCAGATATACTGAAAATGAAGAACACATAATTAGTGACCAGCTGCAAAAAGTTTCATTTAAGTAAATTTATTGATAACAAATATGAGCTCTGGGAAAAGACAGACATAGACTGTAAATCCCACAGGYAACCTTCCACAGAGGTAAACATTGGGTACCCTTTTCTCTTTCTGAAGGTTTCTGCCTCATTCAAATTCACATTCTAGTGACTGCAAGAAATGAAGCTGAGTCCTACAGGCAAATGTGTCTTGCAGTGCCTTCTTTTACCTGTAGAGCACCTCTGTCCATCTGTTTTAACCTGTTTTTGTCTCAAATATTTTTCTCTGCAGTTTTCTTCCTATTTCCTTCTGAACCCTGTCCTGATTGTCTTTTTCTCAACTAGTCAGTCCCCTTGACTATGGCTAGACAGAAAGCCATTTTCTGCCTTTCAGGGCAAATGGTATGGCATATCTTGTGTCTATATGTCTAAACTCTGTCCCAGGCAGACAGAATGGTTTTGTTCATCCTGCTTGTTGGAAGCAGTCAAAAGTCTTAGCTATTCTCCCAAACCTTCCTAGGAGAGTACCTAGCAATACCATGTCAGAAAGCGTGCTAACAACAGTATGAATCATTGTGGAACAGTGCTTGATGTTTGACTCTGTTTAGTTTGGATGGACGTGTGCCCAGCTGCAGTCAGATTTTACATCCTGGTCTCTTTTCCCTGACATTTTACTATCGTCTGCCCATTTTCTTATTCCCAGGCTTTCACACAGGTCCTTTCTTTTTTTCCCCTTGTCTTTTCAGTTCCCAACTATCCTCTTCACAGATCCCTAGTCATTTGTCTCTTTTGTCTCCTATTGCACCTCTACTCATATAAGGCACCACCAGCGGATAGCATTCCTCAGCTTTCTTGCTGAGATCATTGTCTAATACCAGGGAACTCCCATGGGAGCTGCTCTCTGTTTTTTTCTAATCAGTGCCAATTCTTCTCCTGAAACCTGTCTGCTTTCAGAGCTGTCTTCTCTTGCTGCCCCACTTCCAGTTCTCTCTCAGTCTCCTTGTCCCTTCAGATCCAGTCTTCTAAAACTTCTCAAGTAACTTCATCTTCTTTAACATCATTATTAGCCACTTTACTTCCACATTCAAACTTTCTTGTAATAACCAGTCCCCATCACCTCACCCCAACTCCAAGCTCAGTCTTCCTGTCCTATCAAGTCCCTTCTCAAAGGCTCAAATCCCCCATTTTCTGTTTCTTCTCAAATGCTGACGCCTCAATTTATTCCCTTGTGCCAGTGATACTGACTCATTGTTGGACTGATCAGAGAAAATATCCATTTTATTGCACAGCTATATAAATTCTATTTAATTTAGATTCAGAGAATTTAGATTCACAGAATGTTTTTAGATTCACAGAATAGTTGGGGTTGGAAGAGACCTCTGGAGATCATCTGGTCCAACCCCCATGTTCTGGCCCATGAGAAAGAATGGCAGGTGTGACAGGCAGAGAATGCAGAACCTCCCTTTTAGTGAAAGCCCATACCTAGTCTGCTCAAAGTGATCTTGGGAGCACCTCCTGAGAGGCCTAATATGCTTCAAAAAATAATGAAGGTGAACATGAGCTGTTTGTTTCCTTTCCTCTTGCTGCTCTGCAATCTAATATCAAAGGCTTTGAAGCAGTCATCTCTTAGAAAAACCTTTTCTTCATATTTCTGAATTAAACATGTTTTAAAATTCTCTCTTGGAATCTATTCCTATCTATAGGTGTAAGGCAAAGTTAGTTTGGTGATTAAAATTTGAAAAGGTATGATTTTCAGTCTCTCTCTAGCCTATTTAAAATCCCTCAGGAATGTAATGGGAACTCAGACTGAACACAAGTTAAACATATAGCACAGAAATGTCTTTTTGCAAAGCAGGAGTAAATGACAATCATGAAAAGAGAATCTGCCCCTTATTGTGGAGTGGTTGTAAGTGGAGCAACAATTTGACAACTGCATTTTTAAAAATTGTAATTAGAAAAGCTTTGGTATCTGTCCTATGTTTTTGACCCATTAAGAAGAGTGAGTTATTCCTTAATCAGAATGCAGTTAACTGGCAGCTGGATAAGTCCTTTTCCCTTTCTATCTGGAGGCCAGTGGTATGAAGACCAGCATGCGTTAATTGGAAATCTAGTCCTTTTTTTATCTTGTTGGTTATGCTGCTTTTTTTTTCTATAGAGTCTAACAGTAGAAAATATATTATGTTTTTTTATGGCATGAAAAATCATATCTGTTGTTTATATTCCACAATTGTTAGAAATGTGGCTTGTTAAAGTGATAATGAGTCTGTACATCATGTTACTTTGGTGCTGCATGTACAAGATGAGTAAAAGAAGAAATCATTGTTGGTTAGAGCTGTGAATCTACAGTGAGGTGGGGCAGCTGTATTGAGAGCACAACATTTCAACTGTAAATATTTTTCTTTTGTTTATCTTCCCATTTGTCTGCTGAACATCTAGAAATGAACTGGGCAGCTGCATTTTGCCTTGCTTCTCAATTTGCACGAGAAAAGGTGTTGAATTTTTTTTTTGCTTTTTACATTTCTTTTTTTCATTKCTAGCATTCCCAAGATAAAAAATTAATGCGATACCTAATGTTTTCTTGCTCAGACAGTTTCTTTCTTTTGATTTTAGGAATAAGTGGCATAATGAGTAGAGAAATTTTCAGTTATCTGCTGTGGATAATCTAGGCAGTAACTTAATCTTGCTTTGGATGCTGAGACACCTAAGTTGGCTGTAGAGAAATTGGTTGGCAGAAAACATTTATGTGATGCTGTACTGTCTGCCCTTTTTGATTCAGGCCAGTGCCTCCTTGGAGACTTTTGTGCTTCACAGTCAAGGGTGTTACTGAGCTTGTTTTTCCATAGAGCATGCTTTATATATATCTTCTGGCATGATTTTCCTGTGTTTTGTACATAAGAAAAGAACAGACCTTGTTTATCCCAGTCTTGCCTTACCTAGATAACTAAGATTTCCCAGTAACAATATACAGAATGGCCATAAAACCCATGAAAATCCTTGGCTAATCAAAAATAGAAAATAAATGAATTAAGCCAACACTTCAACACAGATTTCATTTTAGGAGATTACCATCTCATCATAATGCCCTGTTTTCACTGGAGCCTTCCAAATTGGGGGATTTTCTAATGCATAACACATATAAACATGCAGTTTGCTAAGCCCAAATTTGGAAAATGAATGAAAAAAATAGTAACTTCAGAATTGCCAAGCCAAGTGTAAAATTGCGTAGCAATCAGCCAATACTCTTGCCAGCATCACATGAAACTATTGCAGCATTGCAATTACCACACTCTGTGAACTGTACTCTAGTATTAGCATTTTCAGCTGCAGACATGGATTGCCTGCCTTCATGTTTTCTCTAGTTCTGTGGTGTGAAGCACTGGAGTGGGGGAGGCCAGCAGCCAGCTCTGTTTGCTTGATTGTCTCAACATGCCAGAATGACTTAAAAATCTAGAGTGACTAAGGCTTCAGCAGAGAGGAGCTCTTCAAGTGTCCTTTGCAAATAAGTGAACAGGCCAGGCTTTTTTGGCATCTGATACATTTTGCACACTGATCAAAATTCAGTTAGTTTATAAGCTTAGAAGTGGTTAAATAATATTTGGCTGTTGGAAAATTGAAGTGCTAGCGAACTCCATCCAAACATGTGAGGAACTGGTCCTCACTCATGAAACTACCATCTGGAATGATTGCATGGTAGAACCTTGGAAAAAAAAAACAGTAAAAAATCCTAAATATAAATAATAATCAGGGCAATTAGAACCTTTCTGTGCATTCAGAGCCCTGACAATAGTCCATGCATTTTGGGATGAGGAAAGTGTTTCTTTATTATGTGTGATGCCTTAAATACTGGTGATCAGCCATTGACTTTTCTTCTTCTTTTTTTTTTTTTTAAGGCATCTGTATAAGAAGATGTGAGGAGCAACTTTAGGTTGCTAGACTACTTAGGGGGTGAGGATGGGGAAAGCAGTGGTGCTGAGGAGCCATTTGCTGATGCCACAGAGGCCAGTAGTTTAACTGAGAAACACCATTGAAGATTCCCTTAACTAGCAGTTAAAACTATATTCACTTTACATGGTGCTGTTGATTAAACTTCTAAAACAGACCAAACTGGATTTCCTCAGGGAATCTGTCTGACTTTGGCTGCTGTGAAGCTTCAATACAAAATAATAAGTGAGAGTTCGACTATAAAAAAGATCTTGCTGTTAAAGGAATGCTTTTTCTTTACAGACTCTCATCCCATGAGAGGAAGATGGGAAGCAATGCCCTTGTCAAGCTGTCTTGCTTGTTGGGGCAGAAGCCTTAGCTAATGGTGATTGATTGACTGATCAGTCTATCTGTCTACTTTTCTGTCTTTTTTGTTACTGAAATTCCCAGGTTGCTAATATGCTCACTATTAAAAAACAAAACAAAACAAAAAAACCCTCTGAAATTTATTTTATATTGAAGACAGTATTTCTGCAGTGATAGGATTGCAGATTTCTGCAGTCTTACTAGTTAATAAGTAAAATATAAGGTCCTCACTGTTTCAAGCTGAGATATGAGGACAAAGCTGTATAATTTTCAACACTGGACCACACTGCTTTTCACACATATGGTAACAATATCATTAGCTTTTAACTGGCTGACCAATAAATCTGCATGTCTTTTACGGATTTTCTGAATATATAATTTATTTCTCTTTTTACATTGAAGAGAAGATTGATTCCTCAGAGTCGATGCTGCAGGAGAATGTTGAATTCAGATCATGTGGTACAAATGAAAACCATGTACAGTTGCACATGCAAGTAAAAAGATTTGCTTGACAAACAGGGACTGTTTGATCACTGTAGTTTTAGAACAAATGCATAACAAAGCTGCAATAATTTTAAGACAAAAGCACCCTAATATCAATAATGGGCATATGAGCAAATGTAGTAGTTTTATGGTGATCTGAAAATAGAAAGTACAAAAGCTTTCAGCTATACAATCCACATGGGAAAATATGTATTTTGGCTTTTCAGTTCCTTCTGAGAAAATTTTTTCCCAATTGTTGATGTTTTATTAAGCCACTGCAATCCATTATGAAGTAGTATTATATTACAAACTTTGTTTCAAAAAAACCTATGACATGTCAGTTGTTTTCATGACATTCTTACACAACTACTTTGTAGGTAGTGGAGCCATGTAGACCTGGACAAAACAGGATATTTTTTTATTTCATTTGAATTATAAAGAACGTAGAAAAAACAGGCTGCAGGAAATGCTTACAAGTGGCTATAGTAGAGAAAAGATGAAAAGTTATTCCAAGAAAATTTTTTGGTAATGCTGCTTGAGTTAAAATATATAAGTAACAATGAGAATCTTAGAAAAGAAATAAAGTATTCAGTAAAATAAGAAAAAAACCCAAACTTTATTGGTTTGTTATTTCTTGTGTAAATCTTGCTATCAGAGCAAATCGAGAGTGACTCAGTCGTCTCATGTTTGCAGAGCATGTATTGCTATTATTGGTCTTCTCATAAATCTCAATATTCAGCTGTAAATGTAAAATAGAAAATAGCACAAACGTTGATATAATTCTTAGCAATATAAGGGGATTATCACACACACAATCACTGTCTCTCAAAAGCTAAACCCATTAAGTCAATTAAAAAGAACAGGATTGATTAATGATCAAAACAATTATATTAACAAACTAATATGATGCACAGATTGAACTGAAGGGATCAACAACCTGACCTTTAAAAAAGCATTTCTTTAAGAGTTAGTGATGGAATTTGTTCCAATGAAAATTTCATTGAAAAGGTTTCTTGAACCTAAGATAGAATTTCTGGTAAAGATGGAATATAGATCTATAGCCCTGTGATTTGAGCTTTTGTCTCAGATGTGCAGGAATTAGATTCTCATTCTTCTTCTAAATAGAATATAATTAATTTTGTATCTCTCAGTCCCTTCATGGCAATATAGCTCTCTGCATGGTTTTCCTCATTTGACACTTTGCATGTGATTTCTCCCCACAGGAAGAAAAAAAAAAAAAAAAAAACCTTGAGATTTTTACAAAATTGAATTGTTCTTTTTGTACTAGACTTGTTTAATGGAAATCTTTCCTGGTAATGAATTATATTGATTTGCATATCAAAATTTATATGTTTGCTATCAAAAATATGTCTAGATATTGCTCATAATCTGTGGTAAATTTAAGAATCAAACATATAAATGTAAGAATTGAATATGAACTGGTCTATTGCATTAAAAATTAATCCTTCCTTTCTTCTGAGAACACATTGCATTTAGGCTGCTGCTCAGGAATTACTGCCTTTCACATTTTCATCCTTATTTTACTATTAGCACTGTTATTTGTCTGACATTTCAAAGGGATAGGTCAGGGAGCTAAGCCAGTACTAAACAATTGGTTTTCTGAAGGGCTCTGCTTTCTGCTGGCTTAGCTCCACCGTTACCTATGAGTGTGTGGAGATCAGATGAGCACCAGGAGTGTCACAGGGGGTGTGGAAAGAGCACATGGAGGAAGCAAAACCAGGCTGCTTTTAGCAACAACTAGACATTGCACCAGCTTAGCTATACTGCAAATGCCACACAGCAATCTTTCCACCTTTTTCCTCTGGGAACAGAAACTTTCTTTTCAGTTTCCTTCCTGAACAGAGATGTTCCTCTGTCTCAGTTAAGTTCTTATTATCGTTTGCAACTACAGAAATTTTCTTCTAAGAGCATTTAGGTCAATAACAGTGGTCATATCCTTTATCGGCTATCCTTCCTAACATTGTTGCAGCAGAAACTGGGACTTTTTTTGACCAAGGTAACTACAGAGGACAAAGGCAAGGACACTAGAAGTTTTTGCTAAGAGCATACACTGTATAAAAGTATAACTAGCCATGATAAGCTATAAGGGAGTTGATAACTTACACTGGTGATTAATACACACCCTTCTACTGATTTGCCCAAACTGAATAGGTCACCAGACAGTTTCTGTTCTCACTGGTGAGAAAGCTGAGGCTGGATGGTTTTTCTCTTTGTTTCTTGAGAGGGCTACCATCTTTTATAGTATTAGTACAGTGCTACCTTTCCTTTAGCTCTCATTAGCTTCTTTATGAACATAGCTAACACATGATAAGCATTATTGTGATATGTATATTTGTCAAGACAATGAAATCATCCTTGTTTTAGGTCACCCGTTCCTGGTACCATATCAAAGTTTTTCATATAAACAGCATTTTCATTTCAAAAAGAAAAACCACTTAAATATTCTGTGTATCATTGGAAGATTCTCCACAGCTGCAATTATCAGCCAAACAAAAGTTTATACCATGCACAGGAGAGTGAAGATTAATTTTATATGCCATCCCATGCTCAGGAGTAGTCCTGCACTAGCCTATTCCAAGGCTCTGGTAGTGTTATAATGATTTTGGCAGTGTTCATAGCTGCAATATTAACATGTAGCTTTTAGACTCCTTTTCCACTACACCTTCAATTAGTAATTTCTTCTACCTGATAATAATTTTGAGTTAGAAGACAAACAAATAACTTTAAGAATAACCTATGCATGCAAAATTTTCAGCAATCATTTCTGTTATAAATTCAAACCTTACTATCCCTCAATTTTCTTATCTGACCTTGTAATTCACTAAGAAAATGTAAGAACTTCTCTTAAGAGCAGGTAAAGTAGGAAAAAGTGGGCAACTGAAAGAGACAACATACTAAATTGGAAAAACAAGGAAACCATTATTAGTAGTCAATATATATATTTATTAAAAAACCTAAAATTTCATTGATTCCTTTTTATCCTCTTCCTTCTGTGTATTTCTCAGTTGCAGTTTATTTGGGCTGGAAACTGCTGTATTAGCAAGTCATTATGGCAAAAGTCATTTTGACTAGGATCTGAGAGCTATCATAGCTGACAAAAGAAGGCATAGATCTTATGAGATCATCTTGTCCTTCGGTCTCTTCCAAGGCAGTATCAGAAATACTTTAGCACACCTCCTGACAGAAGTTTGTTTAATCTTTTGTTAAAGACTTCCAGTGATGGACCTCCCCAGGATATCTATTTCTATTCTTTATAATCCTTACCATTGGAAATATTTTGTAATCTGACACCTTCTTGCTGCAATGTATTCGCTTCTTTTTTGCAACAGCCTTCATGAAATGTAATCTTTCCTCAGCCTTTTCTCCTTTAGGTTAACTAATCTCTATTTTTTTGTCTTTCTCTTCTCTGAAGTCATATTTTTTTAAGCTTCTGATCAATACTAGATATTGAGAGACTATAGACTTCTGATCAAACTTTGACTGGTTCATACCTTCCATGAAATGCAATACCTGCCACTAATCACAGAGCTCCAAATGGGGGCATCCAAATGATGCCAAAAAAGTATAAGGACTTGCAAACTATGCTCTTACTTATTTATGTTAGTAATCATTTGACCGCTAATCACAATAGTATAATACTATTGTCTTAAGTTTAGCTTGTGATCCCTTATAACCTCCTTTAGTCAGACTTGATATATAGTGCGGTTAACCCTGTCTCTGTGCAGACAATTACTTTTGCTTAGAGTGAGGAACCTTGCTCTTGTCCTCATCAGATTGCTTCCTATTTTTTCAGATCACTTCTTCAATTTGTCAAGATCACTTAGAATTCTGACTGTGCTTTTCAATATGCTTGCACTCAGTCTGGTGTCATCTGTCATGCCCTCTATTCTACCACCCAGGTCATTTCTGAAAATATCATCATAACCTGTTGAGGCATATAAGCTGCAGAACAAAGAATTTTAGTAGTGATTGTAACTGTGACAATTTTATTACAAACTCAACTATTAGTGACACATAGGTATTCAATATTCAGTTGATTCCCCCCAGCACAGCAAAGCACAAGATACAAGGATCCTTCATTCTCATTCAGGCAGAGATATAGAGGTTAAATGTAAGAGTAATGAGAGTGTGAGGTTAGGACTTTGTTAAATGGAAAAGCAAACACATTTTTAAGGCACAAAAACAATTAGTGCTTTGGATTTTAACTGTGGTTCACACTAACACCTTTTATCAATCAATTCTACTCTGGCGGCTCTTCTCTAACAGTGCTCTAACTGGTGCTGTATGGAGGCAGGATGGGGTGCTGAGTTAAAGTTTTGAGGTGGATCTGGCTGCATACTGTTCTTAGGGTGAACTTAAAACCCACCAAAATACCTTTATAAACTAGAACAAGGACCTCTTAAAATAGAAACACTCAGTCTTCTGAGTAAGACAAGATAGAAGGATCTTGCTCTCAGCATAGCAATTTCCAGCAGCTTTTCTTTTTGGGTTACATGAAACTCCACACAGTCACTCCATGCAGTCATATTGGGATCTGTATGAATAGTTTTTCTTCTTTTTTTTTTCTTTCTTTTCTTTTACTACCTTTTTGATGTGATTGTGCTTGCTGTGGATCTGATCACTTATATCCCTTCTTGATGAGACTCACGTTTTGCCTGTTCTGCCTGTTGAAAGCTTCTCTCACCTGACTGTATATAGTGGACCCCCAAACAGGTGCCACCATCTCCTTCCCTCCAGAAGCTTCTACCTAATCTGGTAGGTAGAAGACTGAGCAGCAGTCAAATAGCTAGCAGCAAGCTAGCAGCTAGCAGCAATCTCACAGTTGCCACCATAGCCCTGTATTCCTTTAACCTTCTGGGCACTCAAGAGTTTGTTTTGGGGAGATAAGGAGAGCAATTTAAGCTTTTCAGCAATTCAGGCAGCATTTAGTGCTATTTTAGAAAGCTATCCAAGACATGTATAGGGAGCTGGCAGATACAATCAAGGACATACTGGATGCTTGTGATCTTCTTGAGTGGGAGCTGGAGGTCAGGCAGAAAACTGGATTGTCTAAAATGGCACTAGATGCCTGTTTAGGCATTTGAGTTCCACACAGGTTGTCCCAGTATCCCAGTTTCTAGACTTCCCATACTGTTGAGTGGGGAACTTATGGTCAGTCACTTACCCTGTGATTTTAATGCCTTAGTTCTTGTTAAGGAAAAATACAAATTTTTTTTTTCATTTACAACATCCAAAATATACAGTATTATTGATAATATTAATAAAGGCTGAAATGAATGAAAAACTAAACTTATTTACACCAACATTACATTTGAAACACAACTCTTTTTTTCCTGTATGTATCTGATTTGGTGTTGAAGTGTTCCTGATATACAAAGCTCATATATATCATACATCTTAGATTACATCCACTCTAGATTAAATCAGAAAGAACCCTTTGTCTGTGTGGCATGATATCTTCTATAACTAATCTCCTTGTTGGAGACCCCTCATCATTTCCCCAATTCTTCAAATTTATACATTTCTGATTTATTCAGGTGATATACTATTAGATGCTCAAATTAAGAAGTCTTATCCCTTTGGAGATTAAATATCAGATCAAAAATCATCTTTTGTATTAGATACAGTGATTCATAATTTGTTTTCTCAAAGAAGAATAACTTTCCTTTGTTTTAATGACTTTCTATTCACAGTTCAATGTGAAGTATCTGAAACAGTTTATATAAATCTCTATGTCACCAAAATACTTGATCTAAACATCTAAATGGGATAAATGCATGTAGCTCATTACTAGCTTTTGACTGAGACCAGGCATGATGGTAATCAGCATTTCTGGGGTGATAAAAGCTTTAGAGTGATTGCTGCTACTCTCCATCCAAAGTTTTTCCTCCAGAGATACCCTAATAAACTCTCTTGGCAGAAATTTTTCACTTCTGACATACCCAATGATTCCTATGACATTTCTGGGACATTATTTGCACCATCCCATCCATGTAAGTCCTATAGTGGAACTATATGATTTCTGTTGGTTACAGGTCATCACCTTCTGAAATGTTTTCACTTCAACATAAAAAAAAAAAATGAAGTTGACAGTTTCAAAATGTAGCAGTAATTTTGGGTACCAGCCTTTTTTTTTTCTTTTTTTTTTGGCATGTCCAAGTAAGAATTTTTAAAAAGTTCTGATTCATTTCTCACACTGTCTGTTTTCAGCTGTACAGATTAGATGCTTGGATAGATTCACTGCTAGAACACCTGAATGCATTTATGATGAAGGCAGTAGAACTGTATTTCCTTTTACTGTGAGTAACTTTCACTCTTTCTGAAGATTTCTATGGATTTAATTTTTTAACATGTGAAGTCTTAAATTGTATTTGTTTGTTAAGTAGAATAACTTGAAAGGTGTTGCTGGTGAAATAGGGCATTGTTTCTTTGAGATTCTATTATATTAAGACTGGGTTTTATTCTGCTTGGCGGCATGAAGCTATAGGAGAACTAATGTTTCCGACAGACTGCCAAGGAGATAGTACGTGTACCGAACTCTGCAGTCCAGTCCAGTAAATGCAGTCTGGATTTACTGGTCTTCAATCCAGTAAAATTTGTTTCACAGTGACAGTAGAGGCTGGACAGTTCTGTTTAGTGGATAGACTTTTATTTATAYAATTATATTAATAATTCTTCATTATTAGTGTTTTCCAAATCCCTTTTCAAACTTGTTGAAAAAAAATCATGACTTAAAAGTAAACAGCTCCTTTAAGGTCATGAGATTAATTCTGTTGATTTAGGAGTGAGTTAAATCAAGGGGTTTTTTTTGGAAAGCCAGGTACAAAATTAGCCAGAAAGCAAATACCATCCCTCATACTGTGCAAGGTTCATCATTCTGATTAAATGAGTTGTTGAATGTTAATTAATATGTAAAAGCCCTGTGACAGATTCCCTAAATGTCCATTTAGTTTAAGTGTTTGTTCATCTGTTTGTTTGTTTTTAATAGAAATCAAAACCTTTATGGAGAGCTGCTTCTTTAAAGCCAACATATTCTTCATATCATGAAGATATAGAATGCTAATTAGCTTCTAAGCTGTTCTGAATGATTCGATTAGACTTCTATTTCCTACTCCTGGCTACCCTTTGTATTTTCTTTATTTTCTTTTTTATAAAACAGCAACGCTGACACCAAGTGTCTAGTTAAATTAATTGCAATTGAGTAGTCCCTAAGGATACTCCAGGTGCAAATCCTTTATTCTTTGCATATTTTCCAAGTCTTTTTAAAGGTAACAGCACATTCTAGGAAGTAATAGAAATAACCTTCTAAGAGTTCTCTTTYGTGACTGAAAATAAATAAATCTGATAAATAACATTACAAAGATGAAATTATTTATCTATTGTGAAGTTATAAGGTTGTATCACTACCAAAAGGAATCCACTTCAAGACTTACAGAAAGAAGAGTGTAATTATTATTTTTTTCCTTTCTTTTTAGTTGGCAGAATGTTTTCAGTTTAGTAAGCTTAGGATTTTAGCCCCAGTCTTCGAAATATTCACACAGTATTCATGCAGAGATACTGAATGCCTTCTTTGCTTCAGACTGCTCAGGCCAGCCCTCAGGAATCCCAGACCCTGGAGGCAAGAGAGAAAGTCTGGAGAAAGGAAGACTTTCCCTTGGTCAAGGAGGATTGGGTTAGAGATCATTTAAGAAAATTTGGCATCTACAAGTCCATGGGCCCTGATGGGATGCACTCACAAGTGCTGAGGGAGCTGGTGGATGTCATTGAAAGGCCACTCTCCATCTTTGAAAGGACATGGAGAACAGGAGAGGTGCCTGAGGACTGGAAGAAAGCCAAAGTCACCCCAGTCTTCCAAAAGGGCAAGAAGGAGGACCCAGGGAMCTACAGGCCAGTCAGCCTCACCTGCATCCCTGGAAAGGTGATGGAGCAGCTCATCCTGGAGGCCGTCTCCAAGCACATGAAGAACAAGAAGGTGATGAGGAGTAGTCAGCATGGATTCCCAAAGGGGAAATCAGGTTTAGCCAATTTGTTAGTCTTCTATGATGGAATGACTGTCTGGGTAGATGAGGGGAGAACAGTGGATGCTGTCTACCTAGACTTCAGCAAGGCTTTTGACACTATCTCGCATAATATCTGCATAGACAAGCTCAGGAAGTGTGGTTTAGATGATTGGACAGTGAGGTGGATTGAGAACTGGCTGAATGGCAGAGCTCAGAGGGTTGTGATCAGCAGCGCAGAGTCTAGTTGGAGGCCTGTAGCTAGCGGTGTCCCCCAGGTGTCCGTCCTGGGTCCAGTCTTCTTCAAGTTCTTCATCAATGACCTGGCTGAAGGGACAGAGCGCACCCTCAGCAAGTTTGCTGACGATACAAAACTGGGAGGAGTGGCTGATACACCGGAGGGCTGTGCTGCCATTCAGAGAGACTTGGACAGGCTGGAGAGGTGGGCGGAGAGGAACCTCCTGAAGTTCAACAAAGACAAGTGCAGGGTCCTGCACCTAGGGAGGAATAACGCTATGCAGTAGTACAGGTTGGGGGTTGACCTGCTGGAAAGCAGCTTCTCTGYKGAGAAGGACCTGGGAGTGCTGGTGGACACCAAGTTAASCATGAGGCAGCAATGTGCCCTTGTGGCCAAGAAGGCCAATGGTGTCCTGGGGTGCATCAGGAAGAGTGTTGCCAGCAGGTGGAGGGAGGTGATTCTCCCCCTCTACTCAGCCCTGGGGAGGCCCCATCTGGAGTACTGTGTCCAGTTCTGGGCTCCCCAGTACAAGAGGGATGTGGCACTACCGGAGCAAGCCCAGCGAAGATGATTAGGGGACTGGAGGATCTCTCTTATGAGGAAAGGCTGAGAGAGCTTGGCCTGTTCAGCATGGAGAAGAGAAGACTGAGGGAGGATTTTATCAATAAGTATCTGAAGGGAGGGTGTGAAGAGGATGGGGCCAGATTGTTTTCAGTGGTGACCAGTAACAGGGCACAAGAGGAACCAGAGGAAGTTCCATCTGAACAGAAGGAAAAACTTCTTCACTGTGAGAGTTGCAGAGCACTGGAACAGGTTGCATCTGACAAACATATCCATCTTTGGATGTGTTCAAAAGCTGTCGGAACATGGTCCTGAGCAACATGCTCTAGGTGACCCTGCTTGAGCAGGGTGATTGGACTAGATGATCTCCAGAGGTCCCTTCCATCCTCAACCATTCCATGTGTGGAATTTATTTTGCTGTAAGAGCAAACTTGCACTATAAGGTATCTGCAGGAGGTGAGACCTGCTAAGGATTGTCTATGAGTGTATGAGAAGAAAGTGGACAGAAGGATGTCATCTACACAACTAGTATAACTATAGACATAATGCAGTGGAGCGCAGAAGAATTACATTAGTGCATCTCCATGTGATAGCTCTCCTAATTACAAATTTGGTACCACCTGGTTATTAGACACTTACTTTCATCCAATTATACCTCTATTGAGTCCAGTTAAAACAAAAAACAGACAACCTCCCCAAATATATTTTCTAAAAGGTAGCTGATTTTGATGTGAAGTCATCAACATATGGAGAATTTCCTCCAAAAAATGTTGAAAAAAGTTTCCACTTAAACAATTTTTATTGAGAAAAAATGTATTGATATTATCAGCAAAATACCAATACCAAAAAGTATAGTACTACCTTTTTGGAAAGAATATTCTTTCATTGTTAACAAATTTGAATACAAATTTCATATAAGAATATTTTTAAAGTATTTTCACTTTTTTGTAATTTGCACATTTTTTAATTGCATATTATAACTTACTATTACAGAAAAACAAAAGAGTGGCAGGAGCAGACCTAGTCTTTCTTTTTATTTTGCTTCACCCCCCCTCAGTTGCTAGGCTGTTCGTTCATGGAAGAAGATTTTGCAGCAGGAGGGGAGGGCTGGTGGTAGTGTTTAAGTCAGTTGTAACCAAAGCTAAACTGTTTGCAAGAAGGTATTTGGACCAAAGGAATGGGAAAGCTACACTGTGATGGACTGGAATGGCAAGGATCTGGAGGAGGAAAGACAGCATGGGAAAGGGAGGGAGAACAAAAGGTAGGAAGGGAGGGAAGAAGGAAGGAAGGAAGGAAATCCTTGAAATATTGAAATAATATCATTTTAAAATTATTGAAAACTGAAACAACAGGATTTGACTATATACATGATCAGTATAGGGGGTGAGAAATCACAGGTCCAGGGGAACGTGGCTGGGTCTGCTATAAGTCACTGAGTCAAACTAAAAAATGGGATGAATAAATTGGAGAATAATCACAAATCCCTAATATGATGTCCAAAAGTGTGAGTAAAAACATTTGATCCATAAGTGAGGAACATGCACAGAGAGAGAACTTTTCAACATTAATGGAACGGATACTGAGTACAAGTCTGTGTCCACATTTTTAAAGGCATGTTGAACATCTGGACAGGACTGAGAGAAGTCACAGAATTGCTTCAAAAATAATACCCAACACTAAGAGACTTCAACAGCTCCATTCGTTTAGGTTATTATTCCAGAACAGATTGCTTAAAGAGTACAKTATATCATAATAATGCAAAAAATACAGTAAATGAAGGAAAATTGAGACTGGGCTAAAGATCAGAAGATCAGGTTTTATTTTGCATTGTCTGGCATGACTGGTTGGTGCAGGGAGAGTGAATAACTGGCAAAATTCTTGAGAACWCAGACATGCTATGCAGTATTGTGGTTAACTGCTAATACAGGGCAGCTGTAAAAAAAAAAGAACTTTGTTTTGTAGGTAGTTAATTTGTCAACAAAATTATTTTGGTCATCCCTCAAATTATAAACAAATATATCCTGAATCCACCAAAATATTTCAATTGGAAGCAAAAATATTGGCATTCATGAAAAGAAAGGAAGACCTTCCCATGTATTTCTACCTCAAAGGATTCATTTTTCCATTTCTGAGAAGGGTATTTTAACTAATACCTTATGGGAGAGTTTGAGTGACAGCTCTCCCTTTGCTACATCTGCCTCAGTTTTCAGCGTCAGTTTCAAGAAAATATTTTATAAAAGCTAGTGCATCGGTCTGATCTCTAGCTTGGTGGGTAAACAATCTTTCCAGGATATGGAACACCTATGTTTTGGACATGATTTTAGTTATTGTTTAATCAGCCTTTCAAAGTGGAAAAGTATCAATAGAACACAAAGTAAACTATTGCAACAAAGTACCACCCACACTAAGTTTCTTTCGTCTACTATATAGCTTAAATTCATTTAGGAAGAAGAGTGAATTGAACTCAAGTCTCCCATTCTCGCTGATAGGTAGAAAAGAAGGAATACTCATTGTCAGGGCTGTAATGAATGTGGTTCTTTGCTTTTCCTAAAAATGCATGAAAATAAAATGTTTCATTTTGCATTAAATGGGATGTTTCATTTTAGGTTCTAAAAGAACAAGCTATCTTTCATTCAAATTTTATATTATGTGTTGTTTACTGGGGCGCTAATTAAGAAAAAAGAATTGCTATACAGAAGTGCTGAAAGAGAAATTTGATATATCAAAATTATTATCTGCATAATGCCAAAAAGTTTCCAGTGACAACACTATTTTGGCTGTTAAGATTTTTTTTTTTTTAATTCCACTTCGTAAAATGTGTGATTCATGGATCTGACCCTAGAAAGGTTTGAAGACTTCCCAAAGTCAAGATAAAATAATGGCATTCAATCTCATTCAGGAGGCATTCCTTGACATACAAAGTGAGGTTCTGAATGATTTTAAAATTTTGGAGAAAAATATGTTAATAAAAAAATTGACTGGATTAAAATGGACAGATTTTAAAACAGTGTGTTTATCATTGACTTTTGAAATATGTAAGGAAAGAAGCCTAAAATTATTAGGGTTTTTTGGCTCACTTATTAATATACAGTTCCAAAAATTTGTCTGCTTATACTTGCCTATGAAATATTTTAAGTACTTTAAAGAATGCTTTCTGTAAATTACGCAAGAATGATTTTAAGTTATTCCAGTTAATGTCTTTTATGTTGGCACAGTCTTAATTTTTTAAAGGAAAAAAAAGAAAAAAAGAAAAACAATCCTATGAAAATATTGGCCACAATTCACATTCAAGTTTTGAGAGCAAAGCTTTTTTCTCCAAAAGAATTAAGAGAGCTACACATGCCCGATATCAATTCATGTGCCTAAATTCAATGTTTAGATATTCAGGGTTTTTTTTTCTTTCTTTCTTTTTTTCCCCCCAGTTGCTGGTTAGCTGTGGAGGAATCGAGATGCCCAGAGACACCTAAAACTGTATGCTGGGTTGGTCAAAAAACAATTATATGAGGAGTCCAGAACTTGCTAAAAAATGTCATGTCTGGTTCAACAGTCTCAATACAAGGCAAACATAAGGAAATTATTGAAAGACTTAACAGAAATAGCCGTTGTGAAAATACCAGACTGTCAGAGCAGAGACCTGTGATCACAGCGGTTTATCGGATATTCTGTTTAGAATGAGCAAAAGCTGTTAGCCTTTGTCTACTGTATTGCTCAGATACCAAAGGGGCTGCCAACACCAGGAGGCAAATGCTCAGTAAGCTGAAATGTGCATTTACAGTATGCAAGTTATTTCTCAATAACGCCCTGTGTGGACGCTTTCACTGTGAATTAAGAATGCCTCTATATGAAGTGGTTGACTGCATTCTGCAAATGAAGAGAAATGTCTCACACTTATGGTACACTGAAAGACTGTCTTTACAGAAAGCTAATATATGGTAGTACACTATGAATTGACACCCATAACTCTTGGTGCATGATCTTCCTCAAASAGACAAGCCATAAGATATGCTTTCTTTCTGATATCCAGGCTCAGTAGGCAAACATATTAAGTAGTGCCCAGAATGAAAAATACTGAATGAAAATACAGAATACAGAATGAAAAATTCTCAAAATTGATTTTGACACTATGGAATCTAACTTTCAGAGACACTTAGGTACTTCAACACAAGATTTGCAAAATTTGTTGGCATCTTCACTTGCAGATGGGGACCTAAGCATGCTAGGAATTATGATGTCTATTAATTCATGGTGTAAATGCATCTTGAATACCTGGTGCAGTTCTGGAATTCCAAATCAAAAGAGATATAGTAGAAATTGAAAACAAACAGAAGAGAGTTCACAGGTGATCAAAGGTATGGAATGGTTTTTATGAGGAGTGTTGAGATAGACTCAGGACCACTAGTCTGGAGAGAGCTTCATGGCAGGGAGGGGTATGACAGATATTCTTAATGCCCTGGATGGAGAAAAGAAGTTCAACAGAGAACTGTTGTCTTTATTAATTAAAAGAACATGAGGTATCAAATGAAACCATCAAGTTGCAGATTCAAAACAAAGAAATAGAGCAACTTCTTCACACGACGTACAGTTAAGCAGATCTTGCACACTTCCCTAGGTTGTACAGACTCTCTTGGATGCTGTTTGATAGATGATATTGAGGTAGGTGATTTGTTGTTCTGATCCATTTGTTATGGTTGATCAGAACATTCAATTAATTGGAGGTAACATCTGATCTATTTAGATGTTCTTTTAGTGTGTGTTTATTCATTTGAAAAACTTTTACTGTTCGCATCTGGAATATTCTGCCCAGTTTCAACTTCCCTGCCAGTACAAGAAAGACCTGGAGCAAGTTCAGTGAGGAGAAGCTGAGGGAGCTGGGCTTGTTCAGCCTGGGGAAGAGAAGGCTCTGGGGGGCTTTAACAGCAGCTTGCCAATGCCTCTGAGGAGGTTACGGAGAAGACGGAGCCAGGCTTTCCACAATGGTGCATGGCGGGAAGACAAGAGACAATGGGCATAAGCTGAAACAAGGGAGGTTCAGACTGGATTTAAGGAAAGGCTTCTTCACAATTAGGACAGGCAAGCAGTGGAACAGGTTGCCCAGCGAGGTTGTGCGTGCAGACTCTGTCCTTGGACCCAAATGGATAAGTGCCTGAGCAAGCTGGTCTGATCTCGTAGCTGACCTTGCTTTGAACAGGAGGTTGGACAAGAGACATCCTGAAGTCCTTTCCACCCTTAATTATCCTATGATCCTATAAGCGAACTTTAGGCACCTAAAATTTAGGTGCCTGTTCCATATTGCTTATTGATACTGAGTCAACAGAGAGAAATATGGACCTCTAGACAATATTTCCTCTTATCTATCTAAGTCATATCTCTTAGGATGAAATGAATTATCCTAACAGAGATGCTTAGTTTTTGCATAGCTAAATTTGKGAGAGATGAGTCACTTTCTTGGACCCTTTTGAAAAGTAATCAAATACCTTATGGTATTTGGCACAATGACACGGTACTATGAGGAGTGAAAAATGGGCAAGCTTAACGAAAATCAGAATACAAAGCAATTAAGCACACACAAATCTCTTTAAGGCCATCTGTTTTTGTTTAATTTCATTTTTAGAAGAGGAAAGATTTCTATTTTCACATATGGTGAAGAATTTTATCATTTTTCTTCTAGTTTGAATGAAAGACATTGAGTGAGAAGTGGAGGGGACTCCAGAAACTTTAAAAAATGCTTTTTGAAAAGGTTACAGTCATCATAGCTGTTGAAGAAAAGGAGTGATCCATATATCTGACAGCTTTGATTGTGGGTTATTTGAGCTACTTGCAGCAACATAAATTTCTGACCACAATTTTAGCATCTTAACTTCACCACCACTGGTCACAGAAATCCTATTATGTGGACTGTTATCAATATATTCTTCCCTGGTTGTGCCTCATTTCTGAATGGCATGTTTGGGCAGTGCTGGACTCCCATTGCCCCCTGTGTGGATCTAATGAAAGTTGTTACAGTTCTGCATTTCTGCAATCTTCATCCTTGGCAGGCTCTTCTGTGTTACTGCCTTCTGCGTTTTCCTTGCTTTTGAACATCATTTCTGAGATATCAAACGAGCATTCTAATTACTCACAGTTCGGTAGAAGCAAACAAGGGTTTTAGAAGACATGAAATCATCCACTAGTCAAAGTCAGCGTCCCAGCAATCTAAAATCTGTCACTGCATGTCTCAAGGGAAGACAGCAATAGAGACAAGTTCCTATCCCCAAGCTGAAGAGCTACAATTTTCAAGTGAGATAAAACTACTTCTGAAAGAGTCAATTAAAAAAAATCACTCCGTGATTAAGGACACCCCATCTTAATGACACCCTGTGTCCTTAGGACCAAATGATGCTGTTGCACAACCTTTTTCTGGGCATATTATTCCTTACAAAATCTGTGCTTTCACAACCACTTGAAGCAATCCAAGACTATAATGAAAAAAGCTGTTGCATGGATTTATTTTTGACGATATAGTTAAAGTAATACACAGAAAAAGAAAAAAAAAAACACAGGTGCATCGTCTTAGACTGAAACCTAATAATGAAAGCATGAAAGAAGAAAGAAACTCCTTAAAAAGGTACTTCCTTTAGATTTCCTAAATAGGAGCTATGCTTCTATTCTCAAATACTGGATGCAAGCTAAAATGTTACTCCAAGGCTGAAATTGTGCTATATACTGGCATTAATAGATAAATTATGTTTAATCAGAGCAATGATATTCTATGTATTTACACTACAACTTGCTATGAGGCAGGCTATACTTTAAATAAAAAAAAGGCAGAGCAGAGCTCTTTGACTAATCTCACATTTCAAATTCCTTAGTGAGACAGAAAGATTTTGTGTGTTATTTATAAATTATGAAACAGTGAATATTCACTGCAAAGAGAAAAATACATCTTGCTGGTGGGGAAGAATTTCATGGCAGTGTACTCACAGGTATAACCACATTAATAGCTAAAGACTGAAGGGCAGAATAAGAAGTAAGATTTAAATCTTGTTTCTTTTATTTGTTACAAATAATTGTGTTTTTTTGATCCCTGGCAGAACCACCTTTTTTTTCTTCTCTTGTCCTTCCCTTCCCTTCCCTACCCCCCTGCTGTTTTCCTTCCCGCTTCCCCCTTCCCCCTTCCCCTTTCCTCTTTCCTGTTTCTCCTTCCCTTTCCTCCTGCTATACATTTCTAAACACTGTTATTATCAGAAGACACCCATTAATCCCCATTCCCCTTTCCCCTTCCCCTTCCGCCTGCTATACACTTCTAAACGCTGTTAGTACCAGAAGATACCCATTAACAGGATATGTATTTGTGGAATACACTAACTATTAGAGATGAAAATTCATTTCTGTTAATCAGGAAACAAAACTAAATTTTAATTTTTTCATTAAAAGAGCTTCTGAAAAAAATAGAACCATTGAAATGCGTCCTTTAAAAATAATGAAACATTTCATTTTTGACTTCATTATTTCTGTAACCTCATTTTGACTTAAACACATTAAAATATACATATATACCATAGGGAATAAAGGTATTACAATAAAAATTTAATGAAATATTCCAATATATTTATGTCTATTATATGATACTTTGACTTACTTTAAAAGTATATAAAAATAACAAAGTTAAAGTCTATATGAAATTAACAAAGTTAAAATAATATGAGTCAGCATTATCTAAACAAATCAAGAGGATCAAAATTATTCGTTTTGACAATTATTGTGTCAGAATTCATTCTTAAATTTTAATTCTTAAATTCTTTCCAGAATACGTCAAAGGTAGTTTAATCATTGGTACATTTTCCAGATAACATTCAATATGGTACAGATACACTGCTTATACCTGTTCATCTCCCATTTCCTCAATTACTTTAACATTGTGTTTGTGGCATATGTTATTATGACCCACATTCTTGCTTTGTAGGCATAAATACATTGTAAAATCTCATATTATGTGTGGCAACCAAACTGAATGTCACATGACTTATAAAACTAATGTTCTACATCATTTCTAGATATTTTTAAAGAATAGGATGGAATTCGTAACTGAAAAGTGCAAGGTATTTTTCTTACACAGTAATGGTCAACTGCATAAATACATGATGGTGAAAAACAGGTTAGGCAGCTGTTCTTCCAATACGGACCTGGAGGGAAGAGATCACCAGCTGAACATGAGCTAATGTTGCATGCACCATGCAAAGGGCAGATATCATTCTGACATATTTAAATACCACCATAACTTACATAAAATGTGAATAATCCTTCAAATCTTTTCAACATTATTAAGGTTTTAGTTGTGGTATTGTGGACAGTTTGGGTTACTGTAGTTAAGAAAGGTGTATACAAATCAAAGAGGATACTACAGACAGCTGTGAGAATGACAAGGCGTCTAAAGATATTACCTAAGAGAAAAAACTGAATAAACATTTTTTTTCAATAAATTCAACCTAGAACTGTTTAGTCTGACATAATAATAGTCTTTGCACAATGAATAGAGCTAAAGGTTTAAATCACTGTGAGGAAGATTCGAAGAGCTGTTAATCTCTGTAATGCTGAATATTCAGAAGCACTGAATTACCTGGGAAGGCTGTGGCTTCTGGAGGTCTTTAAGAGGAAGTTAAAYAGCTGTCTCTTTGGACTGATCCTGCCTTGGGATGGAATGACAGACTAACTCTTGGGGTCACTCCCTTCTTCTATGACTGTGATTTTATTAGTATAAATAGATTTTCTAGTTTTGACTTGAATATGTGAATTGCTAGGATATTTTCTATCACATCCTTATGACAGAGCATAGACTTGCACCATAAAAAAAAAGGAAAAAAAAAGCCTTGTTTGTGTTTGAAAGGTTAAACAATTGGACCATTGGAATTCTCTAATTCATGCTAGACAAATGGATGTAGATAAGTTTATGTTATCATACAGATAACTTCTTTTAATGGGACTCTCTTTGTTAAATCTTCCATTCTTAGACAATTGGTAACCATTGTTACACAGAAAAGGACGTTATCATTATAATCTCCTACCTACTTCTACTTTGCAAGGTCTTGCATCAATTAGGATTTTGTAAATGTAATCAGTATTAAAAAATGCCTCTCCTAATGAAACAGTTTTCTATCCTTCCTAACATTACAAATAAATTTAGAAGATATTCAACAGAATGCTGGATGTTAAAACAAAATGCAGACTATAAAATGCAGTCTGTATGTACTCCTTAAGCAGCTATAACTTCCATAAAGACGGTAACTGTTCATCTGTTCCCCACCAGACCTATGGTTGCCTAAGAGATATTTTCTGATCACATTTCCTGTATTGATCACTTTCTGCTCAGTCTCTAGTGCTATTCAGAATATAAACTTTTTTTGTATAGAGTAAGATAGTTTTGTTCTTGAAAACAGACTAGATTAGTCTGCTGAATCTTTGCAAAATGTTCTTTCGTGGCCTGAGAATCAATCTAGCAAACTGCATCTTGAAAGCTAAAACACTGACAGACATTAAAATGAAAAGAAAGGGTATATATATTTCAAAATACAAATGCTATTGTCACACACACACGCTCACATGCATGTGCATGCACACACTCACACACACAGTTTTCCGTTATCAGAAATTGTGTATATGTGTGAGTATATATATGCATAAAGAACAGTTATTGTATCTCAGGATATGTGACTTCCTAAAACTTTCATTAATGAGAAGCCTTCAAGGCAATTGGTACTTTCCCTTCAATTTCAATTATTTTCTGTAGCTGCTTCACTGAAAGACTTTCTTTCATTTGCTTTAATACAAGCATACATTTTCATGCAGCTGTTAAAATCTGAATCATTATTCCTCTCTGTTACTATGAAGGCAACATCCCCTTGCATACAAATCTGTTCTCTTCCAAATACTTAAATGAATAAATACAAACTCATTTAAATGAAAAAAAAAATTCTGTTATTCTATCATTTATTTTTGTTTAAATGTGAATCCTCAGAACTTGTTTATTACAGTGGATGCTATGTTTGAGATAAATATATCATCATTTTAGTGACATTTTGATGATGTATTACATTATTTCATTGCTAGAAATAGAATTTTTGTGATATATTATAATAACAGGGCAATGACACAATGATGATGCAATGCTTGTTAATAATGATGACTACTCTAAATAGATTGCAGTTCTTCCAAAATTTTAATAAAATACACCTTTTTAAGTGAGTGGCTTAAAAATTGAAAGTGAAAATGGCTTAGAAATGCAAATTTTAAAATGCTAAAATAGAAATTAGCTTAAAAAAATGTGAGTGGCTGCTCATTTAAAAAAATGAAAAGAGAGTTCTTTGAAAATATCAGTTGTATATGCTTTAAACATACCATCAGAATTCATAATTTGAGATGGTACTTGGGCCCTTTGTTACACATGCAGACCATTCTGTTTGAACAACATTACTTTGAGATTTTGAGGTGTTCCCACTCCAGCTGCAGTGAAGTGTGATCTCTTGAGCCTGGAAAACACTGACAGCTGCACTAACTGCAAATCGCTGTTTCTGCACATAGCAAATACATCAGAAACAGTTGCAGTGCAAGTGTCTCGCACAGCATAACACTATTATGCATCCGTTCTGACCTGCAGGGAGAGCCTTTAAATGATTCTTTGTTCCTAAACCTTTCTCCTGAGACYGAGAACAAAAAATGAAGGTGGAGAGATTTTTTTTTTTACATTTATTTATTTTTTGTTATTTTCTGTTGTGGAAGCTCTCCAAAAGAAACTGGACTATAATGATCAAATTGATTCAACATAGGCAAACAGAAGTCCATCACATTCTTAAAACTGGATATAACTGAGGAATGTATTTTAAGAACACTGTGTTGGGAATCTGTAAGCCTCTGCTTTTAAATGGCAAAGATGCAAAAACAAAGAAACAACCCCTAACAACTCTTCAAAGATAAAAGATGGAACTATTCCAAATTTTGGTTCACTAGAAAGGAAATATTTTTAAATAAAAGTCAAAATGTATATAACTTATTCTATATTTTCAAAATACATATATCAATTATAAACAAATGATAAAGAATGTGACATGAAATTTAGCAATCGCTCAATTTTTCAAATTTGTTTCTGCCATTAAAATGGCGTAAGCGATAACTCATTGACTTGAGGATGGATGCAAACAGCCATAATTATGGGCCTTACAAAAAAGGAGTCTGATTTTTGTCTCTGTTGGAAAAGCTGATGTAATTCCACCAACTAAGTTACATATCTGTAATGGAATTGAAATTCAAGCCCAACATTATTTCAAATGAAGTTCATGTTTGCAGCTTTGTGAAATTAATGAAGAAAATCAACTTTTATCATTTATGATACTAACTTAACTATTGGTAGATTTGCTTATTTATGAAGGATGCAATTAGAAAATTTAGCTTGAGCGAGCCTGTAACTTTTGACAAGTTGACCAGTCAACACTTTCCTAGGTAGTATTAAGAAGTCACTGCAGGAAGGATGATTGCAGAGGAAAAGCTGAAGGGAAAAAATGATTATAAAAGAAAAATGAATGAGTTTGTAATGCTCTGGTACTGGGGAACTGTGGGAGCATGAGAATGGATGGGTGCTAGAGGCACTGAAAAAATGTTTAAATTACTAGGACCACAGCTTTCCTCGCTTCTGCTGGCTGCAGGAGAGTCCATGACAAAGGAGCAACACTTCTGTTAACTGGGACTTTTTCTGAGTAATTTGATATGTCGTCTGCTGTCCATCTTTTGAGCATTTTAACATAGTGTCTGTCGTATAGATTATCTGAACATATCTTTAAAAATATTGATCCTTAGACAAGGATCTCTGTAAGTCAAGCTAGGTGATTCAGCTGATTGAAAACTGAAATGAGATGACACTTTAAGGAAAACTTTAATTTATATTTTTCTGTATGTGTGGGCATATGGTTTTGATCATCCCAGAATAATTTATAATCTGGTATGCAGTACAGAACTACTTCTGCTAGCTTATTTTATAGTGATTTTTCTTTCATGACACTGTTCTTAACACCTGTTTCATGACACAGGTATTTTTCATGATACAGTTTCAAGTACTTATATACTGTAAATAGCTTCACAAAAACTTCAAGTACAATATATGATCATTCTAAACTCCTTTGTAGTTTTGATATTGCAAAATTTAGAAAAGCTCTGGTCAACTTTCAGCATTTATGGTACATCTGCTGATTAATATATCACATGGTAGCACACATTTATTTATACTGTTGTATAAACTTTAGAAATTCTTTTCAGAGCTAAAAATTAGCATTGCATTGATAAAAATAAAAAGGAGTAACAAAAGCTTTTAAAGGTGCTCAGGGAAATTAGAGGTATTAGAAAACACGTGGTGAAATATATGTAAAATGAATAGAAGTATGTGAATATATACTTTTTTAGTTCTGTTACCAACAGGAAACAATAAAAATAATAACTTGAAATTCATTTTTGATTTTTATTCAGACCAATAAATATATATTTATGCAAAAGAAACAGAAATGTTTCATTTATCATATAAACGCATCCAAAAAAATCATTCTTGTCTTATAAGTAATGTTTCATTTGAGACCAAATATTTTATTTTGGGGTTTTGTAAAGAGAATGAAGTTGAAAAATATTTTCACAATACTTAGGAAGGAAGAGTAGTTTTACTCTTCCTGTTATTCATTCCTAAGATATGGCAGACTCAAGTTCATTTCCCCTGGTGGTCTTAGAAGATTTCAACCTACATTTCCCCAGTGAATACCTTACCTAGCAGATAATCAAGATATTAGGGTAGTGTCTTGAGATTTTCCAGTTAGAACTATTCCACCTTGCATAAATTACTTACTTACTACTGCTTACTACAGTTACGGAAGGAGGGAGAGTACGTGAGCGGAAAGCACTGTCTGTCTCAGGATCATGTATCTGCATGCAGCATTGTTGATCAAGGGATGCTACACCATTGCTGTACCAACCCAGGAGCTGAGATTTGCACTGATATTTCTGCTTAACACCCCTGATGAGAATCCATATTGTATTACTGCCTCAGTGAGGAGATTTGGGAAGGATTCTAATAGACCTTGTAAAATTAAGGGTTTCTAGAAGTAGTACTTTATTTTGGCTTTACTTCCAGGGTCTCTGGATCTTTTCACTTGGTAATTAGAGGCTGATTCCTACAGGTATTGTGTAAGTAATCTACACAGTAAGAGTTTCCAGGCTTAGGGGCTTGCCTTCATTCAGATCCCACAGAATCTGTAAACACTTCAGCCTATTCTAGGGGAAAGCAAGTCCAAGTCAGACATGATTCAGTTGTCTAAAAGGGAATTTCAAAAGAACAGAGTGAATTGCTTCCTATAACTATTACCAAGGGAAGGAACATATTATTAAAAGACATAGATTTGTTTTGTTTTGCTTCTACTTGACAATGACTTTTACAAATTTCTTCAGTTTTTTTTTTTTTTATAAGTGAGACATTGCTTTTGACTTTGCACTTTTGATTAAAATATTGTTTTGCCTGAACTATGGCCTTTGTCAGCACACGTCCACGTCAACTCTCATCCCTCATTTAATCAATTCTAATTTACATCTGTTCTGTCATGTCCATAATTTGTCTTTGACAAAGTCATGGCTCATAGCGTCATTAATCATGCCAAAATTTCTGACTTTCAAAGTTTCTGTGGACAGCTTGGGTGCTGATGGGATGGATTTTGGTGTTGAGATTCCTCACTAATATTTTTATTAGTGAATTTTTATTAGGAATTCTGCAGAGGTGTGGCTACTTTTCATCATGCAGACAGTCACTGATTTACTGACCTCCTTGCAAAGGAGTCATAACTATGTCATGCATATTTACAAAAGGGAGATTCTCATCCATAATTTTGTTTCCTAACTTTCTTATACTTCACTTTGCATGCTTACTGTATTTTCTGTGCGTTTCTCAAGGTTTAGTTAAATTTAAAAATAAAAATTTTTTATGGGCATCTAAACACAGGCAAAAACATAGACAGGAGTTCTTCCTAATTATTTCTTTGGAAGAAGGTAGGGGCATAGCAACTGCTTATCTTTTTTCTTTCTAACTATTATAAAAGAGTATTATACAGTAACCTGCCTTTACTCATAAGTTTTTGGGCATATTTAATGGAAAGGAATACATATTTTTCTAAATATCTAATCTCTTTAAATATTCAAATGAAAATTCTCTTCAAATTTCTTAGTTACCCAGGTTAAAGTGAAATGTTCTATTTGGTAGCACCAGGTCGTTAATTGAGGTACAAACTGCCAATAGAAGAGTGGAAGTTCATTTGTTTAATTAGTTAACACAATGCACAAAATATAAGGTCAAACATGATTAAAAGCTGATTGGTGAAAAGCACATTTAGAACCTAAGGAAGAAAAGTAAAAGTTGAAGAGATGTTCAGCAAGCTTACATTCTGTTTTAAGGACTTCTGAATGTTTAATTTGTTACTTAAATTTCAGGCTTAAGTTTCTACATCTGAAAAATACTATATATTCTTGAGACATTTCAAAATGGAAATACATCCTTTTAATGGATTAGAACTATTAAAATAAATTTTTGTCTTAGGATATATAAATGCACATTTCTTTATATGCTATCAATAGGGATGCTGATTTCCAGCTGAAAAAGCAAAATTTTGACAAGTTTTATAAGATAAAATTTTTCCTTAGAAAGGAAATTGCTGGGTAACATCATGTAGGCATCACTCATGCTTTACCTATATTTACCAAATCCAAGGTATAAYGATAAATTAAAATAGACAATACTAGATGAACAATGTTGATTTTCTGAAAATATGTAATACAGTTCATACTAGAAGTGGGGAAGGTATACTGGAACTATGAAAACTAGTAGCAAGCTCTCAAAACCTTATGGTATTAACATCTTTTCTGTAAATACAGAGGGAAAATATAAATTTTGTAAGATACTAAAACTGATAATACTTAATTTGCAAAATGTGAATCATGTCATGAATACAAAGTAAAACTTCATTCACTTCAGCTTGTTCACTTGTATTGCATGGTTTGATTCTTCAGCATATCTGAAATCAGTTAACATGTAACTAGTAGCAAATAGCCATAAATTATATTTTTTTATTTTCCTTCCCTGTAAGATATTGACTGTATATGATTTAGGAAATACAATATAAGAACTCACCACAAGGTTCAGGTCAAATTCCAGTATTTTTTGTGTTTTACAGGTTAGATTTTCAAGGTATAACTTATTCTTATATTTGCTATTGAGACACAGTTTACACTGCATTTCTTAGCAAATGATAATGTGTTATTTCATGCTTTTCTATACTTTAGTATAATAGCAAATAGAGATGCAGACTGATGGTCCAGTCCTTAAGCCTGATTTTAATGCTATATTATTAACAAGCACAGTGTGGCTATGTTCGATTAAGAAATTTTTGGCTGAACTTTGCCTGTAGGAAGTGATGGTTTTGAACTGCAGTGGTAGATTGAATGTTTATAAGAACTGCTTGGCTTATCAGAAAAAAAGAATGGTTTCTGTCTTTCTTATGAGGTGTATTAAAGCTCCTCTGAATTTAGCATTGTGCTAAACTTTTTCACCTATGTAAAATTAGATTAGGTGAGATTTTGGACAGCATGGTTTACTAGCGAGAATTGCAATACAACTTTTGGAAAATAATCAAAAGTAAATAATATATTTTACAYAGAGTGCCAATATYAATTCATATATGTATATATATTAACTATTCTGATGACACAGACAAATACTTTATAATTTCTGAGATCTGTTTTAAAATGTGCATATAGTCTTCCTGTGCAACCAAGGCACTGAATTTGAAATAGAAGTCTCTTGTCAATGATATCATAAGTAAGAGAGAACAGTGGTTGTGTCAGTAAATTTCACAGCTGCTTTTGCACTGAGAAAAGTATAAATAGTAACTAGCACAGAGAAATCAATCAAAAAGACATGGACAGATTAGTGTATGGATAATAATGTGATTCAGCTGAGTACCACATAACTGAAAATCTTCAGTTTGTTTCTGAAAAAGAGGGAAAATTATGATCAAGACTGAAGGACTTGTAGAAATTTTGAACATTTTGAAGCAGATTTTTAAGGGGTTGGTTCAAATTCTAAGTGGGATTTCCAAGAACAGTCTTAATACCCGAGACACTGAAAGATAGCCTGAACCACAATGGAAAATAAACAGGATTTACTAGAGTTAAACAGAAACCTGACTGAATAATGTCTTCAATCTTACTTTTTTTAACCAAACCAGATTTATTCTGTCATATCATTGGAGACTGACATAGAGATTGAGGTCCATATATTACTGACAATTTCCACCATGGCATGCGATTGTAACTCTGTGGAAGCTATTTAGAAGTTGTTGGTTTTATATCAGAGTTACAAAGTGGATTTTGGCTGATGCTGAAGTATGACATTATTGCGCAAATCCATAGAACCTATGTACTTCAGCTAGGTGAACATCCAGTAGTGGAGTAACATCCATATAGCTTTTGTGAAGAGTAATGTTTCTATTCGTGGGGCTACCTGTTGAAAAAGATTGGGTCTGGTTATTGCATCCCCCATTTTATTGGTTAGGTAGGTCCTACCCTCTTGAGTATTTACTTTAATTATACGGTGCATACTGTTGGCACAAGACTTTATACATACGGCGTTAATACTTTTCTCTGTGCTTTTTACTGTATGATTAGAGCCAGTTTATAATCCATACATAATTAAAGTCAGTATCAAACATATGCTTCATCAATTTGGATAAAGGACTGAAATAGATGCAGTTCTCTGGATATAAATAAGAATCTAATTTCAAAAGCAGGAGTCATAAACCCAATCCAGTTGTTTCAAATTTATATGATCTTGACAATAAATCATGAAGTTCAATTTTCTTCAAATAGGAAATAATTAGACACATAAATAAAAGCAAGACAGAAAAATAACTTGAGGCAGCATCTTTTAATGTCCTTTCAAGTAGCCTCCTCTCCCCCCTTCCCCCCCCCATACAATTATACTGGTAATCAATGAACAGAAATGTTAAGTGGAATAAAAAAATAAAATAACTTTCAGTCACTAGAACTCTGAAAGCAACATTTGGTATCAAGTATAATTTCAGAACAGCACAGGCTGGAAAAATATTGAAGTGTTATAATTAACATCTAGGATAATAAAAACATTTTATAACATCTCATATCTTCCTACTGATCATGGAATTTAGCATGATGAAATTAGGCAGATAATATAAATAGAACTTGTTAACAGGTGTAAATGCTTATCAAACAATAAATTCAAAGATAATGTATGGTAACCTAAACCTAAAGTGTTTACGTTCAAGAATGTTAGCGTTGTATTATTTATCAAAGTTAATTAACTTTGCCATAGAAGAAGTAATATCTAACAAGTTTCTAGAACTAGCTGATAAAATGTCAGCTTTAGTGGAGTTTATCTTCATAAAAATTCTTCACTATTCAGACATTAATATCACCCAAACAATCAGTCAAGACTGAGACAGCTGTAGTATAATTAGGTGAAAGTGCTGGATAAATCTGTTTTATCCACATAGCATTACTAAATCATATTGAGAGATGAGAGATTCCAGATATCACATACACCACTGGTAAAAAATTTCTGAACTGAACCCCAAAGAGAAGTTCAGATATAAACATAAGAAATTTAAATACAAGTAATGATAAATATACATTTTCCTTCATAAAACACAAAGCTGTTCAGATGAAAATAGCAACCAGAAATTGAGGACAGTAAAGTCACTCAACAGATGATTTGACAAATGGAGCTATAGCTGCTCATAGCATCTGAAAATCTTGTTTGTGAATTGCAATTATAATAATTATTATATTGAAAGGTATTTGTATATTTTATCTTTAGATGCACAGAAGGATAGTAAGACATGGCAGGAGAAGGCAGTAACACAAGAGAAAAGAAGAAAATGGAACATGACAGAGAGAAATATAGAGTGAATAGGATATTCTCAATACACATATAGAAAGCAAGAAAACTCAGGAATTTAAGATCTGTTAAAAGACAGAGGTGTATGTTTCTTTTAATAATTAAGCAACAGTGGTGGTATTCATCTGAAGCCCTGCAAGTTTACAAAAGAGAAAAGTTACACTGAACATCTCAGTGGCAAGCAATGATCTAAGACTACAAGTTACCATTTGAAATGACAGCTCGTAATATACATTGCATTCAGGAATCTGGATCAGTTTTCATAGACTTATTCATCTGAACTATGAGCTTCAATATATTATGATCATCGGGGTTATTTAGAAAAAACAGGTAAGTGCTAATGGAAGAGGCCAAAAATAATTGCAGAAATGCCAAGAGTTTGAAAAAGGATTAGACTAGTATATTTAATAAGTCAACAGGAGCTTGGACCCACCAGTATACATATTTTTCTCTTTTGCATATTAATTTTAAATATTTTAATAGACTTCTGTTCTTCAAAAGTTTCACCTAACACTCTATCAGTCCATAATCTCATTAAAAATCTTTGTTATCCTCTAATGGGGACAGGTAAAGAAAAGTTTAGCTTTTCACTCTGGTAGAAGAATTTTTCTGCTACCATGCTAATAGATTACTATTAGCTAGCATATTCCTGATACAGACTTTAAAGAAGTCCAGTGGGAGCCATTAACCCCAACGAGCTATGAGTCCAGACTGAAAAACTAAGGCAGAATTATTTCTCACATAGCATAAGATACAGCAAAGCATATGAAAACACATTACATGATATTTCATATTTACATAAAGTGCAGTAAAATAAGCTAACAAGTCTCCAAGCAATAAGTGAGGAACCTGGAGAAATTTATATTCTAATTTTGTCTCATAAGAAAGGAACAAYGAAATTAGAAAACCATCCAGAGGGAACTGAGTGGCTGAAATTATCAAAGAAGCAGTGGAAAGTGGTTGACAAAACAGATGAGAAAGAAAACAAAGGTACAAATTAGGACAGAAAAAATTCTCCATAAGATTGATTTTGCTTTTACCTGTTATGAGACCTTTGGTCATCAATTGAAAAAAAAAACTGTTTTGGCTCTGTCTGCAATATATTCTAGCAATGGCATCTTACATCTTCACTTAAGGAAGTCTGCTTTAAAGATTTAATTTAGAAGAAACAAATATGATGTGAAGTATAAGCTGCAATGTATCTAGGGGCAAAAAAAGTTACAGTCATTACACAGTTGTGATAATAATATAGGAAGAGAAAAATAGTGTACTCCTATTTTGAAAGACAGAAGATGAATTCTGTTTTCTTTTTTCTGGAAGCTTTACATATTTTATGACTAAGAATAAATAATAAACATTTACAAAAAAACACCCTGTCTCTTATTAAGTAAAAGAATATTGGCACTAACCCAAAGCAGGTGTTGTGATTTTGTAGATGAATATTTTATAGAAACAGTAAGTCCTAATCAAGAGTGCAATGGTAAAATGTAAATCAATAAAAAATGTTGAAGGAAAAAAATGTAGGTGGGAGGGTGAAGAAAATTGAGTTTGGGATATTAGAATTCTTCAGCAGATTGCTCTGCAGTTCGGTGAAGATCAGCACAAAGTTTTGTATGAATTTTTGACAAAGAACAAAGATGTCGAATGAAGACATTTGCTGATGAGCACAAGGGTTACATCAAAAATGATTCAAGCTTTCAAAATTGACTATTCACTGATTATCATTTCTAAAAAACAATAAAATCCTTCAAAAATGAATCAGCAAGAAATATGAATGGGCATTGGTACTGTCATACTGCAAACACATCAGCTGGAATTTTATTTTGAAAAGAACTATCTATGCTGTTAGGTGCGTATTCATAGATAACAAATACTGTTGTTTCAGTGAAGATCTCAGTTAGCTCCATAATTTCAGGTCATTGCCTCTTTAGGTACTTTAGAGTCACTCATAAAAAGCCAGAGACCTAACCTGCTCTATTTTACCACAACACAGACAGGAAAAAGATGAGGGCAGTCAAAGAGTTTACAAAAGTCAAAACCACCCTGTCATCTCACAGTGCCGTGCTGAAGCTTCTTAGCCTCCCCTAGGCTTCCCTCAGATGCTTCATCAGCAAAACTGGAACCCAACACAGTACATAACCCTTACATCAGACTAGGTGAAGTCACCCCACCCTGAGGTTTGCCAGTTATGCTATCTTTTCTAGATCCCAGTCACTAATCAGCCTAGTCTCCATCTAGAGAAAAGGAAGTGCAGAGATGTAAAAGAACTAAAATAGTTGCCACACCTAAACAACACATCCATCAAATACTTCCAGATTTTCAAAATAGAAAGGAATTATCCAGCCCCTGCATTACCTCTTTTTTTCTAGCTCCCAATGCCAGAAGGGGGGAACAGATCTCAGGTCCAGAGGCCATCTGTGCCATTTTACACTCTAAGGCCTTGGAGTAAAAGTAGACAAATAACATGCAATATGCAGCTAGACTGAAAAGAAGAAAAAATTATGTATAGGAGTGTCTCAGCTGTCCCCCAATGAGATTTCTTCACCTTGATTTAACTGTTCCTACTACTACAAAAGACTAATTTGGATTACTATGATGGAAATTTAGATACCGATTAGTAAATTCTCATGCTGCATGAAGTGGCATTTGTAGCATTATACATTGACAAACTATCCATGTCAAAGCAACATTACAGCCTGTTAAAGAAAGTACTCAATAAACATTATTTGAGACTTCAGCTGGTTAGTCCTGCCCTTTCATACACATATCTCATTATTAAAAAGATGGCCACATGTTTCCTTGAAGTACAGAAGGAATTAAATAAAAATAAATTAATAAAAAGTTAAAGAATTCCTGCCTTTTGCAGAAAAGAGAGGACAGGGTGTAAACCACAGCACAGTTAACCAGTGTTACTCATTGATACCTACAGTAGATATTGGCAGGTGAAAGTAGACCCAAGAGAGAGGGGACTACTGTTGTTTTAGCAGAACAATAACCTTGATCATGTAATAGTTTTGTGCTACACTGTAGGCTGGTGGAATTTATGTATATGCTAAATCTTTTGAGTCGGAGCTGATGTCTTTAACAAATGGCCTGCAGTGCACTTCAAAATATAAGATGGAAATTAAGCCTTCAAATGTGAATGGTTTCAGAAAGAGGAAGCCTACTTCTCTGAGACAGAGACTACAGATCACGTAAAGAAGAGTGAGGAAGTAGACAGTTAGCTGCTTCCAAAGCCTCAGAAATGTAGAAAAAGCTCATTTTTGTTTGCCAGTGTCACAGAACATTGTATGTGACCGCTGAGAAGAGAAAAAAAAAAAAAAAGCAACCTTTTCTGTTGCTCTCAGCTTACATGTTACTAGTTAAAACAGACATCATATCTTTTCCAACTTTTTCTGTCTTTTGTTTGGAATTCTTCTAGGTATGGACCAGAACAATTCAGATGCCAGAACTACCACTAATAATGGAGATAATAGCAATGTTTTGCACGTATGTGTTGATTTTTATCCACATACTCAAGCATTGGTAAGGAAAGGTAAGCTCTTTTACCCCATTTTAATTCTGAAAATAAAAAAATGCTGACTTGTGCAGATCACATCACAAGTGAGGGATAATGGGGAAATGAGTTTTACATTGTCTACTGGTTATTGCCATGGCCATACAGGCTTTCTGACACTGGAAAATTACACTGTGTTAACATTTAACCTTTGTCTGTAATTGCTGACTGTGTTTAATCACCCAGAATGATGCTGTTCCGATGAAACTACACCTCTCAAGACAAACTAAGGTTTTGATTCTTGATATGAGCAAGGGCTGCCATATTTATTGTTGGATGTCTTAGGATTAAGTAAAGGATAAGGCATGTTTAACATAATGCTCATTGTCAGACCTTATTCAACTTGTGTTGTGGTACAAAGTAATTTATCAGTGTTAATAAAATCTAAATAAGGCTAATGTGGTAAAGAAGACCTTAAACTAGCTCTTTATTGCAGAGCTGAGTTTCACTCACACTGTGGAAGGAAATAATTTCATAATCAAAATAATTTTTGAATGCTAATGCACATGCAATACCCTCCAACGTTATTTTGTACTACACAGAGGTAGTAGGTCTTAAATCCCAGATCAATATCGGAAGATAGTTAACGTAGTACTCCTAGATCTGCAGTCCTGCCATTATCACTAACACAAAAAGCATTAGCATATTGCAATGGGAAATCACAACTCCCACAACCAAAGATTAAAATACTGCAGACACAAATAAATAACACACTGTCAAATCCCAGATGACAATGACCACAGTGGAACCAGATTTATTTTTTATGTATCTGACCATTTGCAATGCTCCCACCCTACTTCACAACCAAACAATACAAAGTTCACACTGTTGCATGAATTTACTGTTCATAATAAAACTGTATAGTATATTGTATATACAATTATRATGAGCTTTGCCTTTTTCATATGTACAATACACAAGCTGTATTGACAAATTGCACACAACTGTACCATAAACACTATTATTTCTTTCAAACAATCTCAGTAACTCAGAATCTTAGATTATTGCAACAACGCTTTAGATGTCCAATTTGATAAAAATGGTATTGTACCTCTCAACAGCTTTGACTGAAGCTTTTTCATTGCTTCAAAGGTCAAAGTGAACAAACTAGCTACGCAGAATAAGGTGCAACTTTCCTTTAGGAAACCATCCCTTCAAGAAAGTAATCACTTTCAAAATTTGAACAGTCTTAATCACACACGAATTTCAAACTGTAACAGTTTATAAAATCAATAAAAATCTGATTTTTGAGACTAGTATATTTGAAGAGACTGCTATTTGAAAGCAGACAGCCTAATGGTGTGGCCAGTAATGGCATATTAATATAGAGAAGGACCAATCTTTTCACATCGCTTAATATATTTTTGTATAAAATCATCTGTTTCCAATAATTGATAAAAAACTTTTCAAGTTTTCTCTCAAAAATTCTTTGCTCTGAAATAATTAGTCCCACAAAGGATATTTTATATTATGACTAATATGCTATGATTTACTGAATTCTTTATAATGAATTTCCTGACTTTTGAGTCTTTTAGAATTAAATATTATTTCTGAATTACTATTACTGCCATCTAAAAAATGTAAACAAAACCTAAGTTACTCATTTTGCAAGGACAATGTAGCTAACAGAAAACTTCACTAACTCAGGTCTTGACCACATTTTTTTTTCCTAACAGTAAGAAAATATTGTGTGTACTTTTGCCTTCCATTGCCTAAAAATTCTGGAGTTGAAAATAATATTTTTAGAGTGAAATTACTTTGCAAATTAATCCTGACTGCCTGTTTCTTAACAAGATCATAAGAATAAACTAAATAATCATTTCTCAGTATATTGATTTATTTCTGAAGATTTTTCAGAAAGAAACCTTAATATGTCATCTAGTACAACTAACTGTTCAAAGCAGGGTCAACTAAAGCAGGTTGCTCAGGGCTGTGTCCAGTTAAATTCTTAATACCTCTAAGGATGGAGATTCTGCAGCCTCCCTGGGAAACTCTGACCACTGTCATGGTGAAAAGTTTCTCTTAATACCTAATCAAAATTTTCCATGCTGCCACTCTCCATTGCTTCTTGTCCCATCACTGCGCACCTTTGAGAGAGTCTGGCTTCATCTTCTCCATACCCTCCCATTAAGTAGTGTAGTTAACAGTAAGGTCTCCCTTAGTTTTCTTTTTCTTAAGAGTGAACAAACTGAGTTTCCTCAGCCCCTCCTCATAGAGCATGTGATCCAGATCCCTAATCATCTTGGTGGACCTCAGCTGGATTCATTCCAGTATGTCTATATCTTTCTTTTAATGAGGAACCCAAAACTGGACACAGCTTCAGGTGTGTCTCACAAATGTTGAGTCGAGGGAGAGAATCACTTCCCTCAGCAAGCTAGCTACTCTCCTGCTAATAGAGTATGTGGCTGGCTTGCTTCTTTGCAAGAGCACACTGCTGACTCATGTTCAATTTGCAGTTCAGCCAGAACCACCRGGTCCTTTTCTACAAGCTTCGTTCTATCCAGTCAGCACCTTATGTTCTGTTGCATGGAGTCATTTCATCCCAGATGTAAGACTTTGTATTTACTTCTATCGACCTTTATGAGCTTTCTGCCAGTCCACTTCTCCTGCCTGTTCAAATTCCTCTGAATAGCACTCTGCACTGAAGCATATTAATTTCTCTCCCCAGTTTGGTATTACCTGCAAGTTAGCTGAGTATGCACTCTGTCCTATCATCTAGGTTGTTAGCAAGGACATTAAATATTGCTGGCTCCAGTAATGACCCCTGAGGAATGCCACTGGTAACCAGCCACCTGTTGGAATTTGTATCATTGGTCACAACCTTTTGAGTCTGATAATCAGGACAATTTTCCACCTTATCAGCCACTTATCCAGTCCGTATCTCACCAGGCTGGCTACAAGGACACTGCGGGAGACAGAATCAAAAGACTTGCTGTCAAGGTATACAACATTCCCTGCTCTCTTCTTGCTCACAGACACCATCATTTCATAACATAGGCCAATCAGCTTGGTCAGGCACAATTTTCCATTAGTAAATCCATGCTGGCTGTTCCCAGTCAGGTTTTCCTTGTCCTCTTGTCCTTTATGTGCCCATAAATGGCTTCCAGGAGGCTGACTATATTGTACCTCCTCAGATCCTTCTTCTTGACCTTCTTGAAGATGGGTGTGACATTTGACTTTTTCCAGTTACGATAACTTTAACAATAATTTTATAATTCATTTTCATAATGTGAAATATATTTAATCAGATTTAAGAATAACTGGCATCAAACAGGTGATATATTCGTTTTCTTTTTTTGGCATTAGGGACCCTCTGAATTAAGTAGCTTTCTCTTTACTGTCATCTTTACCTTCCTATCACTTATCACAGTTTATTCTACTTGCTGTGAAAGCAAGCACCAGTGTGATAGTTCAGAAGAAAAACAATAAGATGAAAATAGGGCAAATTATAACATAACCAGAAGGTCAGCATATGCTGGTGAAATGAAATTGCAGATTTCTCCACTCTTCTCTGAAGAGTTTAGTTTTTTTTTTCTTGGAATAATGTTAGTGAGCCATTGAAATGTTGTTGCAATTCAATAAGTGGGAGCTTCTTCTGTTAAATTTTTTTTAGGTTATGTATCATGAGGTTATTTTTCAGGTCACATACACCTGAAGAGTAGGAATGAGTTAATTTTCAATTAACAGGAAGAAAGAGCAGAATTTGATTTAGATTTAAGATGTTTCATTTAATTGTTTTTTTCTCAAAACAGTCCTTTGAATGTCTTCTTTTAATATAAATACTTTGATTTCATACAACAGGGTTAAGTTTTTCAAAATATTTTTATTAATTTTTTGGGTTTTTACTTTCTACAAGACAGGATTCACTAAGTCTTAAATACATGTTTTTTACCTGTCTTTAGTTCTTTTACTGATCTAGTAAACAATGCAAGCTTTTTTTTTTTTTTTTGAATAAAGTACTTAGTTACTCAAAGTTAGCCACTGTATGGGAAAGTGCAGAAGAATGTCGAGGAGATAGGCAATGGAAGCTAGCCTGACCGTTCCGTGGGAAAAGGAGCATCAACAGGACATGTTGACCCATAGCCATGTAGCTGGGCCTATGCCAGTGTGGTGTGCACCTGGGCTTTGACTCGAGACTAGCGACGAGCTCAATGTGCCCACTGCGCATGTGTGTAGTACACAAAAACCACGTACAGTGCCCCCCCGGTGTTCCTCGCCATGGACCGATGCTCAGCGGTGCCAGGGACTCTCCCGCTCCTTTATTGCCTCGATCGGGAAATCGCTGGGGAACCCCCGCTCAGACGCAGAGGTAATAAACGCTCAGCATCGACCTTAGTGTGCCTTGTGTTTGTGTATCTGTTCCTGCCGGGAGTCCAGGCGTTGCCCCTGCCGGACCCTTACATCCACATTCTTCAGGGTGTAACTGTCAGGAAAGTTCTTCACATAGACAACAAAATGAGAATCTCTAACAGAAAGAACAACTGCTTACTCTTCCTGTTCTGTTTCTTTGGTGTTTGCATTTTTCCTTTCCTTGCTATACTATAAAAAAGTAGTTGCATTTAATAACCACGATTATTTTGCAGGACTGCAGTTTTTAATACTGGAGTCCTGCAAAGCATAGTCATATTTTTTAAAAATGAGAGCTTTATCTATCAATTGCCTCAAGGAATTATTTCTTTTGACTGAATTTTTAGCAAATTTTCTATAGTATTTTTTGGAGTTCAGCAAAATGAAACTTGCCATTAATACCCCAAACAGGTAAGTGTAAAATGGTTTAAGCTGGGTTGGACAATGTTTGCAAGAATTCCTTGAGGAAACTTCAGCTATTTTTTCTTATCTAAAATTAAAATAAAACATACTGAGAGGATTATTTCTTTTACTGTGATTCATAATCATAAGAATCTGTTTTATTTTCTTCTAGAGAAATAAAAGACAGGAAAAATGAATTTTAAGAAGGCCTAATCCACCAGTTTCCATCAAACTATTCTGGAGTTTATATTTTACTTTCTGAAAATCAAGAATATCAAAACACAGTTCTGGAGCTATCTCTCTGGAAGTGCAACATATTGCTTCATAAACATCGAAGCTCATCTTGAAGTGAAGGAGAAAGGAATAGCATTAGAGACATATAGAGAACAAATTTAAGGCCAGCATAGAATTCAGCTTAACTGTGATTCAGCTCAAGTGAAGATGTAAGGGGTCAGTCTTCTATACTCATATTTAAAAAAAGGAATAATTTTTGTATGGTTCTTCTGCAAACAGCAACCAAAGAAGCAGGGAGAAGACTTGATTACTTGATTGCTGGTACTTTAAAACACTAAGGTGAGGGTTGTAACTCAGGTCCCTGTCCATTCAGTTTCAAACTCTGGATACTCTTATTACGATGATAGCACATTTTAATACTGAAACACACTTATGACGGGCAACATTACATTTATTAGCCATTGTGTTGCAGATCTGTTTTTCATGTAGTAGCAAAGTACTGTAAGGTTATCAACAAGACACCCTTGCTTGTAGCGTCTATATTTGTCTATGCATCAACATGGATATTGCATTCCTAAAATGCCAGGAATAATACATATATTTAATTTAATCATTAAATAAATACTTTATCGCTTAGTCCTTTGACATAGAGTTGTTAGATCAATAATCAATAGTGCTCTGTGCTAAACCAGGCTTTCATTATAACTTTATGTGTTATGTTATATACAGTGAGAATATATTACAGTCTAAATGTTTGGTGATTCACAGCTGTTGTTCTAACTAYGACAACAGCCATTTATTGCAGATTGATGCTCTTTTTTCTGTTATGTCTTTTTGGGAGAGAATGGAAGTTCAGAAGCATTCAGAGGATCTTTTATAGTGGAAATCATTACACATCCTTTGTAATAGTAAATGATATTCAAGAGGGCATGTTTTCCTTTAAATGTCAAGCTTATAGCCTTTGCTGAGCCAGCTGACTACAAGTGTAAGATATTATTAAAAATGGAAACACGTGGCTTGAACATTTTAAATTGAAAATCATGGTTATCAATAACATGATGTATTGCATAAACTCATCTTTGTTGTGCATAAACTCATCTTTGTTGCACATGTATCAATGTAATATATAAACATCAACCATAATAGAGTTCTCATATTACTTTTTCCTTCATGTTAAGATTACAGTATTGTAATTTTTTCCTAATCTTTATATAAGTATCTTTATAAAAGTTTTATCAAAAAGGTGGGTTTACATTTTAATTGATGCATTTGTCTCATTAATAGTTCAGATGATTTCCTTTTATACAGAGCTATAGAGTCAACTGCTGATAGGGAAGCTTTATACTAGGAAGATGGCTAATATAGATATATATTTTTCTGCTATACCCTTTTTCCCTGGGAAGAGAATAGGATTTTTTTCTTTTCTGCACAAACTCTTAGTCTCCGAGATAGCTAGATCAGTGCAAAAGTAAATCCTTCATAGATCAGAAAAAACACTCTGAATATACACTAATTGCGAAAGGAGGACCAGTGAATTTATGTAGACTGGACTTGACATGTTTAAGTCAAACTTTGCTATTAAAAGGGTAAACTTTTACACTCTGACCCATATGTCTCTTTCATGTGACCATGTTCTATTTTGAATTATTTGCCTGATGTTAACATTGCTCACAGCTGTAGCTAGTTAGGTGAGTGCTTCATAAGGAAAACCAGAAGTACATGTATTCCTAAGGACACTTTCCATTTGTTGACCTAACTATATGCCAAAGAGAAAAGATATATGGATACATGCATCTGTACGAATACTCTGTGCAGACAGCGTGCAGTTTTCCCAGTTAAAAGTTGACTACAAGATTTAGCATTCTATGATAGAAGTTCACAGAAAATAAGATCAATTTAATTTGGCAAGATATGTTTTTCACAAAGACATTTTGATTAACACTTTAACATTTCAGCTTTTCCTTGTCTATCTTAAGCAGTTAAATTCTCCATCAGACTTTACATTATCATGCCTAGGATTGATGCTCATCTAGCAAGCATTCACTTCCTCATGATATAATTCCCTATCACCTTACATATTTTATGGTATTCATTTTCTTTTAGTTCTTTGCAACTTCTTCAGTGCTCAAAAGACTTATTGAAAATTAACTTTTCTGATGAGAATTTGCCTTGTCAAGTTCTTTCAAAAATGTGATAAAAAAGATCAAGTCCTGCTTCAAGTGTTTGCTTTTATAACTATTAAATATTCTCCAGGGTTACTGTTGAAATGAAATATCTTTCTTCATTGTGTTATATGAATACATCATCTGATTTTTTTAAATGAAGAAATGTATTTTTTGAACAATTCTGACTTTGATGCATAGTTATTCATGGTTTGAGGATTTCCATCTAGTAGCACAGTAATAGCATCTTTGGGATTCCTTTTGCTGCTACTACATATAATTTGTCCACATTTTTTACTGTTTCTTATCTCTGGGAATTTCTGTGTGCGTGGCTGTGGTCCAGTACCACCTTTATTGATTTTCATCTTACTAACTTCACCATGATGAAGTTGGAGGTTAATGGAATTTTATTGTATAGTATTGCTACATGCAAAACCAAAGTCTGTTCCCTGCTGTGATATTCTAACTGGTAGTCAATAAAGCAATATGCATCTATTGTAGCATTTTTGTATAAACTCCCCTTTTCTTTCCATCTGGGTAATAACAGTAGAACAGCTTGGTTTCCAGGTACTTAAGCAATAGTCACAAAAATACCTACTGTTTTGAGGCAACCACTGATCTTCAGTGCTATGGCAAGTCTACCACATAATTAGAAAAACAACTTGTACTCTGGCTCTTCAGTATTATTATTATAAATCAGTGTCAACTGGGTCTCTACTGCCAGTGGGTGATATTTCAGTGTTAATCAACCATCTACTCTATTTCCTACAAGAAGCTACTCTTTTCTTATGCATACTGTAAACTGACTGAAGCCTTGCAAGTCTAATATTTTTGGAAGATGATTGTTGCTAGTTGTCAGTTTTGTCTAAAAAAGAACTGTAGCACTCAGCAGAGAGTATACCAATGTTGGTAAAGTGAAAAGTAATTTACATTTAGACTAGTAATAAAACCTTTTTCTGTAATAGAGTTCACCTGCTTTGGAAACTATTGAAGTGAGAAGCACCTGGAAGCACTAATCCATTGTAGAATGGCTATTGGATGGCTTTGTGATACAGCTGTGAAAAGGAAAATGCAGAGTAACATGAAAAGTTTTTCAAGGGAATTAGGAAAACATGAGAACCATTGCACAATGGCCTTTAGGAGACCTTACCTTGGAATCCCATATAAAATTCTGTTCCATGTTCATGTTACATAAATGTGTCCAAAAAAAGATACTTTACACAGGAATAGATGCATAAAAGAGCCATTAATATGAATAACAAAATAATGCACCTGTCACACACACAYATATATATATATATATATWTWTTTTTTAATTTTGTGGACTGGCAAAAAGAAAAGGTGGGTCTGACTATTCCTGATGAATATATCCATTTAAACACAAAACAGGTAGAAAAGAATAGAGAAGGCTAATGAAGTTATTTACAAAGAAGGATTACGTCTGGATGAAAATTAGAAGATTTTCAGCTGTTAGAGAAATCTAGTTCCGGGACAGATTCTTATTCAGAGTAACGGTGATAGGTAAATTGCTTTTAAGATGGATCTTGATAAGCAGGGATAGAGGAATTGTCTTATTTGAGGACTGTGCTAGCAGAGGATTGGATCAAATAGGCAGAAGGTCTGTTTCAGTTCTACAGTCATCCCATGTACATGAACTTCCCTCACTTTACTTCTGTGTGTCAATATCCATCTGGATCCAAGCAACAAGAGAAACCCACCGGGCAGATGCTCAGCAAACACATTGTCCCATAAGAAAATGCTGTGTATCTACAGATATCCACAGCAAGTGTTGGCTGCTGGGCCAGGATGCGTTAACTTTCTATGCTTGCTTCCATATTGTTCAGCAGTTTGCTCGATCATGCCTTCAAACAGGAGACCAATTACCATTTTCAGCCTCAGGTCAGGTGCACCAATTAAGGCAACTGAATTAAAAGCACAGGACATGATCTGGACCTTGGGGCGTTAAACATTTATGTGTATTAGCCTAAGTAGTTTTTGACTTTTGTGGGCTGCCTGTCAGCAGAGGAGTGCCAAACCTCACCTCATAACTAAGCGCAAACTGCAGTAGCCTATCACTGTCCTGCTCAATAAATTCGAATCTTTTAGGCCTTGTTCAAGAAAAAGCCTTCACTGAAAACTGTCATTACTTACCGATACTGAAAGGACATCTGAATATTTATTTAAAAATTGTGAGTTGTTAAAAATTGTGACTTGTAAGATGGAACAGATTCAGGAAAATATCAGAAGGGGTCACATCTTTAAAAATGATGAATCCTCAGGATCTGTTTTTTTTATACCATCTAACAGAAGAACTTAATTTAAAATCAAAATGAGACATGGAACATAAATTAGCAGCACTGTTGCAGACTAGGAACTTACATGTGATGGCATTAAAAGTTTTGCAATAATAAATAAAAAAACTTGAGCTCAATAAACTCCAACTCAAGGAAAGCAAAAGTGCCTATGGTTAGAGGAAATTTGATAAATTATTAATTAGCATTGATGTTCAAACACCTGAAAATAAAATACTGTTTTAATGCCTACATGTCAGTGTTTCAGTTAAGCTAAAATTACTTTCTATTCAAACAGAGAATGAATATATACATTAATTTAAATTAAAATAATTCAACTGATTGAATACTCTTTTTGGCAACTATGAATACTTCATCTAATGGGATCAACTTTCCATACACAGATAAAGGAGAAAAAAGAAATAAAAGAAAATGTTCTATAAAACCTTGAAAGCTTTCCTGGTGATTTTTTACCAAATGCTGTTGATGAACATTCCAGCTATGTCACCTAAAATATGCTAATTATAGTAATACTGTGTGTGATAAAGACTAACAAAAATGTACTTAGTAATAGAAAATCTATGAAAAGCATGTTTTGTTAAAATTAGGAAATCCTTTTTCATTAAGCACTCAACTGACGGAACATTAATTATGATATTAGTGAGAAAAGCAAGTTTGCTTGCTAATCATGGCCAAAAGTGAATCTTTTGCAATGGTCATATTTTACCTTTCATTATTTATAATGGGTAGTGGTCAAAACATTTGGGTCCTCTGTGGATATATTAAGATTTTAGGACAGCCTTCTAATAAACAAAACTGACCGAAAGTGGAACACGTGGCCGTGCATAGGCTTGCTCTCACCTATATATATTTGGTTTTATGGTGCTTACTAGTAGTATATTGATATTCAGAAACAGGTTATGTTGCATTTGGTGAAATAAATAAATAGAATAGCAGTTACTTATCTCATACAGGTTTCTTATATATATAGGTGTAAGCTATATAATTGGGTCTGGTCAAATCTGTAGTTTTCAATGCTTATTCAGGTTTTACAAATTCAACTCATATGTGCATCTTTCCCCTATTGTTCAACACTGAAAACAAACAACAACAAAAACAATGCAGATGGAGCTATAAGAGTTTAAAACTAGTCAGTAAAACTTCTCCAGATAAAGGAGTCCATGTCTTTCATAGATGGATGAAACTGGCCATCTGGCAAATAGAATAAATGTTCTGTGAAGTTCATTTTGATCAGTGTGTAGGGAAAATGTATTTAGAACCTTTTAAAATTGTGCAATAAAGAGAAATTAAGGATATAATGATTTACTACAGTGCAGTTCAAAGAAGCAGGAAGCACTACTGTAATTTTGAAGATGCAACATGAATAGTATGCCCACTATTGCTTTCAATATGGAAGAAAAGACTAGGGAAATTAAACAACGAACATGGCTAGCCCTCTATTGTGCGTACCTGTCAGTTAGATCCACAATGACATATTAATGTTATGGTTTAAAAATCTAGAAAATAACATTCATTTTCATCTTAATTATTCTGAAGAATTAATTCTATTATATTCCTTACTCAAGATCAAGACATTTTTCATACCTCTTTTAAACAACAAATAATTCTTGGCTATATGATTTTGTTTATGCTACAAAAAGATAAATAGCAAGCGGTAATTTATCTAAATAAACATTTGATGTTACTGTTTCATAGCAATTCAGATTAAAATTTCATAACAATTGCCAAAGTAGTTTTTTGGCAACCAGAAGCATTCAAAAATAAGTTTTCTAATCATATTTTTAAATGGACACTTACAAATTTATCTACAGGAATGCAAGATAAATTTCAAAGTGTTCATAACTATAAAATTAGTCCTAACATATAGAAAGCAAAATCATTACTTAGGGAGAATGCACTGATAGAGATTTTCTTTCAGTACTGGTTGCAGAATATGGTAGAGCAATGGCTTCAGAATTTGTAGCTGTCAGGTAATTTTCAATATATGCCCACTAGCAACAATCGTGCTTTAGGTTTCTCCAAGAAGTTTTATAAGCAGCACATTAATGTTTCTGACCCCAAGAAACCAATATTGTTGTACTTGATTGTTTCAAACAGCTTCTGAAAATTTTAGCTGTCATCAGTTTTTCTGTATATAGAGATGCCCCTTTCCTTTCTTCTGAGTTCAAGTCAACTACAAAACACTTGTTTTCTTTTGAACCATGGATTTCTATATAGAGTTTGAAATCAAGGGCCCATTAACTGTTGATTTTTTGCTCTCATTTCATCTAAGAATAGTACCTGACCTTTTATCAAATCTCATACCAAATTATCGTATAGATTCTAGAACATAAGTTTATGACTCTAACACAGTTTAATTTAAAATGTATTATTATTGACTTCCTCTTGCATACTGAATATCAAAATAATCAGTTACAAAGAGGCTGTGGTTATTCTTTCTCATTCATCCTGGACTTCAAAAGCTAGATCATTTTTGCGCTGCAACTCCCTGAGAATACCTAGCAGAAGGTCATTTTGTGGCATTACAAGCAGCACATATTCATTTTCTGATTTTCTAAATTGCCTGTGGAAAAGAGTAATCACAGTAGTACACCTGACATTTCAATGAAATTACTGTATGCACTGGTCATGTCTAGTTATGTGCAAATGACCAGTTAGGTATGTGAATAGTTGCCTATTGAAAATATAAGCATACAAAGGGAAAAAGGAAACAAGGCTTTTTATACAAGGAGACTGTCCTGATTTTGTCAAATGACCTAAAAGTAAAAAAAAATACAGAATTACAAAGCATATCAATAAATTATGTGCTTAATAGACTGATGATAGATGTATGCCACATATTTCTTAAATATTTCTTCAAGTAAAATAAACTGCAGAGTCAAATTCAAGCCTTATTTAATTCACCTGAAATTATCACGGTAGTAATAAGGGGTTAGCATTTTCAGTCTCAGGGTAGCAAGGATGTAAGTAGTTGTAGATCCTATAAACATATGTCCTCTAGGCAAATCCTGGATACAGAAAATGCATCTTCTTTTTCACTTAGTCATTCAAGCTGGTATTGTACCACTCTACTGGCAAGTTAAAACAATATAGAAAGAATAGTAACTGATGCTGAAAGAAAAAAATACAAGGTAAAATGTGCTTGGCTTAATTTTTTAATGTTCTAGTTCTTAAACTCCTCAGGTCTTGTTGTACTTCTTGTATGTTGTCAATTTCCAATATGTATTTATAGCAAGCATTAGGAAATACAAGCAATGATGCAAATACTGAGGTGACTGTCTCAGATTTTTAGTAAAAAATAATGCATATTTTTCCCATCCCAGTTACCCTCTACATGGTAGATATGCAGTCATACACTAGTGACTTATAGTGAATGAAGAATACTAGACACAAAACCCATTTCCTGACCCAAACTAGTCCTAACTAGTATGCTGTGACGTGTCCTATTATTGCTTTTAAGCTATGCAGAATGCTCACTTGTAGAAGGCAGAGAATAACAACACCTACCAATTATTCAATTTAATGTCAGAGGAAGTAAAGGAAGCACAGGTGGAGAGCTGAAGAATGCTAACTGAAGGATGTTCCCAAGTGCAGAAATCAGCTTGAAAGAAGGCTAGAAGCTAGGAGTAGACAAGCAAAATACAAGCTGCACTAAGATGAAAAGAAAGTTGGCCATGAGCAGAATGGGGAGGTGAAGAAAAAGGTACAGGAGCAGAACAAAATAATGGAAGATGAATTTGAGCATCACCCAGTTTCTGAAGCCGATTCCTCTGATGACGTCAGTATGCATTTTGTTATAAACCCTGGCAGGAGAAAGATAGAGTTTTCTTTGTACTAACTCTAACCTTGACAATTTTATGCATGGTTCATAACATCTGCTTCAATGAATAGCAGCTGGCTAATAACTTGCCAAAATATCAGCTGAATTAGAAAGCTGTGAATCATTGAACTCTACCAATTACCTGCTCAAAAGATTCCATGAAATCAAAGCTCCATGGGTGCAAGCACAGGGTAGTGAGTGAGCATTTGTAGCAACAGTGTCCTGCATAAATTAAATGCTGTTAGTACGTTCTGCAATCTCTGCCATTATTTTCTCTGGTAAAAATGGTAAACTGATAACTGTGAGCCCTGTGTTTGGGATTAGTTTATGGTGGGTGAGCTTGGGTGAACTGCTTGGATAACTTTATTGCCTATATTTAATAGACTAATCATGTGAATYGTAATTTGTTGTAAAGGTGCCTGGTGCTTTGGATGAATTCATGAAATGAAACAAATAAATAATAGCTCATATATAGGTGTGACCTTCCTTGGAATCTTTCAGGACTTAATCCTTTGAGGTAGGTGCTAGGAAGCCTTGGTGAAATACTAGACAACCACCCTTCCAATCAGTTTGGTTTACAATATAGAGATGTCGGAGTGGGAGACGGACCCGGAGTAACGATGAGTCTCAATATGAGTATGGTCGTTCTCTCTTTATTAGAGCTTACACAGAGTATATATAGACAAGCGATAAGCATGTACTAGCAATAGCTGTATGATTGGTTTACAGTCTCTGTTCACACGCCTAAGGCGAGTACACGATTGGTGCAAAGTTGCTGTTCCCGTGGAGGGGCTTGTCGGCCCCCTCCTTTACTTGTTTACCACTACTTGCCTTCCCCTTCTGTAATGGTCTAGGAATGCTCAAGGACAGTTCACATAGCCGCAGGGATCCTCCCTCTATTGTGMARACAGGATTGCTCACTTCTAAGAGATCATGCCCCTTTTCACTTAACCATTCTTCCACATAGAGATATGTGGAAGTCCTCAGAAAYTTTCATATTCAGACCTCTGCTAAGCATTTTATTTCATAGGGACCTTTGGAGTTAAGCGGATACTGAGTAAAATTTTTAAGGCTGCAATTGGTGACTAAATGTTTGACATAAATATAAGTATCCGTATAAGATATAGGAACCCCATTTAGACATTTCCCATTTAGGCACCACAGTGTCTAATAAAATAGATACCTGGCCCCAGGAGGATGATTCAGAACACAGAACTTAGATACCTACGCTTCTTATATGACATATGGGAATGATTAAGTGATGAAGAGTGATTAATCACTATGAAGAGTGATTCAGAAAGATTACATGCTGAGCACACACCTAGAATAATCTATTTTAAGCAGGTCTTCATGCTCATAAGCCACAATAGGTGTAGGAGGAACTGCTGGTACAACAATTTGCAAATAGCCCAGAGATTTAACTGACCCAGAGAGTGGAAAGCCAACAGTGAACTCCAGCCTTAACCTTTGAAGGCTGAAAGACATATCCCTTGCTTCTCAGTTGAGTGCTCTGCTCACTGACTACAGAATATTTGGAGAAGCTACCAATCTTGAGAAGAGGTGGAGAATAACTCTTCAGCCAAACATGTAATTATTATTGATCCAAATAAAACAAATGAAAAGGAGACTGATTGTGGTTAGTTGGACATTAAACTGCGCTCTGGGATGAGCACTCATTTTCTGGATTGTTTCTACTTCCATGCAAAAACTGGGTGAGGCATGAAACACCCTGAATTAAAGAGGGAATTGAAGTCAAACCATCCTCTTTTTCATGTATGTTTTAGTCAAAAGATGGTTATGCTGTGGGTGGATACTGGCACCTCACCTTTTGAGCTAAAACTGAGTATAAATGCTGTGCTCATCTATGTTCTAAAAATGGTAGAGCCTTAATCCACTGGGCTTCTTCAGGGACTTAGAAAGTGTTAATTTCTCTCTGAATCATAATAATGCTTAGACAGGTACTGATTTACAGAAGGAAATAAGGAAATGATAGTGTCCTTGTGTCCACTCTCAAACACAAGCAGTTGTGCAACACCTCCTCTAGTAAGGTTAGGGCTGCACCTCTGCCCCAGGAATGAGTGGGACTCTTCTGCCATGAACAGCCAGCCAGAGAACATTTTTAATGTATGGTGTCACAGGGGGAAGCCTACCCAAAATACCACTCAGATTAAATGAGGCCTGGACAATATCTGCCCAATTCTATCTGATGCTGAAAACACAAAGAAGCACGGGTAATTGTTACAGGAAATATTTGCCTGAAAGCTCTGGACTTCATCTGTCCCACTCTAATTGTTTATACTCAGGAAAGAAACAATAAATCATGGATGACCTTTTAATAACTTTATATTCTTATAACATCTTTGGAGCACGAGGTCAGAAGGTGATTGCAGTCCATGCGATAACCATTAATTGGCTTTAGATATGGAGAAGGGCAAAGAGATTGGCCTAGTATTTTACATGACTGGTGAGGACATTGGTGATTTATGAAGATGATCCAAGTTAAAAAGCAGCAACTAGTTAAACAATAGCCCCTCAGCGGGAACCCATCCACAGTGGTCCAACACTTTGCTGAAGGCTGAGCCTGAGGTGGAACCCCTACACATACAAGCCAGGCTGCCAGCCAGGACTTGCACGTGTTGACCAACAGTGAGTCATGCTGTCCTGAATTTATGGTGTTGGTCACAACTGGAAAGGCTGGCGCCTTGACTGGTGTGAGGGTATCTATACAGAGTGTGTTTGTGTCATAAAACAGAAATTTTAGGATAGAAATCTCTATCCATCCACTGTACCCGTTCTGCATAGCAAATTCAATTCTGTGTCAGAGTAGCAGGGTGCGTTCTCTCAGCGTCCCCACCCTGGCTTTTCCCATGACAAGAAGGCCGCAATTGCATGGCCTGTTTCATCCCAGTTTGAGAGCGCCACACCAGAGTGTCATCTGGCTCTGAAAAAATGAACGTTATTTCTAAAGTACTTACTGAGAATAGGAATGAACACATTAATATTAATTTGTTAGGAATAGATAGGTAATGTCATGTGAATACAGAGGACTGCACAATGTCTGCATACACATACATGCAGAAGAGTGGCTTTTTTTCCAGTCATGTACTAATCCTTATGCATTATAAATACAGTACTATTTTTGCCCTGTTTTTTTCAGATCAGTGCTGCATGCACAGGAACAATTACTGAGAGTATTCCAAACTTTATTAAAATTAAAATCCAGCCATGTGAAAAATATTGTATTTAACAAATTGCAAAATGTCTTAAGGTAGAGGTTAGATAGAGAGGTTTCCTACTACCAATTTAGCAGAACACGTTCCTGAAAGGTGAGAATGACCTTTTCTTGATTGAACAACTTCCTGTGGTTATTCCTCTGCCAGTGGGAAAGAAGAATGCTTTATGTGAGGCAGCTGTTGAACTTCATAGAATAGTAAATTACTCTAACCACTCTGTTTGCCAGAGTCCTGTTTTTTTTTTAAAGTATTTTTTCTTTTTTATTTTCATTTATAAAAAGATTTATTATATGAACTGGCTGTACTTGCAAATTCTCCTGTTTAACAACCTCAGAAAATGAAGCTTCTGTCACAGAATAGCTGGTAGTAACACAAGCATCCTGTCTCACTATAACTGTGTGCCTAAGCCAGATCAAGGAAGGAGAAAGGGTTGTTTAAATTCTATCCTTGTTCACTTCTTGGCTGCTTTGTTAATGCTGTTAACAATTTGCAAACTCTGATAAGTCTGGATAGGAAATGAGCTAATACTGCAAGTAATTTTTACATAGCCAGCCCCTGTAAGAGGAGAGCTTTTAATGGCTGCTGGTGGGATAGACTAGAATTATTATCCCGGAGACAAAAATTTTCTTTAAATATTAACAAGCTTTTGAATCATTTGTTCTCTGAAATGAAGACTGCCAAATCCATCTTTAAAGAAACAGCTGGAAGAGATATAGGTCTAAGATATAAATAAATAAATAAATAATAAGAATTTCAGCAGAATCAAAGCYGTCAATAATATATTTATGATCCTTTCTTTCTGTCCATTCTCTTTCCCTCTCCATGTAACCTTACCTGTGCTTCTACTACTCAGCTATCACTTAATCTAATACATATTCAAATATCATTGCTAATGAACCCTATAAAAATTCCCTAAGGTGCTACTATGCTGCACAAACCCAGAGCTGTTGCGTTTAAGCAGTGCCATGACTATCTACTGCCTATACGAGGCCCAAGCAGAGYAGGATGAGCCCATAAATGCTCTGAGCATGCCCTGTCGAAAGCACTGTCAGAATGACACTGCCCTGATTCCCTCCAATAGTATCAGGTTCCTTTCCAAATAAAGCTGTAATCACTAAGAATGGTGGTGATGCCATTAATCCCAAATATATCATCTGAGTGCTTAGAGAATCCTCCCAGTTTAGAAAGATGGACTAAATTCTGTTCTCAGTTTGAGAAGGGTTAACAAGTGTTTAGAACATTAAAATTCCACATGGATTCTTTAGAAAGAGAGCTCAATTTTTCATTCCTATCAGGACCTATGAGACAGGCTAAATTTGTATTATTTTTCTGTCTAAATGTTTATATATTTCTTTATTATTGTAATACCTATTTTCATTTTATTCTTTTCCTGCCTCCATTTTATTATGTTCCTGAAGGATGAAAAAGAATATTGAAATCTTGAAATGGTGGATGCCTCACTTTTTAAAGTATGGCTCTAATTTTAGATACTGACARTGGGAATTTCAAAGGAAACTAAATTACTTAAGCTCACAAGGTTCAGTGACTTTCAATGGGATTTCTGCTTTGTCCCTTAGGTACTTTTAAGAATCCTGCCTCTGATCCTAATTTAAACACATGTATTAAAGCGGTAGGTTTTTAGAAGTAGTGAGCAACAAGAGTTTCCACTGACTTCAGTGAGAACTCATTATCTCAGAATGTAAGGCCACTTTCATCAAAGTGTTGGAATTTCAGCACTCAAATTTAAAGAGTTTGAAATGCTTAAAGTCAACCTGTGAATTCAGAAAAAGAAAAAAAAAGAATAAATAAAATTTTAAAAGCATATCTTAAAAGCCTTCCACAGTGTAGTGTGTAATGAGCTCCTTATGGAAATGCAAGGTAGCAGACAAGGGGGAACAAGACAAGCAGACACATGCATCTTATAAAGGGGAACATGAAAAGAAAACAACCTTGGAGTTATTCTGTAAGGGCTATTCCAGCCTTACGCCTAAAAGTTGGTTCTGTTGATATGTTATGAATAACTGGAATGAAGTAGAAGTGAGAATGACCCATCAAGCCATTTTATCCTGATTTCTTTGGGAACTGAGACTTATGTCAGCATGTATCTCTGTGTATTTGTGCATGTTCAAGTAGATTTCAAGTCATTAATCAAATTTAACGTTATTTTTGATGGCAAATTATCAAGCTCCTAAGTTTCATGACAATATGCAGTCTGACAATGGAATGTGATCCTATTACTCGTCCCATTTATGTAAAGAATACCTCATTCAAGGAAGGAGGAAAAGACCTCATAGTTTAAATCCAAATTCATACATTATTATATATAAAAGACAAATACAGTGACAGAGAAATGTGTTCTTCTCTAAATTACAAATAGGGGCCTTTATGTCCACATACGATTCCGTGGAAAAGGTCATTCAACTAAATCCATTAGAGGCAAGACTTCAGTTAATAAAGCTGGCTGTAGGCATCTCACCCTACCTGAGACTCACCCATGAGATTAAGAACAGTGTTTTTGTTCAGTTTAAGTAACAAAGATTTCTTAAAACTAAGAGATTGAAACACTCACAGCAGCATAGTCAAAACATAACTGATACTGCCTCTGCTAAAGAAGGTCCTACACAGAGATACCAGGTTGCACAGAAGTTGCAGAGAGGTGCCAAGGCAACTAGGGCAAAAATTGTTGCCTTTACTGCCTATAAATTAGTAATTATAGGACTTAATGATATGAAGTTCACTCTAACCAAACCAGTGACAAAGGACAATCTGACTAAGCCATATTATCTACTTTTTTCTAGTTAGCTGAGGCTCTCTAACTTCACAGGGTGTAAAATGGTCAGATAAACCATGTGAGAAGTAGCTGAAACTCATGGGCTTCAGGGCCTAGGTATACCAGCCCCACAGATGTGAGACTGCTCCAGCGCTGTGTCTCCAGTGCTGGAGGCACACACACACACACACACACACACACACACACACACACACAGTACTGACATGGCTGGTCCCACAGATCGAGACACAGAGAGCAATGCTTTTACCAGCACCCACATAAACACAAACAGCAAATGTGAGTAACACAGGTGGTCTGATCCTCCTCCTCCTTGCTGGCTGATGACAATAGAGATCACTAGTGTTCATACACACACACACACACACGCACATTCCCCATGGACCTCTCTAGCACCTGGTTTCAGACCTCAGTCTATCTGGCTGAGGTCTCCCAGGCCCCTCTGGCTCGTGGCCCCTCACTCCAGCAGCTGCTGCTCAGCCCTCTTACCCTGCTCACCTGCTAAGCTGCCTTCAGGCTTGCTTGTGTTCACATGCAGGCTCAGAACAGAGAGTGCACCCACACAGAAAACACTCAGAAGGAGGATTTATTAAGAATAAAGCATAGACTGCAGTGACTTAGCACAAGGCTTAGTCAGACACAAGCATATTGACCAGCCACCATTTACATGCAACCAGTCTCTTTTACTCTCTTCTCCCTCTATTTTCCCACATGTGTTTCTCCCTAATCCACCTTGATTTCATCTTGCTGCCTTTAGTCCTCACCCTAAACATAAGTCTTGTACATTCTCACAATCTTCTGATCCTTGACARGTCTTTGAGTTTAATTTGCTTTGCTTCATTTAGTCCTAGCAAACTGGAGCCACTGTAAGGTTACCTGTATTCTCCTAGACTCAGGATCAAAAGCAGCCTAACAATATGCCTTGTGTGTTACCCACTATGAAGAAAAATAGTACAAAAATAGAACCTCTTCTGTAGATTTCACAACAGCCATGAGTGGATGTCTACAAAAAGCTGAGCAGCTGACATGCAGATGGTATCCTTTATTTCCATTCCAAAGATGACATTAAAAGGCAGCTAAGAATGCACTTAGCTTTCTCTTAATTTCATTTTCCATTTAAGCAATTGCTGCCTTTCTTTACAAGGATAAAATTTGGTTGCTCTCCTTCCCATCTACAATTTGAGCAACTGAAAGCAGGAGGTAAGATAACCCAATCAGAAGAGTTTTGAATTAAAATGTGGTCCAGACAATGACAATATTTGTGCAAACTTAATATAAAGCATTCATTTCCTAATAGCATATTTTCTTAGGCATAATTCATCCAAAAGCAATAGGATCAGCACTCCAGTTATACATTTATATTTGAAAGAATATTTTATGACTGCCTATCACATCATAAAATACACCCATCATAAAAGTCACATAATACTTTTATGACCCAGTTCTATTGTGAAATAACCAGATTTTTAAATACACCTGTCTATCCTTTTATATTACATTAAAGAGCGCACAACAGTATCTACAAAAATTGACAACTGAAATAGGTTCTTAAAAGCGTGAAGTATGCATCTGGCCTGATAATGAAAAACATACTTAGTGCGTTCCAGAAGTTTAGTGTAAACTGTGGGACAATTTTTACCTTCTTATCACTGCATCCACTAGCAATCTATGGATGCAGAAGACCTGGCACAGTGCAGTTTCTCAAGGTGGAAAAGGATTCTTTTCTAAGGTTATGTAAACTCATGAAGAACTGCAACGCTGTGCTCCGCAGCAGTCGCACCCACAGTGCTGTGCCCTGCGGTGCAGGGCAGTATAGACTGACAAAATAGCAAACATACAGCTGCCAACTCTGAGGATGCACAAGTGAAGCCTCCAGAAAGCCCACTCTCAGGTGAGCTGAGGTTTTCGCTGCTGCTTTAAGTCTATGTACTGAAGTATAGTCAAGTATTTTTTGTTTTTTCAGTGCTCTGCAATAACAACATCAAAATTCCCGATGTGTACATAACCTTCCCCTAAAACCTTGAGGAGCAGTTTATATTACAGCTTTGTAACCATCCGCAACATTCAGGAGGAGTCGTCTACTAAAAGATATGCTTAATTTTTTCATTATATAAACCCAATGTCACACATTTTTAAAAATATTTTAATCAATAAAACATACTCTCTGTAAAATGAGCTATACTCTGTAAAAAGGATTTCTGGGAAGCAGCAATTAGGAAATTTAGTGATATCTCTCCTTGCCTTCTTTTAAGTATTGATGTATTCAAATTATAACACTCTCTAAATAATGAATAATTCTTCCAAGAGGAGACCCTGAAGAAAGTAGAGGGCATTTCCAAATCTTCTGACAAACTAAAAGAAACACTTGATATATTTTATTCTTTAAATCAATTACTTTGTCTGAAAGACTACTTAACAAAATGGTTATCAGTACTTCACACATTTTGAAAATGATGATTTAAGAGAAGCATAGCTTCCCAGAGATCACTCAGAAAGCTAGAGCAGGATGAGAAACTAGCTCTCCTGTGTCCTAGTGTCATGGACTGCCTAATCATTACATTGCTACCATCATGCATATCACAAAGAAAAAACAAAAATGTGCTTGTGGTATCTAGATGTACATTTCCTAACAAAAAATAATTTTCTAGCAGTGAATTTCATAAAAAAGGGTTTTCTCGGAATGGAACGTGCAATTGCTTTCCTGCAAAAAGAGAAGGTATTTTAGGCATTTATAACACCTTTAACCACGGAGTACCTCAGTACTTATTTATTTGCCAGAAAGTAGAGCAATGTTATTCCTGATTTAGAGGTAAAGAACAATGACAAATGGAGATCAAGTGCTTCATCCAAGCTACATACAAAACAGATTAATCTTACTATTGTAATAACTTGTAGTTATTGTATTTGCAATTGTAATCTAAGCACAGTAAAAATATGCTATAATGTCATCTAATCCTGTTCAGAACAACTTCAGGTGTTTAAACGTTATCTGTTAAAGCAGAAGAGCTTCAAGATTAGCCACCGTAAATCCATTTTCATTGAAAGTGATTCATTGTCCTTCTGATTGGTCTTAAGTGCCAGGAATAAACTGCATGCAATTAGTCTGCATACGTGTTTGTATCTCATACATTTCCAACAGTATAGACTGATACAGTATGAAAAACAAATGTAAGTATGTTTTGTTTTATTAACTATAATAATGAAAGACATGTTTCTCATCAAAAGTAGCGATAAGCCTAGGGTATGGAAGGGAAGAGTTGCTTAATAGTCCATTAGGTGTCAGTGATAATTCCTAATGAAACAAAATTACATTTTTATATCTATAGTTTTAGCTAAGAGTGTGGAAACCTCTACAAATGCTGAAAAAATTCAGTAAGAAACCACAAATATTTGTCTTTCAATTGTCCAATCCCCTAACAAGATCTTAGGCATGACATGGAATAAAATTGATCAAATGCAGTGTAAATTATATGTTAAATACTGCACATAGTGGTCTGAAATGACCAGTCTATAGCATTTTTTCCTTGGTAGACTACATACTGTATTTGTACTCTTCTGATACTGCACACAATTTTTTTCCCTAATGGCAGAGTCTAACGATTTATCAAAATGGATTTCTATGAATAACTTTGCCAAACTAACTCCTTCATAAAGGGATTTTTTTCCACAGTTGTATTTTATCTCATCACCTTTACTGTGTTACACACCTACTTCAGGCTCTCAATATAAAATGCATGTCTTTGGATGAAATCAGCTGGATATCCTCAGCACATGTATGATTTTCCGGTTAAACTTCCATTGAGCTCACCTGATCAGAAAGGACTGCTGTGACTGATTTTGAAACTATTGTAACATCAGCTCTAAAATTTCAAATAAAAGAAAAAATATCAAAACCCTTATAGTATGGTGGATCTGTTTTTGCTTAATAGAAACAGTGAGGAACAATTTCAGCCTTTGAGATGAGGGACTGACTATAATGAGGATATAAAATTAATAAGTAAATCGGTTATGACAAGGTCTCATCAGCCTCAGGTCTATTCTCTCAGCACCTTCTTCTGACCACGTTGCTGGCAACACTTAAAAGGTCAAAGGACTTCAGCCCCAGGACAGTAAAATCAGAATCAGCTTTTGAGGAGAGACTGACCCTTACCGTTCTTGTTGTGACCTCTTGACATCATCTTTTCATAATCCTTTATCAGGTTTGCAACTTCTGATTTGATTAAGTTACAGTGTATCTTTTCAAAATACATCCCATATTGACTTATTCATTACATATAATGGAGAATTTACCATGTTTTTTAGGTAAATAGTTCTCTTGAGGTTGGTCATCTCTGTCATTAAAAAAAGTGTCTTATTCATGTTGCCATATCTGGAATCTTGTTAGTGCTGTAAATAAATATCTCTTAGAACTCACTAAAACTGTGAACTACAAAATTGTTTATTGACACTGACTGCATTAAAACTTTACTGATGAAACAATAACAATATTTTTGATAGTTTCACTGAGATATAAGGGCGAGGTATAATATTTATAAATAAATCACTAAAAGCATATCGTGTCTGGAGGCAATAGTCTTTTCACCCTATGAAGAAATTCTAATCTATTGAGCCATATACTAAATAATAAATTATTTAGCCTTACTCTGACTTGAAATAATCAATTCACTGTGATGTTGTTTTCACATCCATCTTCTATCTGACCATCTTTCCTATATTTCTATAATAACAATTATTTTTCACCAGAAATGCTTTTTCTTAAATATAAGGAAATATGATTTATTTCTGTATTTGAAGCCAGCACAATCATATACAAGTAATCCTCAGTGCTCAGTTCTGCATTCTTTCTAGTAATCATGTGTCTCTAGAGTCACTGAAGTACTTGTCAACTGTACTATTAAACTGGGTCATGTTATATTAACAACATCAAGGCTGGTCCTCATATCCCTCAAAAATACTTCCTTAGAAATTCATATTATGATTCTGTATAATTGTAGCTTAAAAATATACACAAAATTCTGTCATCTTTTCCCCTGGAATGCCTATAGGGCTTTGCAATGAACCCTAGATCTTGAAGCTGTTGTAATTTATATGAAGAAGATGCAACAGATTTCCTGTAAAATGAATATAAAATACCTTTCCTCTCTTTCACTGTTTCAGAGGAACTCATGGATTCAGAATTTAAAAGGAGTATTGTTATCATATTAAAATAATCTTACTCACAGGAAAGATCAAGATATATATTTCAGCATTTTTTCAGCATGTATAATTTAATTTCCCAGACTTGCATGATTTTTCATAGCTTCTTATTTTGTCAATTTGTTTAAATATTATATAACTAATGTCTAAATATTAAATAATGACTTCAACTATAGTTTCATTACTGTTTAACAAGATATAAGGTTTTTGCTTGAATAGCTTAAAATTTATTCCAAATTAACAGATATCAAAACATCCCTCCCAATTAATATTTTGTTAGAAAAATAAATACATTTTTCATTATCATTTTAAAAAGTCTATTTTTTTAACTTTGTTTTGTTTTGTTTTCCCCCAGGAAGGTATAGCAATGAAGAATTTAAGGGACCTCCCTGGGTTATAGTTTTAGTACTATAAATAGATTTAGACAGATGTTCACACTCACTTAAGAAGTTAATTCACAAATGGCCTGATCTAATTCTCATTCAGATCGATAGCAGCTTTTAATAGGCTTTGAGACCAGTCTCTTTAATCTCTCTGCATTTCAGTTATGCCCCTATAAATGGAGGATATCTCCTTAACTCACAGAAGTGATGTGAAGATGGATGTTTAAAAATTTATAAAAAGTCAGACAGTGCTCAGAGGTAGGTCATGAAAGCCAGATAGCTCCATCCTACATCTATTACTGAAAATACCGCATGAGGTCCAGCTTGTCTAAGTTTTGTGCCTAGCTGGGGGAAAGGAACTGCTCTCACAAGACCCTGAAAGACTGTTACCACTTTGCTTTGACAAGAGAGGAAACTCAGATGTTTTAGGGAGACTGCTTCAAATTCCTGCTTAAAAATAAATTAAATGTAAGTTAGGGGGCATGCATCTCACTCTTTAAGGCTACCGAGCCTTTCTAATTATCTAGATATGTTTGAGACTTCAGCAGGACCCCCAAATATGCCCTCCATTCAGCTAGCACTATAGTACTACTTTGGATTCTCCATCCAAAGAAGTTGAGAAGGTGCAAGACCTGAACTCTTTTCTTATGCACAATACATACTTAGTAGGCTTAGCAGGTTTGAACTTCTTGGCTCTGTAAACTCAAGTACAACTTCCAAATATATACATATATATAGAATATATATATATGTAGTTATGCCTCACTGAACATAGGGATGTACAGCTGGAACCACGCACAAGAACAGTTGTGGCAGCTTCCCAAGGATTAACTTACTCCAGACAGAAAGTTATGAGACCACAATAGAATATCTGATTTTATCTTCTGTCTCTCAGAGGCATCTTCCTGTGAACAGGAGGCAGAAACAGAGGGCTGATGATTTCATGAGGCTGGAGATGAAAGGACAAAGCTTAAGCTTAATTTTTCAGTCAGAGAATATTGCATGACTCTCTGTTCGACTGTAGGATCGTAATTAAGTATATTTCTGTCACTAAATGAAACACATTAAAGATCCCATAAAGGATGGCAAGGGAAATGAACTGTTCTGACCAAGTGTTATGAACACTGTATGAAGGATAGTGCTTTCAATCCTGCAGGTTATCATTCCTGGATAGTTCATATTGGCTGTATCCAGATAGTCATTGGACATGAAGCAAGAAGGGCTATGTCTGTATTAACAAGCGGTGTCAGGTACTATTTCCTGGCCCCGAGGGCAAACTGTGCAGCAGAAATTGCACCCAGATGGCTAATCTCTCTCTTCACCCAAAACAGGATATATTCATCCATACTGCTTATTGATGATGGTCTCTGGCCTTTGATGTCCTCTAACTGCGCCTGGGCATTGACTGGATGAGCACTAGCTGGCACAGGCCAAAACCATGCATTGTCCTAACAGTTAAATATAGCTCAGAACTGAAGGGCAATGCTCAGGCACGTGCCTTGCCCCTATTCGATTTCCTAGCATAGCTTCAGCCAAACTACCCATGAAGCAACAGGCTGAGAAATTTCTAGCCTCAGACTGGATATTATTAAAACTGTCAAACCACATGACTAAAGAGATGGATAGATTCCACTTTTTCGCACAAAACTTTATTTTCCAGGTTATTAACGCTACATTATAGATTCAATACAGCTAAGTGATGACTCAGACTTTTTGTTAAACACTCCTAACACCACTCTTGTCCTTATACAGGCTCTGAAATTTGTATTTTTGTTGAAACAAAAGGGCAACTAAAAAGAAAGCACACTTTCTCATCCAGTTGTATGAAAGTAGATTTTGACAAGTTAGTACCATCACAGATTCAATGTTTATCTAAGTAATCTACTAAATGTAAGAGTTAAAATAAAACTGCTGTTCAAAAATATTATTTTAATTACATTCAGATTAACAGATAACAGAGTAATTCAACGTAGAGATGTTCATTATAAAATAATAAGTTAAATAATGTCTTTGCACTTTGAAATGAGATACAGTTCAATGCTAAATTAAAGACTACTTTCATGAAATCCAAGTATTCCACAGTGCTGATGATCTAGTTAGCACTTAAAACAAGTATTTGTACTATGCATGTGTATATCTGTATCTTCATATATGTATATCTGATTTATTTCATCAACTTACCCGTATGTAGAGTTGCTTCTTTTTCAGGCAGATTTATGAATCTAGTGGCCAGATTTTGAGATCTACAAATGCCACAATGCATCAACAGAAAATGCTAGAACTTGATAAAGAACATCTTGTAGCTTTTTAATTCAAGTAAATCAAGGGCAAGTTGATCTGTGGTGTAAAGTACCTAATTAAGCTGTCTGAGCAAACATGGTGCACACAGGTACTAAAATTACAGAAATTATTTAATCATCATATATCCAGTGACTGAGGTTCCCATAAATACCAGAGGTTCATTCCAAAAAAGAACTGCAGATATGCTTATAGAAAAGAAAGTAAAAGAAAAGGATGTTTCGTTGACAAATTTCAATTTTTGATCAAAGCAGTTTGCCTTATTTGGTTTTGCTTAAAAATAAAACAAGATATTTCAAGACATGATTAAACACTTAGAAGTTGGGAAATGACTAGTTATGTGTGCAGTTACATCTTCTATCTAGTAGAAGTTTTCTTTTTGTAGTTATAAGAAGATGAGAACATGTGGTTTCTCAAATAATAAAATGCTGTATTAGGTACCTTTTAACAGCTTGAATTGCCAGAGTGAAAAAGCACATGAGAAATGTTAATTGCTTGCTTTACTGCTCTAACAGTCCAGTATATGTTTATTGACACATTTTATTGATATATTGCCTTATTTCCTGAGACCTTGAGCACCTGGAGCCTATACTGATACCTGAAAATTAAGCCTCTTCTCACTGTAAAGAAAGAAAAGCTCTTTCTTTTAAATATAGCCAGCATCTGATTAATGTTATGTGGTTTCTTTTACATCAGTAGCATAGATACCACTAGGGCTTTTTAGGGGATGAGTCAGATGCTGGTAATTACAACGTTAATTTAACTGTGAAATTAAGTTATCTGTATGTGCCGGCAAAGGTTCTCTAATAGTCTGTGGGCAAGATCCTCAGCTGATATAAATTTGTATGTTGAACTGTTGGTTTACACAATCAAAGAACCTGGTCCTGTTTTAAACCCTGCTTTGCTTCATAGTGCCATTTACAGGCACTTTCCTGGGACCAGGAATTATGGGCTTGGATTTCACACTTTAGTGTATTATACCAACAGTGATATCACAGGAATTTCCATCCCTTTGTTGCAATGTTAAAGTTTTTATGATAAATGATCAAGCCTTTCTCAGAAAGAAAGGAAAAAGAAAAAAAATCCAGAACACATCTTTGGCCAAACCCAAACTCATAAAAACCTGTTTCTGAAAGCCCTAGGAACTACAGAATTCTTGTATCTAGAACTAAAAATCTCATCCACAAAGGGAACCCTAGAACATCTACCTCCCTCAAAGGTAATGAGTTTGCAGAGTAAGCAGGAAGCCTTCTAATGGCCAAAGACACGTTTTGCATTGAAACTTGCACCAAAATACCTTGTATCAGTAAGTTATCTTATAATCTCAAAGAGCTGAAAATGCTTATGCCCATTTTGGATTTTTTTTTTTGCCCTTTCCAAGTGGAAGTGATTTGGAATACATTTCAGTGAAAACCAAATATTTCTACAGAACTGTATCTGTTTTAATACACCTTTCTGCAGGACATTTTTCTTGGTTTCAGGATAGAATTCGGTAGGGAAAAATAGCCAATAACTCAAAGGCTAGAATATTTTCCTATGATAGTGGGAAAATAGGTTTAAACCTCCCTTCTGCGCCTTCTCACACTATTTTTATATGGACTTCTTCAGGAATTTTCCATTCAAAAAAATTTTTTTTGCTTTGTTCTGAAATTGTTTACAGGATAAAAAACCCCTCTCTTCCAGCCAATTACAACAGTATAAAGAAATCATGCAGTCACTGTAAGCTCAAATAACCAGAAGCACTAAATACAGTGTGTTTTCTGGGAACACTACGTACAGGTTACTGCAGGCTACTAAGCCTTTCTTGTCCAAGACTTCTGTTACTGTTTATGGAAGCTCTAAGTTCATTTAAACTTTCTGCTTTACAGCACAGAGCAGGAATAATGCAAGCAATCCAGGCATAGCAAAACTCTTTTTAATTATAGACTCCTTACTCTAAAAAGTACTGAACTCATTTTAGAAAATAACTGTTATGGATGTATTGTTCAGATGTAATCTTAATTTTCCAGTTTTGCTTGCTCAAGTTCAATGGATGGAAAGTCCTGCCTGCTAGGTCTGGTCTGTTTCCATGTAGCAGTCATGTTCCTGTTGAAGCAACAGTTACCATTTAAGGGTTTCTCCCCACCCCCCTTCTTCCAGAAAAGCTGTAGCTAAGACTCTCAAGCAGCGTTCTGCATAGGTAGTTCTTTGCCCTTCTGAGAGGTCTTGTATTTGAGATGTAGTCAAGTCATCTCAGATGGTCGTGATGATGCTTTCTGGTTAGACACTCCAAACAGATGCCGTGGTCAGGGACAGATTTACTTTTCAACACTACTGTTGTCAACTCCTTGCCAACTAAAGCAGTCCTAATGCTAAGAGAAGCAAACTACATAAATGTCATTCAAAAAACAAAAAAAGAATTTTCACCTTGCAATCATATACTCCATCCTATCTTGTAAATTCTTATTTATATATGTGCACTATGACTGGCTAGCTTCTAAAACGTAGAACAGAGAGGGCCATTACAGGGTTCACAATGTATTTAAAGGACAACTCTTGAGTTACTAATGCTTCGCATTATGTGAAAGGCTATTGAAAGGTTTACTAATTAGAATTTATATGAAATATAAATACTTTAAATAAAAATACTTTAAATACTTTAAAATTAAGTGCTTAATGTACTACACCCAGAAGATGGTAAAACTTCTCCAAAGATAACACCTTCCAGTTATCAGAACAAAATCTGAATTAGTCTCTGCATTTCTTTGTAAGTTGTTTATGTTTCTGAAATAACCTGCCTTTTTCTGCCTCACATTGCTATACTTTTGATAGTGCTTGGTCCTTAGACTGACAATTGCTTGCATTGTGAGACCGCAGAGAAAACTCATAGCATCTGAGTATATCGCCCATGTACTGCTTCCTGCTTGTAGCACAGAATCCATAATACAGATGCATCTCCCTGGCATCATTAGTAGCTGTCTTGATTGATATAGAAATTCTAGGGCATGTGGTAGGGTCAGATTACTCTCAGTTAATAACCACTTTTGGGTTGTTCTTTTTGTACATACACACACTAACTGGTCCCTTAATGCATCATTTAAGCTCTCCGAACCAGCAATGCTCTGTTAATTTTCTTAATTCAGCCACTTTAAAAAAAATTATAAAGTGGAAATAGTCTGAAGTCATCAGCAGTTTAGGGACTAGGTGATTCTGTGCAGTTTCCACAATCTATGCAAATGTTTTCTCCACTGATTTAATAGAAGCTTGTAGCTTACACAACAGCTTTAAAAGGTTAACCCCCATTACACTCACTAAACCCACAAACCTTTTCTCATAATTTATGCAGTTAGTTAGTTCTTATTGTTTCAAGCCTGAGATATAGGTGGGTCAGTTCTCTGCTGAGCTATCTGGCAATTCCGTTTTCCCCAAATCAGACATTAATCCTTTTTTTTCTTTTAAACAAGCAATTTACTCACAGTCCCAGCAGATACAAGATGCTTTTTCCTTACCTATTTTGCTAGGCTTGGATCACTCTCTATTTTACAATATTTTGTAGGAGCCCATTTTATCACCAGTGCTGTGTCTTTTGCTCTTTGCTTACCAATAGTATTATGAAGAAAAGATGTAACCAGCTTTACTGAGTTTATGACATATGTAACTTTTAACTAGAAATATGCACAGCTCAGCTGACAGTATTCTAGATGCTCTAAGAGATGATGCAGTGAGCATAGCAAAATAATTTCAAAGTAAAATCATTTAAAAAAATACTACCAGCTTATTTTGCACTCAGCATATAAAGAACTTTTCATTTTTTTTCAACAGGCCCTGCCCACAGTTCAGCTTCTAATATTCTAGGTGCCCAAACATGATGTTTTGTAGCATATTCTTGGTCATTACCCTTGTTTTAATACAGTTTTCTATTTTACACTGCACCATTTGACCATGTGCAGCCTACGGAAAGATGAACACACCTCCTGCACAGGAGAAAGATCCAGGTATTATCGGGAATGTATTGTGTGTCTCTACACGTTTTAGCTCAGTATTTACTAGTGATAAAAACAGGCACACTAAGTGTTTGGAATATTAGAAAAGGAATGGAGTAAAAAGCTAAATACATCGTTATGCAAATATAACAGGGTGTACTCACATCTTGAACGATGTGAGTAGTTCTGGCTCCTCATCTCAAAAACAGTAGTACTGGAAGAGATACAAGACAGTGCAACAAGGCTCCCAAATGAAAAATGACTAAGTAAACTAGGATTTTTCAGTCTGGAAAAGAAACAACAGGTGGCATGATTTCTATCTATTAAACCAGGATTAGCATAGAAAAGGTGAGTCAAGGATGATTGCTGATTGTCTTTTCCATGTAAAAGCTTAGGGGCTCAGCTGAATATGAGAACCTTGGTTCCTTATTTTCTGATATTAGGTAATCTTTGTAAAATACACAGGGGAACACATACCTTATCTGTCCTTAGTAAGTGAAACTATAAACAGGTCATTAGAACTTTTGTTCACTTTCTGGTATGTAACAAAGTCATCACTGCAACATTCATGGTTGCCTATAGTTGCAGATATACACATGGAGACAGAGCCATTGGACTGCAGAAATGAATTTTAAATCAGAATGCTCAAAGGTATTTCTGTGAAGATGATTTCAATTTGAAATCCACTTTTCCCATCCATTTGGGCTGCTGAACTGCTAAAGTATTCTCTACAAATAATGAAATAAATATATCTTTTCAGACTTCTAGGTGAGAGTCTTCTCTGTACCTCTGGTTGTTACTGCTCCGTAATATTTAAGCCTTGTATTGATCAAAACCCCCCAAACTTCATAATAAAGCTATACCTGTAAAAAAAAGGGACATTTTGAAATTGTAAATAAATCAAAGTGAAAAAGAAACAGGAAGAACAAGAAATACGAAAACTACTGCAATGATTTCACTTTAAAATAGGATATTCTATGGGAAAACAATAAAGGTTTGAGATTTGTAGGTTTTTATCCCCAGTGTCTCAGGTAATCTATCTAAAAACAATGATTTGCTCACTTTGGGTTTTATGGAACTGCTGGTACAGTAATCATAGTCAATACAGCAGAATTATGCAAGTAACATTTTATCTTAAGTGGCATTGTGGATCAGTGAATACGAACTCATTTAAAACTTTGGGAAGGATAGACATTAGAAACATAAGTCATATGTCAGGAGAGAAGAGATGTAATAAAAGATCTTTCCCTTATAATTAGACAAATTTGCGATGTAAAACTATACTTATGAAATACCTCTGAATATAATTTCTGCCATTACCCTTAGCTCTAAAAGAAACTAAGAACTTAGAGAAAGTGTTTCTCTTTTTTTTTTTTTAACCTTTATGGGTATCATTGACATATCCATCCATGTTTCAGTCATCAAGCCAGGAAAAGCCACAGAGAACGTCTTCATCCCAAGTTGTGGCATCATCTTCAGGGTCACTTCATCGAGCATGGTGTATTAGATATATATGGATCTTTGAAGTGCTGTGAACATAATCTTCAACCTGTATTTGTGCTTGGGTTTCCTCTCAGATGCTCCAAACTATGGCAAGGACTAAAGTTTGCTGGGAAAAGGGATGGAATTGAAAGTGAAATTCTGCTTTCAAATCCAGACAAAAAGGCATGAGAGAAAATCTACTGTATGAAGAAATTCTGCAGTGTCTGGATTCTGGAACAGACCCAGAATGGCTCCCTGAAGATAGAAAGGCAGTAACAAGAACTTGACTTTTGCTGCAGCTACTAAAGGTAGGAGATTCCTTCCACTCTTTCTCTATAAAGTGACAACTTGTCCTGTTCACATACACTGGGAGTAAAAATGCAAGTAAATATAGTTGCTTTAGTATTCTGAGTAATATGTGAGAGACTATGTGGAATAGTTAACTGTGGCTCATATACTATTTGGGAATCTTATCAGGAGCCGACATTCTTGTCACCTTATCTAAAAGTGTCCAGATATACAGGTACTGAAAAGCATGAATGCAGAAACTAAAGTCTTGGGCTGGAGATCAAGCAATCTCTGCTCAGCTCCTGCCACTTTAATAGATGTGCTACCTGGCATGAAGCAAGCCATTTTATTTCTCTGAACTCCGTCTCTCCTCCTGTTAATGTCAGATACTTCATTTGTCCATCATATTTGCCTTGAATGGAAACTCTTCAGGACAGTCATTCTAACTAACAGTATTCAACATTACCAAGTTTTGATTCTGGTGATCTGTGTTTTCCTTAAATTCCCAGTTCTGGCTGTTATGTCAGGACTTAAGAAACAACCAACCAATCAACCAACCAATCAAGTAAATTCTAGCCAAAGTTGTATGAAAAACTCTGAATTACAGACTAGAAAAAGAAAAAAAAATATTAAAGAGTCTGATGCATGTCTCTTCCGGTCTCTTCAGTATATCTCAAGTGCAGTAAACTGAAAATCTGTTACTATAGGACAACTTGCTGAAATTACATAGACATACAGAAGCGTGTATCTCATCACTTCTGAAACCTTAGCTGTCAAGATCCTATATCCTACACTGGCAATCTACTTGGAAATATCCTGCAAATATTGTCATGCAGCAAAAAGGAGCACCAGGCAATGGGACACTGCTAAGCTCAATTTATGAAGCAGACCAAGTGAGGAATAGGCTGTGTCAGGAAAAGCTCTGCATACAYGCACGTGCACACACTCTTGAGTTACAGCTTGCGGGACCCCCCAGGAACCGCTGCAGTGGGTCAGGGCAATGCAGCTGGGGGGATGCGGTATGCGGCGCTCACCCTGGCCAGACTCGGTGTTGGGCCCCAGCTGGCAGCTTGGCCCTGATGTCAATCCTCTGCTTCCACGCAGTGTCAGCATCTGCATAATGGTGTTTTCCCCCCAGTCTCAGAGCAAACTAGAAAAATGTTAACTTAAGTCGCTATATTAATGGATGAGCATGCACTTGGCAATAAGAGCAAGTACAATGAAAGCTACTTTGATAAATACCAGTGAGACTTGATTGTAACATCAGTTTGATCAAATTGCAGTTGATGAATATCTCTAGTTTAAGCTGCTTTGAATGCTTGTCACCTACTTCTAGAAAACTATTTGAATGACTAAGGGAAATTTTAATATTAGAATTAGATAGGAAGGTGATCAGACAAGCAATAGATTTTACTCTATTGCTATAGACACATTGGCATATCTTTTGAAGAACTTGTTAATACAGAACAAATTGATAACTTCATTGTTTTTATGTAAGATTGTTTATATATTATTTGTGGTAGCCAGAAATGAAATGAAAATTTAATCAATGATCTATTTTTAAGAACTCCTTATATTTACTTATAAAACAGATCTTCCTGAATCAAAAGAGAGAGAAAAAAAAAAACGTTCTGGCTATCATTGTCAAATGTTTTGGTCTGCAAGCTGAGAGAATTTGTAGCAAAKATTGGTCTGTTGAACAAATAAGTAAACAGTATTATGAAATTTTCAGTTTTGCTTATATTTTAACTGTTTAATGTGTTAATAGTAAGGCTCACTATTTTTCCTTTTTAATTACTGCATAGGTTTCTCCTCACTGGTATCATCAAGAACTTAAGGGTTATTGTGTGAAGCATTTCTGATATGATACCATGATTTGACTGCAGCCAGGTTTCATTATTAATAGCCAGGCAAACTCCCTGATATTTTTTATCTGTATAGGTGTAGTTATTTCGATAAACAACTCTTATGTGGCTTTATTAAGTATGAAATATTTTGGAGCTTCTACTTTTTAGCTGGGTTGCTGTGGAAACAAGTTATGTGATCATGCAGTCTCTGTTTCTATCATCTTTTAAATCTCTTTTTTAGCTACTTTAAATTGTTGGCCAGTTTCTGTTAAACTTCACAGAGAAATAATAACAAGAGGTCTGCAAAATATATAAACTGATATGAGGGATATGGAAGGTCTTCATGGAGCTTTCCTGAAGGCAATTGTTTGATCTTCAGCAGGTGAAATAGCATGAGTTCTTTAGGCTCACAAACTAGCCAAATGGCAACAGCTCTCTCGCCCATCAGCTCCTAGCTTGCAAGTCTTTACAAAGTAAAGAGGATTGGAAGTGTTGAGGTAAATAATGAAAGGGGGTATGACAGGGTACTGCAGGTATCAATGTGGAAAACTTTTAGAAAAATAGTGATTAGCTGAGATTATTGTGGTTCAACCACTAGCCATAAAATACCAGGCTTCATTTAGCTCTGCTTCTTATAAAACTACTTTGGATTTTTGTTTTTGGCTTTTAGGTTAGCTACAGAAATGTTGGAAATGGAGTAATGGATTTAGATGAGCTCTTATGAGGCAGCACTGAAAAAAGTAAAATAAACACTTTATTCAAAAGCCCTAATAAAATGTGATTGAAAGTGCTTAACCTCACCATGTCTGAAACAAGAATTGGGAATATGTACCTACTACTGGGTTACAAAGACTTTAGTCTCCTAGTGAATTAACTGGCATTAAATCATCCACAGGAGAACTCCCCTATGACCAGCTGAATGCAACAAAAAATTTTAAGCATCAGAATAAAAAGCATAATTGCCAATTACTTATGGATATATTCAAGCAAAGAAGATCCCACAGTTCACAGCAAGGCAAGCATGCATTCACAACTTAATGAAAATCGAAAGAAGCTGTGCAATTCAGGCACAGCGTTCCCTGTCACATATCTAGCGGTTATGGCTAATCCTGCCTCATCATATTTCTGTGATACTAAGGTTAAAAGCTGAAATCTAGATTGTCATGAAATACCATACTAATTCTGCTTTCAACTGTAAACTATTTGATATGTTTGAATTAACATAATTATAAAGACATTTCCAGTAGCAAGCCAACATTGTTTAACTATTGTAATTAATAACTCAGTGAAATTGAGTTGCAAATCAGTAATAAGAAGAGAGACAAGAAGGACTTTAAAAAAGAACAGTGACATTTTTATGTTATTAAACAAAAAAAAAAGAAATTAGTGAAGACTAAGTATAATACTGACTGAGCAACGATAAACTCCAAATAGACAGCTAGCATTTAAGAGAAATGTTAACTGTTTTTATACATGTTGGAGCTCTAGAAAGATACAACCTCCTCTCTGTCTAATATACTTCTCTACAGCTAATTTCTTAATTCTTAATTATCTAATTTCCTCAATTCTATATCTTACCAGACAAGACAGCAATAGATTCCTCTTTTCTGAATATGGCTTACTTCTCAAAGGGGTTTATTTTTCTTGAATGAATAAATTAGTTCACATTACCTTTTTGTCACCCTTATCTGTGAGAGTGCTCCTGAACTAATAGTTTTGAACGTTTATTCCAGTATGATCATTTTTATGGATAAAATTGTTTATATCTATATTATATATATATGTGTGTGTAAAATGTTTATGATTGTTAATTGAAATCCATAGAATCATTAATGAAGTTAGTAACCTTCTAATTCCTTTTATATAGAGAAAGAGAAATGAACTTGTATATATATGTATATACACATATGTAACAACTTTATCCTGATAAAGAAACATCATTATTTGAAAAATTTCTGAATTTTTTATTCTTAAATAAAATGTGCAAATAAGCATGGCAAAAGTTGCCTCAAAGATGTCTTAAATTTTAATTGGGAGTTGGGTTCTGCTGTTCCTAGAACATGTAACTGCATAAATTTGATTTCAATCATACTTACACTAGTAGCATTTTCAAGAATTTAGACACTTATTTAAATTGTATCTAAGTTTCAGAATAGTTTAATAAGTGAGTAGGATGCAACATGATCTTTTCATTATCTTTTCCTGTACTAGTGCAAGCTGACTGGGCAGAACGTGTGTCTGCCTGACGCCAGCGAAACAGCTCAGCCCCACTGGCCTCCTCTCGCTGCGGGATGTTTACAGACAGTTCTGCTCATGGCCACCGACTGCCACAAAACTTTCAAGTATTTATTTCCCTTTGAGACACGTTGGTCCTTGCAAAACTTATCTGAGTTTTGCTAATGGATTAGAAGTTTGTAGGCAGGGTTGCGGCAACGGAGAGATTACCTGCTTTTTGTTTGATTGCTTGTTTTATTCAATTAAGAGACTAATTGAATATTATAGCATTAAATCTCAAGCCCACCAAATACCACTTTTATCTGTCATGCTCACAGTGCCACAGAAAAATCTTATGAGAATATATGTCTTGTTTTTTGTCTGGGATGTATAAACCAATCAAGCTAATTCCAGAGACAAAGATATCTCACTGAGGACATCATTGCCCCTTTCCTTTTCCCATCTGAAAAATTAAGAAATTGGAGAATCTAGTTGCAGATGTTCAGGCCCTAAGTCATTTAAGTTTAAAAATGGCCAAAGACTACAATTTGAAGTCCAGTCAGAAATCAATCTGCAGCTCAAAAGCAGAGGAGCTGCTTGCTTTTCATTTGAAACTCAGCATCTGAGAACCTACATTTTCAACTAGATATGTCTTCAGAGTTGTCTGAGAGACCAGCATCTTGTGACAGGATAACTTGGCAGGGATAAAGTAATATAAACATGAAATGCATAGTTTCTTGGCATTATTATTTCTTTGTCAGCTGTAAATTGGAAATAAGTGCATGTAGAACATAGATAAAAAGTTAAAATCTTCAAAAAGTAATAAGATACTGTTGCAGCTTGTTCATTTATTGCTCTGTTTTCCAGCTCTGACCATGTTAATCTAGCCAGTGAGGGCTGGGGAGATGTAGTCAAAGTCTCATTTGTTTGAGTAGTACTTTCAAGTAGGCTTCACCCCATAAAACTAGCACTGAAAGTTGTTGTATTCCTTACAGCCTGTGGAGACTGCAGAGCATATTAGTGAGATGAGAGGCATCGTATGAAACCACCTTCGGACAATCCTTTATCTGCACAACAAGGTCATGACTTTGTTCAAAGTGACACAGTACACCAAAGAAACTGAGAGTTCAACTGGTTTAATTAAACTAATGCTAAAACATTGTGTTAAAATTAATTCCAAGCTGGGGCTACGAACTGAGCTTTAAATCAATTTTAAATTGACTGTAGTCATCCTGGATAAATAGAGCCTGAATCTAGCTGTGCTGCTTCTACAGCACTCCCAGAGCTCAGATTTGCATTTGGAAACATGGCAGTACATGAAGATATTTAGCATCTTTATTAATTAAAGATTTAGCCAAATTGTGAGGCAAACGGGTCCCTCAGCAATTTGAATAGAATACTGGTTATGGAGAGAGAGGAACTAGACAGGAACATGTACTCAGAACTCTTATAGTGAAACACAGATATGCATGTATTCAACAATCCTTCTCACACCTCCATTTTTCTCTCTATTTGTGCCTCCTCTAAAGAGGACTGCAAGAGTTTTGGAATATGATGTCAAGAAAGTGGACAACATGGAGATTCAAGGAGAGCATAAGTATTTAAGGAGTATAATTCCATTTATGAGTATGGGAGAAAGCAAAGAAGCTGTGTTCTCAGAAGTTTGATTAAGGAGTCATTTTGGTGTGGGTAATATAGCTCAATTACTAATGGTAAAGACATAAAGACACACGCACACTGCATTGATGTTTGTGAGCCTCTGGCAGTGGTGAATGTACCTCTGATGTTCTTTTTTCCTAAATCTGCATCACAYAGGAATCTCTTTATGCCAGAGTTAAGTGCAACTTCCAAATGTAAGGAAACAGATATTGTATATATAAGTAGAAATTTCCTTTAATTCTGCTTCCTGAAGGATTAGCATTAAAGAAATAAAATTTCAATGATTTAGGCTGAGAACAGCTTTCCTTGCATTGTAATCGTGTGAAAGAAGGTGCAGCTCCTTGAATTTGAGAGTCGGGAAAAGGACATAGGGCTCAGTGCAATCAGTAAGAAACTCTTCTTTAGTTACAGTGTCTCAGACAACTGCAAACTTCAGCACATTGATAGTAAGTAATGTAGTAAAAAATAATAATAAATGTACCATGTTATCAAAAATTATTTTGCAAATGAAGTAAAGGAAAAATATCTTTAAATACATTTCCTGCCTATTATATAATTCAGTACTTGGAAACAATATGTATTTTTTCCTTTTCAGAACTAGATTCCTATGAAGATTATAAATTTGATGAAAAGAGTTGATTCTGAAGGGAGATTACAGAGGGGAATATTAAATCTGATTATAGCAGTAATTCCCCAGTTAGGCCTTTGATGGGAAAYAGGTGAATTTATACAATAAATATGTAAGACTGAAACAAAATAATTCTTTTTTTTATTTCTGAAATCTGGATAAAATATTTTCAGATTTCTCAAGTGGTTATACTGTAGTTTTTAATGCACATTTGAACCCTAGGTCCTCATCAAATGGGATTTAGAAAAAGCTGGGAGTAAAATAGAGCCAAATTCGCTAAAGTCAGATGCTAAGTAAGCATAGTACAACTTATTTTAACTAACATGCTCGAAGATCATCTGAAAGCTGGCTCTAATTAGATCTTTAATATCCCAAGAACATATTATAAGTAAATATATTATATCGAAAAAGCATAGTAAAATACACTGCACTTGGGAAAGAGTGTATATCAATATGAGTGAAGACAGAGTAACATTTTGGTTGAGGTCAGGTATTTTCTAAATATTTAGAGAAATAACTACAAGGTAAATTAAGGGTGAAATCTTTAAATTAGGTAAGCAACAGATACTTTGCTGTATCAATCTTCCAGACTTTTACTAACCATAAGTTTTCCTGCTATTTGACATTTCAAACTTTGTTAGCCTTCCTTTATAGAAAAATGGTGTAGTTTTCCCAAAAATAAATGAGTAAGTAATAAGTAAGTAAATAAACAAATAAATAATTCTTCCTCATTGCCAGCTCTTTATGTGGACATCTCACAGTGGCTGTGTCAAGTTTTCCATTTCAGAAATTCTGGAGAAAGTAAACAGTCAGTTTTAGGAAAGCCTTCAGATTTCCCTGACCTTGAGTGATGTGGCATTAGATAGAGATACAGTAAGGAGACAGCGCTGACTGTGCTGAGAATTGATTTGTCACTCATTATGGATGAAGAAGACTGCGTATTAATTCTCTTAGATTTATAGCTGTTGCTAGTAACATTGAGCATGATCTGTTTTTGAATCTGAACAGTTTGGTATGCAATGAAGGGACTGCCCAAAGTGCTGTCCCCCGCCCCCCCCCTTGCCTCCACCCCCTTTCTTTTTTTGTGTGTGTGGCCTTGAGGATCATAAAGCCATTGTTCATCACTTACAGATCTATCATCCAAATCAAGACCAGACAAGATTATGAACAGTGTAGGTTATGAAAACTTGGAAAGTCTACCAAGAAAATTTCATACTAGAAAGCCAAAGTGAGTGGTGAAAAATGTTTTTGGAGAAAATCATTTTCAGTGGACTCGGTGAAAAAAAGGAAGATGGTTAAAAAATAAAGCTTCCTAAACATGAAAAGTGTTTTCCCCCAAGCTGTGTAAAGTGGAATTAACACTGAACTCTTATGCTTCTCCCTTCCCCTCGGCTGTTTTAATTTTAACCAGGTTGTGTTAACTTTTCCTCTGTTTTATGCAACATTTGCAACTGAATACATGGTTGTTACTAAGCAGATTAATGTAGACCTAAAGATATCAGTGCCTTCTTTTTTGAGTGCATCAGAGCAAGTTATGTGAAATACAGACTTAGCCCTTTGATCTGCACTTTGCCACTTAGAGTTTCCATCACTGGCTGCAGGTTCCAAAGAGCTACTTCAAACCATATAATATTGATACTAATCCATCAAATACTGGCTTATGGAAGCTGTTTCCCAGTTCACACTAGATATGAAAGGGCTTCCAGGTGAAGTTCATAGTGATGTTTACAGGCTATTAAAGTTCTAGTCTTTGGGATTCAAGGTGTCTAACAATCTCTTTTCCTTCATTTGTCTGGGGGAAAAAAAAGATTGCATGTTCAGTTCACAGAGGTCATGAAGTAAATGCTAGCAGTCAGAAATTCCCACAGAGATGCTTTAAATTCACTTTTTTCTGTATTATTTGAGACTGGTTTAGTTACCCTTCATATTACCCTTTGTTGTGGAGTCTCCTTCTCTGGAGATTTTCAAAACCCGCCTGGGTGCGATCCTGTGCAACATGCTCTAGGTGACCCTGCTTGAGCAGGGGGGTTGGACTAGATGATCTCCAGAGGTCCCTTCCAACCTCAACTGTTCTGTGATTCTGTGATTCTGTGATTCTGTGATTCTGTGATTAATTTTCCCAGGATTCTCCTGATGTAAGGCAAAGAGAAGGCAATACAGAGACTAATCTTTGTCTCAAAAAGATTCTTGGAACTATCCAAAAGCTGTATTCATTGCATCTGACTTGATAAAAGTTTTATGAGCAGATATTTAGCTTTTTAACTCTCTTCAGATACCCCAGAAAATAGTTATATTTTAAGGGGAGTAGAGCATCTAGCAGATTCTGGCTACAACACTATTGGTTTATGTTTTTAAAATAATTCATATTGCATTTAGAGCTTGTGTTAAATGCAATTAGCAAACATGAACAAATAGCTAAACAGATAATCTTGATAGGCACAGTTTATACATGTGTTATGTATTCACACAACTTAATATCACCTTCAGAAGTTTTAACGGCCAGTTCTTCTGTTTACTATGGAAATAGCTGACACACACTAAAAGAAGAATGCTACTCAGGCTGTTTTAACTCTCGGAGCAAAATGTGCATGATTATGAAGTGGTGCAACACAGAGTCTACAGAGTGCATACTCACTCATTTCAGTGGATTTAAGTACAGAATTAAAATACAGTTGGGGACTCCCCAGTATAAGAAAATCATTGATAAACTGGAGCGAGTTCAGTAGAGGGCTATGAAGATGGGGGAAGTTCTTACTGCTGTCTTCAACAGTCAAATGGATGGTTATAGAAAAGAGAGAACTGGAGGTCCACAGTGAAAGGAAAATAGGCAGTAGACACAAATTCTGTCAAAGAAAATTCCAATTCAATATTAGAAAAAAAAGATCAGTGTGGGTAGTCAAATACTGGAATGGTTTGCCCCAGGGAAACAGTGGAATTTCCATCCTTGGGGGTTTTCACATATAGACTGGATGTGACCCTGGGAAAACAACTGGGCCCTGCTTTTAGCAGTGGGTTGGACCAGATGACCTCCTAAGGTCATCAATTTCAACAGAAATTATTCTATGAGCTTGTAATAGCTGACTTCTCCTCAAAGACTTTCAGATCAGTTTTAAGTTTTCAAACCTTCTATCAACTTTTCTCTGGAGCCGTTGCCACTCTGCAAAGCACATGTAATGTATTGATATTTATCTGTACCTTGCTTTGCTTCTTTATTTCTTATTTCTTATCTGAGAAATAAACCAGCTCACCATTATCTTGCCCATTGTAATCACCCACAACCCAGCTTTTTTTTTTTTTTTTTTTTTCAGGAAAGAAATGATATTGATTAGTTAGAAAGTAAAAACAGAATTAGACCTTCAGCACGATTCCTTTCATAAAAGTATTTTGGAGGAAGATTTTAGCACTTAAACATGGATACCTTCTGGCCCTGGGATGAACACTACATTCTGTTAGCTACATTGCTTTCATAAAACTGTAATATGCATTTGGTCTTCCTCCCAAAAAATCAGAGTCAAATGTGTTTTACAGCATACCAAGAATTTCAACTAAATTCAAGGTTTTAATAAAATTCATAACTGAATATAGAAAGTAGTATGGTTATAAACATATATAAATGTATAGTACCTGATTTCACAGTCATGTGTTAAGTCATTAGTTAAAAAAAGGTAATCTCTTTCAGATATTAAAAGAACTATTTGTAGGCTATTTATATATAGGTTTAACCAGATCAGGATTATATGTCCAAACAAGTTCAGTTTTTTATTCAGCTTTTTATAAACATTTTTGTCTTGATTCCTCATTTCTGAGTACTGACTGCCTCTGATTCTCTTGGAACTACAGACTTCTAACTCAACCTTCATTCCATTGCCTTCAAATTGTGTGTTAGGATTTTATAAAAGAAGCAAGTTAAAACTCACATAAGAGTATATTTTTAATATAATGCTAATGCTTTCATAGTCCTTTTTTGCATCTATTGTTGTCACTGAGCACTGTGTTACATCACAATTTCGACAAACAATACAGAAATACAGACCTATCAACTTTTATGTGAGTAGTTCATTCATTCCTCAGGTTTACAATGACATATATTAATACCATTTCTAGTTTGTGCTAATTGCTTACACTGGCATGATGTTAATGCCAGCATTCTTCTATGCATTCATATGGGCAATTTTATTTTCCTTGTGGTTCCTTCCTACACCCGTTACTTTCATTTCAAAGGTGATGAGACAGTTTCAGTTCCCAGTGCTGCAAACCTCTTGAGAGTCATAATCAAAGATTTATGTCTGGGTTTTCCTACCTTTCCTGCCTTTTGTATTAGCTAGACTTGAGCTTATGTCTGCCCCTTGATTATCCCTTCTGTCCTCCCACTAGCTTGCATGCTTCTTTGAGGAATCTGACTGAAAAAGTTTGTGGTGGAGAAATTCAGACATAAGCCTTGGAATAACTTGAATTAAAGTCCACATTTGTAAATAGTTTGAGTGTGACTACTATGTAATTGGAAGACTGGGATAGTGCAGGCAAGTCAAAACTATCCTACTAAGTCTCACTGTCTTTTATGTCTCTTCCTAATAAACACATAATAAACACCTCCATGCAGCCTCATCTTTGGTAGCCCTTCATAAAAGTTTATGGGCTTTGCAAAAGCTTTTGTGAAGCTCATCTGAAGCAAGCATTTCTAGGGCAATATATTCCTACTATAACTGGTTCAGAGAATAGGGCTATTGAAACTCTGGAAGTGAAGTGGAAGTTTATGAAGATTTGCAATGAGCTTGTGAGGGTACAAAATTTTGTTTTAACTTACTCCTGTAAGTATTGACATCGCTAGTATCACAGTATCTGGCCATAACTGGCATTAATAAACCAGATGGTCAGAGCAAAAAAAGAACACCTGATAAGGTTTTCTCTAAAGAGCTGAACTAACTCTTATATACAGCAGGGCAGCCTTGTCCTTTGTATAAGGACTTTCAAAAGTTTCTTGTGCTACTGCCTAACAGAAAGACTTATGTGGCTCATGACCACTTCTCTGCTGGAGTAAAGATCTAAGCATTTGACTGCAGKAACCATAAGATCAGATATGCCTGTGGAGGAATGGTTAGGCCAAAAGGGCCATGATCTGTTAAAAGTGAGCAATCCTGCCTACGATTACATAGAATAAGGCTCAGCGTGTGGGCAAGCTGCTGTCCTTGAAGTCTCCTCTAAACAGGAACATCGCCGGTGTCGACATCAAGAAAAGGGGWGGCAGCACACAGCTCTGACCGCAAAGCTAGTAACACAAGCAGTCGCTCGACACCAATCCTGTCGCGGCACATCGCGCGTATACAGGGGGCCTTAACCAATAGTAGCATTGTTACTANGGGCCATCGGGGATCATCCAAGGGCGGTCCCTTTGGGGGGCGATGCTTCCGATGCGGTGAGCCTAGCCACACGAGAGCCAAATGCCACACCGCGGTATGGTGTGATAACTGCCAGAGGGACTCCCATGCCACCAAGGCATGCTCGGGAAACGGCCAACTGAGCGCGGGGGGGGGCCGCGCGCGGACACAAATGCGCCCTCCCGCGCGCCAGGGGGTTTTCTTCAACAGCACCGACCCGCAACCCGAGGGAGCCTGGGAGTCGACGTGGAAACCACAGTAGACGTCACACTCGTTGACTCCTCAGTGCAGAAGATCCCCAGCAATGCCGTAGGACCGCTCATCCATCAAGATAGCTCCGTCGGAGGGCTGCTGGTAGGGCAGTCCTCCGCTGGCATTCAAGGACTTATTGTCTTGCCGGGAGTGATTGATGCCAACTCTACGGGCCGTATATATATCATGGCCTATACCGTTTGTCCACCTGTCTTCATTCCCAAGGGCAGCAGGATTGCGCAATTACTCGCCCTTGACACCTCGTTGGGACGCCCACCACAACTCCAACCCTATCGAGGTGACCGTGSCTTCGGGTCTACCGGACCTGCTGTTTGTTTTACCACCAAAATGGATCAGCGTCCCACCATGAGTGTCATCATCTCACAGCGTGGCACATCCAAGCAAATCGAAGCCATGCTGGATACCGGAGCTGACGTTACCATCATTAACTGAACGGTATGGCCTATGCAATGGCCAGTAGAAAGGCCGACGACATCTATTGCAGGTGTTGGGGGACACTCTACCCCTCATGTCAGCAAACAGCCAATCCGCTTGCAGTTTCCAGAAGGTCAGCAAGCCAGTCTTAAGGTATATGTGTTACCGCTACCTGGGATCTAAGAGGCCTTAATCGGCCGGGATGTTTTGAATCAGATTGGAGCTGTGCTAACAACGAAACCTTTTTAATCCTGGGCGCTGGGGAGCAGTCGCCCAACCCACCGTTAACGTGGAACACCGATGATCCCGTGTGGGTTGACCAGTGGCCCATGAATGAGGAGCGACTGCAAATCACCAAGCAACTGGTCGCCGAAAAGCTTGCCTCCGGACACATCAAGCCTTCTGTTAGTCCATGGAACACACCTATTTTTGTCATCCCAAAGAAGAATGGAAAGTGGCGACTCTTGCACGACCTCCGCAAAGTCAATGAACAGATGCAATCCATGGGAACATTGCAACCCGGGATGCCATCACCTAATATGCTGCCAGACGGATGGCACATACTGATAGTCGACTTGAAGGACTGCTTTTTCACCATTCCGTTACATCCTCAAGATACACAACGCTTTGCCTTTACTGTGCCAGCAAAAAACAGGGCCGAGCCCGCAGAGCGTTATGAGTGGGTTGTTTTGCCACAGGGAATGAAAAACTCACCGACATTGTGTCAACTTTATGTCGCATGGGCATTGCAGCCACTTCGAGACCAATGGCCAGACACCATAATCTATCACTATATGGATGACATTCTTTGTTGCCAGGAAAAGTCTTTTACAGACGAGTCATTACAACAGCTGAGCGACATTCTCTCAAAAAAGGGACTTATCATTGCACCAGATAAGATCCAGCGCACGACTCCSTGGAAGTATCTTGGATGGTCCATTGCAGAGTCTAAAATTCGGCCCCAAAAGACAGAACTCACAACGCGGTTGAGCACTCTGCATGATGTACAGACCCTGCTTGGGGACGTACAGTGGGTGCGRCATTGTGTTGGTATCTCCAACACTGACATCGCACCCCTGACGGTTTGGCTACGAGGCGCAAATCCTGCTAACAAGATTATTAGGACACCTGAACTACAGGCGGTATTGCAGCGCATTACGGACAAACTACATCTATCGTGGTCCTCGCGACGCCTTCTGAGTCTGCCCATATCCTTACTCGTATGTAATGGAAAAGACTCACCATACGCAGTCATTTGTCAATGGCAATATAGCAGCAAGGAGCCTCCTTCCCCAGTTCTGCCAGATGCCACTGACAAAAGCAAAAATCACAGAGGTGTATTTAACATCTTGGAGTGGGTATTTTTGAGTGTACAACCTAAAACGAGTATCCAGACCCGAACCGAAGCAGTAGGTGAATTGATACGCAAAGGGCGATCAAGAATCTTAGAGATCAGTGGTCAAGAGCCGAACGATATCAGTATACCTGTTAACATGGCTGACCTAGAGTGGTGGCTTCRAAATGCTGTGGCCATACAAGATGCTTTGTTAGGCTTCTGTGGTAAGGTACATTCGTGTCAGCCTCAGGGAAAGTTATGGCAGGTGCTACAGCGAAATCGATGGATAGAAAAGTCCAAAGTAAGTAGGGAACCCCTTTCAGATGGCGTCACTGTCTACACAGATGCGGGTAAGCGTTTGCGACGTGCCGCGTGCGTGTGGAAAGAAGGTGAGCAATGGAAACAACACGTCATGGAGGGACAGCCTCGGGATTCCCTTCAGACTTTAGAATTAACTGCGGTAGTTTGGGCTCTAACTAATTGGTTGAATACCCCTCTAAACGTAGTGACTGATTCAATGTATGTAGCAGGGATAGTACCACGGCTGGAGGATGCCTTAATAAGGGAAATATCTAACCCGAGGTTGGGAAGCCTGTTCATCA